>NC_090360.1:8200531-8525758 GCF_035084215.1 Heptranchias perlo
CTGAGGGAGCACTGCACAGTCAGAGGTGTAATCTTTCAGATGAGATGTTAAACTTAAGCTCCATCCACCAGCTCAGGTGGATTTCAAAGATCCCATGGCATTATTTGAAGACGGGCAGGGTCGTTCTCCAGGTGTCCTAGCCAATATGTATCCCTCAACCAACACCACTTGCAGATCTTGTCATCATTTATCTCATTGCTGCTTGTGGGAGCTTGCTGCATGTAAATTGGCTGCCATGATTCCAACAGTGACTACACTTCAAAAATATTTTATTGGCTATGAAGTGCTTTGGAATGTTCTGAGAACATGAAAAGCACGATATCAGGCAAGTTCTTTCCTTCTGAATCTGTTTTTTTGCTGGTGGTGCTGGTTCAGGGAGGTGTGATGCCCAGCACACTGGAAGAACTCCCTGCTCTTCTTCAAATGATGTCTGTGGGTCTATCACAGTATTGTGAGGTATACAGAAGAACATATTGCATTCACACCTAGCTGAACACTTTATAATAATTTAGAGGTCTCATTACAACAACACCTGATGTTATAAATTGCAATGGGAATTTATGCTGAAGATGGGTTACCTCTTTTAAGTGGAGAGAGTTTGCAGGATTAACAGATAAATTAAATTGAATGTTTCCAGGATAGAAAATCCATGCTGCGATCAATTAATTGACACTGCAGAAAAGTCAACGAAGTAGATTAGATAATAGTTATAGTTAAATAATAGCTAGAAGCTGTTCGTAGATTGACTGTGATTCTGCACTGCATCTTCTGAATGACCATTTCGGACAAACGCCATTAATCCGGTGAGGAAACGGGATTTGGGAACAGTGGGGAAAGCTGTCGAAGTCTCTTGCTTGCTGTGTATAAGCACCACCACAGATGGGAAGACTTCCTACGTTGACAATTTCTAGGGAAATAGTAAAAAAGTGTTCCTAAAAAGGAGGTTCTACAGTTTTGCGAGAAATAATAAATCATAGATTTTCCTGCTTTGTTCATGATGTCACTTCACAAACATCCCCCCCTTGGTATACTTTTAAAGGAGTTTTACACTGGGGCATGCCTGTTGACAATATTTGAAGTAGGACGTTTCCACTTGTGGGGAGTCCAACACTAGGGGCCATAAATATAAGATAGTCACAAATAAATCCAATAGGGAATTCAGGAGAAACTTCTTTATCCAGAGAGTGGTTAAAAAAGTGGAACTCGCAACCACAAAGAATAGTTGAGGCGAATAGCACAGATGTATTTAAGGGGAAGCTAGATAAACACATGAAGGAGAAAGGAATAGAAGGATATGCTGATAGGGTTAAATGAAGTAGAGTGGGAGGAGCCTGGTGTGCAGCATAAACACCAACATTGACCAGTTGGACTGAATGGCCTGTTTCTGTGCTGTAGATTCAATGTAACTCTATATAAAGGAGACAATGAGATTTTTGATACCCACAGTCTGGTGTGCTGATAAGCAACATATTCCAACACACTGAAAAAATGTCACACAGCTGCCACTTACCTTAGCAATGACCACTTTAGTGTGTAATTTAATTTTTTTTTAAATCCACAGAACAAAGACTTGTTTTATTATAGGTATTAAGAGTTATGGAACCAAGGCAGGTAAAGTAGAGTTAAGATACAGATCAGCCATGATCTAACTGAATGGCAGAACAGGCTAGAGGGACTGAACAGCCTTCTCCTGTTCCTATCTTTAGAATGTAAAGACGTGTAACACAGTTTAAAAAAAAGTATTTTCAAAAGCAGAGAGGAATATCATTTGAATGCTTTAAGTGTTTGTATGTTAATAACGATTATGGCAAGATGAACAATACACTAAAGTGGTGGCTTAAGTATGACAGGAAGTAAGTGCCAGGCAATGACCATCTCCAACAAGAGAGAGTCTAACCACCTCCCCTTGACATTCAACGGCATTACCATCGCTGAATTCCCCCCACCATCAACATCCTGGGGGTCACCATTGACCACAAACTTAACTGGACCAGCCACATAAATACTGTGGCTACAAGAGCAGGTCAGAGGCTGGGTATTCTGCAGCGAGTGACTCCCCTCCTGACTCCCCAAAGCCTTTCCACTATCTACAAGGCACAGGTCAGGAGTGTGATGGAATAATCTCCATTTGCCTGGATGAGTGCAGCTCCAACAACACTCAAGAAGCTCGACACCATCCAGGACAAAGCAGCCCGCTTGATTGGCACCCCATCCACCACCCGAAACATTCACTCCCTTCACCATCGGCGCACCGTGGCTGCAGTGTGTACCATCCACAGGATGCACTGCAGCAACTCGCCAAGGCTTCTTCGACAGCATCTCCCAAACCCGCGACCTCTACCACCTAGAAGGACAAGGGCAGCAGGCACATGGGAACAAAACCATCTTCACGTTCCCCTCCAAGTCACACACCATCCCGACTTGGAAATATATCGCCGTTCCTTCATCGTTGTTGGGTCAGAATCCTGGAACTCCCTTCCTAACAGCACTGTGGGAGAACCTTCACCACACGGACTGCAGCGGTTCAAGAAGACGGCTCACCACCACCTTCTCAAGGGCAATTAGGAATGGGCAATAAATGCTGGCCTTGCCAGCGACGCCCACATCCCATGAATGAATTTTTTTTTAAAGTATGATGCTTATAGAAACTGCAAACTATGCACAAGACTTTTAATGTTGTATCGATTTGGAATTTAAAACCAAAACTGGTCTAATATCATCATTTTGCAAAGAGAAAGGGGAAAGGAAACTCGGGGCCCAGATGACTGAATAAACCATGCAAGCTACAGGCTTGTGGTTTAAGAAAGCAAGTTCAGTGATACTGTGCTCCCATTTAGGATTTGCACTTGAAGGGAGCATAGATCAAAGATAGGGCTACAATGGTGTATACAAGGCTCCTTTTATCACCATACCCAATACTCTTTTTTTAAGAAACTGTATTAAATTACACATGTCTATATTACATAAATAGATAATAAAGAACAGTTTGCATTTTTTTTTAATGAAATTGCTCACTGAACCAGCTATTTTTTAATGGAATTAAATTGATTGCAATAATGTATGCTGCTAGTGCGAAGAACTGGCCGAAGTGCTGGCAGTAGTACAACTAACTTTCTTTTTTTAATAAAAGGTAATTTGACGCTGAACATTTAGATTTTCCAGCAGGGAACACCCAGCGCTCCCTTCAAGCATGGCTCCCGGCTGGGAGTGTGAGATTGGTGAATTTACCCTATAGTGTCAGCCACACTCCTACAGCTCTGTAACACACAAATATTTGTTTGTTAACTGGTCTTATCTGGCTTCATTTCTATACTGGTGAAGACATGTTATTGGGTTTGTTCCCATTACTCTGCAGTACAGCGTTTTGGGATGCCATGTCTTCTTGTTACCACATCCAATTTGCCAAGTACAGGGAGGGCAGTGAATGGAGGAATAATGAATGGTAGCAAGACTATGTGCATTAAGGGGGAGCAACAAAGTAGCGTGCAAGGGATCTGTAGTCCTGCTACATTACAACTTGTGATAGGCAGATCAGGCTGGCTAAATAACATAATCTGAATAGGCCATTTAACCCCTCATGCCCTCTCCTGCCACAGGCAATTATGCCCAATAATAGATTCTGACTCACCTATTTAATCTCCTGAGGGAAAGTTCTGCATAGATTTGCTTCAATCCCCAAACATCGTGAAGAAAAACTGCAGAATATTCACATCTCCAATACTTAGCCCTGATCTGTCACTCTACACATACAATAGAAATACTTCACTCCTCTTCCACCCACCCCAGCAGTGTAGGAAATATTGTACCATGAAGTATTTAATTCTTTCAATCTCTACGACCACCAAACATATTTCCAACCAGATAGTCATCAAGATGCTCAACACAAAAATTTGGGAATTGTATTTCGGAACGGGTTGGAAATTAAAGATTTCTCATGAGGAAGCTGGTAGCTACAACACAGAGGCATTTTTCGAGATCCAGTGTCCAGAGACATTAACATGACTACCTCCCTCAAATACCGAGCTTCGCCAGTCTCAGGAAGAAAAACTGGTTTGACCTATTCACAGTGCAATTAAGCGAGGAGTGGCTACAGGGAGCAGCATTTAATGTATCCTTGTAACTATCTGTTCTATTCAAGTGAACAAAGGAGGGTGTTGAGGGTAAGAGACAGGAAACAGCCTGTCAGGGCCAAATACAGAGAAATGTGTGTATGTGGGAGGGGATGGGAGGGGTCTTAGCTCCCTTGGACCATGTCAGGATACCATTTAGATTAAGTACATTGTTTGTTCAGGTGCAATGCTTTGAAAAATATTTTACTTGACAAAAAAAACGACCTGGATTAACAAGTTGGAGTTTATAAATTTTCAGGCAGGATTACTGATGTGAAATCTGAATACTTTTAAATGAAGAATGAAGGAGAAGGGATTTTTTTTTGTGTTACTCTTGCTCTATCTGCACCCTGGACCTCTCCAGGTTGGTTCTCAGTTCATTGACGCAGAACGAGCCGACTTTGTCCCCTAACCTCTACCCGAGGTGAAACGTATCACAGTGTCCCACCCAGCAACAAGTTCTGACAGAATTCATCCTCAGCTGGGGCACATTGAAAGTGACAAACAACATCACTGTTTGAAGCAGCCACTATTGTTCAGTGAGACCAGCATTCAGCTACTTGTCCTACCAGACTCGTCAGCAGCAAACCATTTAACTTATTTTTTCTCTAACCAGACCTTTAAATAAGGTCAGGGCAGAATAAATGTCCTTTAATTTCAAAAGGTTTAATACAGTTGCGAGATGAGGAGAAATTTTATTACGCTGAGGGTGGTTCTGATCTGGAATTCACTGCCTGAAAGGGCGGTGGAAGCAGATTCAATAATAACTTTCAAAAGGGAATTGGAGAAATACTTGAAAGGGTAAGGTTTGCAGGGCAATGGGGAAAGAGGAGAGTGGGACTAACTGGATAGCTCTTTGAAAGAGCCGGCACAGGCACGATGGGCCGAACAGCCTCCTTTTGTGCTGTATCGTTCCATGATTCTATAGTTCATTACACCAATATTTAAAGCTCCAAAAGCTTTAGCTTTAAAGTACTCCACTTTAATTTCTGTGATGTTGGACTTCTCATGGTGTTGCCTACCATGAGTTGGAGGATACAGTAAATGTTTGCGAGATTAGATGCTTTGATTGTGTTTCTGGATAGGTGAGCTAGGATGGGCCAAACAGGCTTCCTCATCCATATCCATCTTGTGATCTTTGTTTGTCGGACCTTGCTGTACACAAAATGACTGCCAAGCAATGTTTCAGACTGAGACTTCTCCTCCTGCCAAGGCAATGGGGCTGTACGTATCTACATTAAGACAAAGAACACAGGAATAGAGTGCCAAGGTTTTGCCAGACTGCTTTATAGTTAGCAAAAACATGTATTTAAAAGGAGAAACTTCAAAGCTATCTAGAGTTCAGACTCAACTTAACTAGTAAAACAAGGAAGTGTTAAAGAAAATGGCATCTGACAGAATTAGATTTAACTAGTTTATGGTTTGCAGGTTAAAAACAATTGGAACTATGCCAGGAGCTGAACATGTAGAATTTTGTAGAGATTTTAATGCACCATACTGAATCCCAACTCTATAAATAAGCAGGTTACACACAAACTGCAAGATTCCTATACTTTCTCAATAAATGGCCTTGGTTCTGGAAGAAAGTCTAGTCCCAATAACAACAAAACTCTGAGAAAGACATGAGCCAAAACAACAGCTTTCATGAGAGGTAACAAATGCACGCCTAAAAAAAAAAAATCAAGCTATTTGGCTTGTTTGCCTGCAGCCATGCATGCAATATATTTAATGATACAACCTTATTGTAAAGATATTGAATAACTGCGTATACTCCTTTAAAACAAAAGGGATATGGGCCAAAGACAGGTGTATGGAGTTAGATCACAGATCAGCCATGATCTTATCAAATGGCGGAGCAGGCACGAGGGGCTGAATGGCCTACTCCTGTTCCTATGTTCCTCTCGGCTTAGTGGTAGATGAACTGTCTGGTGTGGTACAGAGCCTTATAGGCAAGGAAGGTTGCTGGTTTGACCCCTGGGCCGTGTTAAGTTAGCCCATGGCAACCGAGGGCTTAGAACATAGGAACAGGAGTAGGCCATTCAGCCCCTCGAGCCTGTTCCGCCATTCATTCAGATCATCTGTATCTTAACTCCATCTACCCACCTTGGGTCCATATCTTTTGCCTCACAAAAAACTATCAATCTCAGTTTTGAAATTTTTACTTGACCCCCAGTCTCAGCAGCTTTTTGAGGGAGTTTTTCCAGATTTCCACTCCCCTTTGTGCGAAGAAGTGTTTCCGAACATCATCCACGAATGGCCAGTTCTAATTTTAAGGTTCTGCCCTCTTGTAATGGTCTCCCCCACCAATGCCCAGAGTTCCTGCTCAAGATCACTGTCCAATGACCCACTACTGGAAAGTGCATGTGTGGGGACAGGGTTATTCTCCTCTGTAATGCTCCCCGTGGTCAAACAGCTACCCGCCTTGGTTCCGTATCCCTTAATAATAAAAACACAATGTTAACCGGGTAGGTTTAGACAAATGACCATTTGGGGAGGGACCAATGCCCATGGAACTGTACCCCACAAGACTCCGTAGCTTCAGCATGGAAAGGGGAAAAAATAATCATGTTTCAAACGTTAAATGGGAGAATTCAGCCCAGCACCTTGAATTGTGGAACATTTGACTCCCAAATAGAAAATTGCAAATTTAAGTCCCAAAAGATACCAGCCACTCAAATTAGTTAGGCATCACTTCTCTGTCAGGGTGCCAGAGAGTTTGGCAAGCAGTAGCAAAGCATTGTAACTTAGAGACTAGGGGCTGATTAAAAAAACACTGGCACAGACCAATTTGCTTTATGCAAATCATGTCTTTGGTTACCCAATCACAGAGCAGAGTGAAGAGGTGCCATGGCAAAGTCTGCAGCCCAGCCAGTCCCACTGATTGGACGGATTGCACGGAGGCACGTTGTACCCAAGAGAGAAAAGAATAAATATAAAGATGCAGCAGTATGTATTGACGGGCTGGTAACACGGTGAGTCTGTGCACTGATGCACTGCACCATAGAGCCTGAGATGCAGGTCCCGTACACCGTAGCTGCCAATCTCAAGCCAAGCTGCTTCCAAGGGGGGGGGGGGGGGGGGGGGGGAAAGAAGAAGAGAGGGGGGGGAAAAGAAGAGGGGGGGGGAAAGAAGAGGGGGGGGGGAAAGAAGAGGGGGGGGGGAAAGAAGAGGGGGGGGAAAGAAGAGGGGGGGGGGAAGAAGAGGGGGGGGGGAAGAAGAGGGGGGGGGAAAGAAGAGGGGGGGGGAAAGAAGAGGGGGGGGGGAAAGAAGAGGGGGGGGGAAAGAAGAGGGGGGGGGAAAGAAGAGGGGGGGGGAAAGAAGAGGGGGGGGAAAGAAGAGGGGGGGGAAAGAAGAGGGGGGGGAAAGAAGAGGGGGGGGGAAAGAAGAGGGGGGGGGAAAGAAGAGGGGGGGGGAAAGAAGAGGGGGGGGGAAAGAAGAGGGGGGGGGAAAGAAGAGGGGGGGGGAAAGAAGAGGGGGGGGGAAAGAAGAGGGGGGGGGAAAGAAGAGGGGGGGGGAAAGAAGAGGGGGGGGGTGAAGAGGGGGGGGGGGTGAAGAGGGGGGGGGTGAAGAGGGGGGGGGGTGAAGAGGGGGGGGGGTGAAGAGGGGGGGGGGTGAAGAGGGGGGGGGGTGAAGAGGGGGGGGGTGAAGAGGGGGGGGGTGAAGAGGGGGGGGGTGAAGAGGGGGGGTGAAGAGGGGGGGTGAAGAGTGGGGGGTGAAGGGGGGGGGTGAAGAGGGGGGGGTGAAGAGGGGGGGGGGTGAAGAGGGGGGGGGGGTGAAGAGGGGGGGGGGGTGAAGAGGGGGGGGGGTGAAGAGGGGGGGGGGGTGAAGAGGGGGGGGGGGTGAAGAGGGGGGGGGGGTGAAGAGGGGGGGGGGGTGAAGAGGGGGGGGGGGTGAAGAGGGGGGGGGGTGAAGAGGGGGGGGGGTGAAGAGGGGGGGGGGGTGAAGAGGGGGGGGGGGTGAAGAGGGGGGGGGGTGAAGAGGGGGGGGGTGAAGAGGGGGGGGGTGAAGAGGGGGGGGGTGAAGAGGGGGGGGGTGAAGAGGGGGGGGGGTGAAGAGGGGGGGGGTGAAGAGGGGGGGGTGAAGAGGGGGGGGGTGAAGAGGGGGGGGGTGAAGAGGGGGGGGTGAAGAGGGGGGGGGGTGAAGAGGGGGGGGGTGAAGAGGGGGGGGTGAAGAGGGGGGGGGTGAAGAGGGGGGGGGGTGAAGAGGGGGGGGGTGAAGAGGGGGGGGGGTGAAGAGGGGGGGGGGGTGAAGAGGGGGGGGGGTGAAGAGGGGGGGGTGAAGAGGGGGGGGGGGGTGAAGAGGAGGGGGGGGTGAAGAGGGGGGGGGGGGTGAAGAGGGGGGGGGGGTGAAGAGGGGGGGGGTGAAGAGGGGGGGGGGTGAAGAGGGGGGGGGGTGAAGAGGGGGGGGGTGAAGAGGGGGGGGTGAAGAGTGGGGGGTGAAGGGGGGGGGTGAAGAGGGGGGGGTGAAGAGGGGGGGGGGTGACGAGGGGGGGGGGGTGAAGAGGGGGGGGGGTGAAGAGGGGGGGGGTGAAGAGGGGGGGGGGGTGAAGAGGGGGGGGGGGTGAAGAGGGGGGGGGGGTGAAGAGGGGGGGGGGGTGAAGAGGGGGGGGGTGAAGAGGGGGGGGGTGAAGAGGGGGGGGGGTGAAGAGGGGGGGGGTGAAGAGGGGGGGGTGAAGAGTGGGGGGTGAAGGGGGGGGGGTGAAGAGGGGGGGGTGAAGAGGGGGGGGGGTGACGAGGGGGGGGGGTGAAGAGGGGGGGGGGTGAAGAGGGGGGGGGTGAAGAGGGGGGGGGGGTGAAGAGGGGGGGGGGTGAAGAGGGGGGGGGGTGAAGAGGGGGGGGGTGGGTGGGAAGAGCAAGCCTAAAAGTCACCCTGGGCTGCTTTTTGTATCCAGGTTAGTAAGTCATCTGCCAGCCCTCTCTGTTACAGAACGCAGCACCGCGGGGGTGGGGAGGGGACCGGAAGAGATGGGAGAAAAGCCACTTGGACAATGTGGGGAATTTTAAATGCTAACCATGGTATTGCACCTGCCCCATGTTGGAATGCGACTTTACACTTAGTGCACTGAACTGACATTACCCACTTAAAAAGATGGAGAGATTATTTGCAGATGCTGTAACACTGTTTTTAAAAAAAAAACTACTCTTTTAACAAACACTATTAAACAACAAAGAGGAATGGTTCATTCTAACACACTATTGCTGTGCATCTGCTGGAAAGGGCTACACAGCATTGCCCTTATAAGCTCTGTGTTAAGCCAAGTGAGTTATCGGAGCGTCCCCTAGTGCTTTCTTTCAAAATTACCCTTTTAAAAAAAAAACCCCACTTGCAAACTACAAACGTCAGGAAGTCAAGTCACCACCAGCCTCTCTCTCCACTCTCACTGCCTGCAGCATTCAACTGTTGTCATTCAATAGTGCAGATCTGCGGTACACCTTTGACATTAACACGGGGTTTTCAGAAGAGGAGGGGGTGGGAAGAGAGAAAAGCATCCCACTTTTATTAGAAGAGGCTTCTAGTACAAAAAAAAATCAATGCAATCTTTCAAACACTTTTTTAAGAAAAAAAAATGTTTAATCTGTTTTATTCCTTTAAAAAAAAAACGAGAATCAAGGACAATGGCCCGAGTCTGTAAACGTGGCGCCCAGTAGATATTCGGAAGCCTGCGTGACATTTACAGCTCATGTCAGTGCTGAATAAAATAGCAGGGAAGAAAAGCTAAAAATAGCCGGTTGTGTCGCAGCCAGTGCGTGGTTTAGATATGGACAGCGTGATTCATCTCCTGGGCCGAGAAAGGAGAGAGAGGGACCCAGCACATCTTTTTTTATTATTATTCTGCAACAACACTGCAACAGGAAGGGAGTGTTTACAAACCGATCTCCCCACTTCTTTTTATAGGTAATATATAATCCGATTACCCCTCCGCTCCCCTGGTTTGCTCTCGCACCTGCATTGCGGCTGGAGTGACTCCAGTCAAGACAGCTGACCTCCCCCTTACCCCTGGGCTTGTGACAACATTGTAACCCCGACCAACGGGTCAAGGAACAACCAAACGCAGTCAATCCTTTCTTGGACCCATTTAAAAAGTGGACAATCTCTCTCTCTCTTGCCTTAAAGCAGTGATTTGGTTCACCTTTCTAAGCAGCTTCAAATGTTTATCTCAATCTGCGTCCAGGTCAATTTCTTCAACCAACAACAAAAAACAATTCAGTTTCATGCTTTGTCAATGACTAAGCAATGTCAAATGGCCATCCTTTGATCAGCTAAATGAGACTTTTAAAGGCAGAATTGCAATTTAGGGAAATGCTGCTTTTAAATTTAATCTATTTATTAACCTGTCTATAATCAATGCAGAACAACAAAATACAGCTTCTAATATTTCGGCTACTCAATGAGTCAAACTTTCAGATATGTTAAGTGAAAGCAATTTACACGGTGTATTGAGAAATTACAGAGTCGGTGCAGGACACAGTGAGAGCCGACTGCTTGCTAGTGTTTCAGGTACAACAGCACAGAATCTGCGGGATTTTTACAATACGAGGTAATATGCAAGCCGTAAAAGTTTTTTTTTAAAAAACTTTTACGGCTTGCATATTACCTCGTATTTTTGTTAAACTTTGGGGGATGTGGGTCTCGTGTATTTGGTAACTGATCTATCTTGCAGTAAATATGTACTCGTTCCGGTCATCATTAATTCCCGCTCGCTGTGTAAATTATTTAAAGGGGTTTTGTTCATGCAGTCTCTTATTTTGCTTTGACTGTGGTACTTCCCACCGTCAAGGGGCTTCGGTTTGGGAGAACTGCAAAAAAAAATGCACTTAGCAGTCCAGTACTGCGCGGGTCGGTGCGAACAGGCGATTAACCTCACCCCTGAGTTTTTACACTTTTTCGCACTAAAAGAGGTAGTTTCTCCACCCCCTCACCGTACTTGACACATACAAGGAGGGCTGGTGCGGGGAATTTCGCTGAGCTTGCACCTATCCGAATTCCATTATATCAGTACTTTAGTTACACAGAGAAAGAGAAAAAAACAAGCAGCTTTTTTTTTTATGTGCAGAGAGTTTTTTCCTGCATAAAGTTTTACAAGGTCTGTCAAAAGGCACTGGGTAAGCAAGTATACTGTAGCAACAACTCATCCTGGTACAATTAAACACCACACTGATAGGTTTTTTATAAATAACATAACTCCCTTTAATTTATGCCACTGTTCACAGCGCTAAAAGGCATAGACTCACAGCGAACGCGATATTCACCCTCAAATCAATATACTATGTATTGAATGCATTCGTAAAATATACATATTATAAATACTGGACAGATACATATGTGCCATCTCGTAATCGTGGCTGAAGCCCCTGTCAAGTCCCCATCTGCGATCACAGTGTTACTGCAGCTGAATGGAACAAGAGCTGAGATGGGTGGATACTCGGAGCACTCCCACCTTATAATGTTGACCTAAAATCATTCATTTTACACCCAGTAAGGCTCCACTTTTTTTCCCCCCTCTCTCTCTCTCTCTCTGTGCGTGGGAGACGAACTCCAGAAGCACCCCCTCCTACCCTGTGTGTGTGTCTCTCTCGCCCTCCCTTGTCCACCAGCTCACTCACCTCTGGCAGACAGCTTCTTGGTGTTAATAATCTTCGCTGCATATTCTTGCCCCGTGGATAATTTTACGCATCTGCGAACGACGGAGAAGGCACCCCTAAAGGAGGGAGAGAGAGAGAAAAAAAAGGCAAACAGGGATTTTAGTGCAGAAACACAAGGGGAGGGGTGGTGGTGGTGGTGGGGGGGGGGAAGAGAGAAACACAAGGGGACAGACAGCAAAATAGACTGGGACCATTTCTGCAAGGAGCAAGGGAGAGGCAAACGGTAAGGTCGTACTTTCCAAGCTCTTCATACAACTGGTACTCATCGCTAAACCTGGTACACGGTGCAGTAGTGGCCATGTTGAAATGAAAATCCTGGAATTGGTTTGCATACACTCGGCTGTCAATTGCAGGGGGTGGGGGGAGCAGCTGGGATCCGCTAACGCGAGATTACAAGAGAGAGAGAGCTCCGGGCTGAGGGAGGACGTGAGTGGATCCTAGCGCCGGCTGCAAGAGAGAAACTCTGCCAGACACAGTCCGCTTAGGGTGCATTGTTTTTTTTTAAAATCCTAGGTTTGCATCCGTTTTATTGCAAGAAAAAGTTATTTTATGCAATGCATATTTGGCACCCTGAATATATTTTTAAAAGTAAGTCTCTGCTTTTTTTAAAACAAAAAAGTTAGGACAGAACTTTGATAGCTAGAACATCTAGTTTTTCTAAAATATATTGAAGTTCAACTGTGAGGCGTGCAAGAGACACACACAAATCACGTGTTTCTAAGGAATGACATGGCAGTAATTTATTAGTCCAATGCTGTGGAAAATGTCCTATTTCTACTTATTTTTGCATTGAGATGAAGCAACCAGTCACAAAAAAGAGGAAACTTTATGTTTATCTCAAAGATTTCAGAGCTGTCACTGATCTTGGGATGGGGGTACCTGGGAGTGTGCCAATATTTGCAGGAGTCTTTCACACACAAAAAATTGAAAACTACTTATCCTTACAATATTTGTAACCAAACTAAAAGAAAGACTTGCATTTATATAGCGCCTTTCACAACTGCAGGCTGTTTCAAAGTGCTTTACAGCCAATGAAGTACTTTTCAAGTGTTGTAATATAGAAAATGTGGCAGCCAATTTGCGCACAACAAGCTCCCACAAACAGCAATGTGATAATGACCATATAATCTGTTTTAGTGATGTTGGTTGAGGGATAAACATTGGCCAGAACAACGGGGAGAACTCCCCTGCTCTTCGAAATAATGCCGTGGGATTTTTTTACCTCCACCTGAGTTTAATGTCTCATCTGAAAGACGGCACCTCCGACATTGCGGCACTCCCTCAGTGCTGTACTGGATTGTCGGCCTAGATTATATGGTTAAGTCCCTGGAGTGGAACTTGAATCCTCAATCTTCTGACGCAGAGGCGAGAGTGTTACACGCTGAACGACGGCTAACAGCCCGAGTCAAATTGTTAATGGTAATGCAGGTGGGGAGCCTACAGGTGAAGCAGGGTTAGAGGGCAGGGGATAGTTGAACTAGGGTGCACAGATGTAATTCAATCCCTATCTTAAAGTCCTTGGAGGTAATTTTGACTTTATGCAATAGTGTAAAACACACGATAGCAAGCCCATTTCACATTTCTACCCATTTTTATTTCTATTGACTTTAACAGAAGGGATGTAAAACAGTCTGCCGATACTCCATTGTCTGTTTTACACTATCGCATAAAGTCAAAATTACCCTCATTTTTATATATTTCCATTCCATGTCCACATTTATAATGGAGACTGCACATGTAAACTTTTCACACTAATTACACCCTCCTGCCAGTTGATGGGAAGTGTGTACCGATGTATGATTTTTAATTTATTACTAGATGGAAAGATACAGAATGTTTAATAGCATTGGTTACCTGAAAAATATCCATAATCCCATTGTGTTATGATTAGATGGCCCTTTTTTTTTATTCGTTCATGGGATGTGGACGTCGCTGGCGAGGCCAGCATTTATTGCCCGTCCCTAATTGCCCTTGAGAAGGTGGTGGTGAGCTGCCGCCTTGAACCGCTGCAGTCCGTGTGGTGACGGTTCTCCCACAGTGCTGTTAGGAAGGGAGTTCCAGGATTTTGACCCAGCGACGATGAAGGAACGGCGATATATTTCCAAGTCGGGATGGTGTGTGACTTGGAGGGGAACGTGCAGGTGGTGTTGTTCCCATGTGCCTGCTGCTCTTGTCCTTCTAGGTGGTAGAAGTCGCGGGTTTGGGAGGTGCTGTCGAAGAAGCCTTGGCGAGTTACTGCAGTGCATCCTTTGGATGGTACACACTGCAGCCACAGTGCGCCAGTGGTGAAGGGAGTGAATGTTTAGGGTGGTGGATGGGGTGCCAATCAAGCGGGCTGCTTTGTCCTGGATGGTGTCGAGCTTCTTGAGTGTTGTTGGAGCTGCACTCATTCGGGCAAATAGAGAGTATTCCATCACACTCCTGACTTGTGCCTTGTAGATGGTGGAAAGGCTTTGGGGAGTCAGAAGATGAGTCACTCGCTGCAGAATACCCAACCTCTGACCTGTTCTTGTAGCCACTGTATTTATGTGGCTGGTCCTGTTAAGTTTCTGGTCAATCGTGATCCTCAGGATGTTGATGGTGGGGAAATCGGCGATGGTAATGCCGTTGAATGTCATGGGGAGGTGGTTAAACTCTCTCTTGTTGGAGATGGTCATTGTCTGACACTTGTATGGCATGAATGTTACTTGCCACTTATCAGCCCAATCCTGGATGTTGTCCAGGTCTTGCTGCATGCAGGCACGGACTGCTTCATTATCTGAGGGGTTGAAAATGGAACTGAACACTGTGCAATCATCAGCAAACATCCCCATTTCTGACCTTATGATGAAGGGAAGGTCATTGATGAAGCAGCTGAAGATGGTTGGGCCAAGGACACTGCCCTGAGGAACTCCTGCTGCAATGTCCTGGGGCTGAGATGATTGGCCTCCAACAACCACTACCATCTTCCTTTGTGCTAGGTATGACTCCAGCCACTGGAGAGTTTTCCCCTTGATTCCCATTGACTTCAATTTTACGAGGGCTCCTTGGTGCCACACTCGGTCAAATGCTGCCTTGATGTCAAGGGCAGTCACTCTCACGTCATCTCTGGAATTCAGCTCTTTTGTCCATGTTTGGACCAAGGCTGTAATGAGGTCTGGAGTCGAGTGGTCCTGGCGGAACCCAAACTGAGCATCAGTGAGCAGGTTATTGGTGAGTAAGTGCCGCTTGATAGCACTGTCGACGACACCTCCCATCACTTTGCTGATGATTGAGAGTAGACTGATGGGGCGGTAATTGGCCGGATTGGATTTGTCTTGCTTTTTGTGGACAGGACATACCTGGGCAATTTTCCACATTATCGGGTAGATGCCAGTGTTGTAGCTGTACTGGAACAGTTTGGCTAGAGGCGCAGTCAGTTCTGGAGCACAAGTCTTCAGCACTACAGCCGGGATATTGCTGGGGCCCATAGCCTTTGTTGTATCCAGTGCACTCAGCCGTTTCTTGATATCACGTGCAGTGAATCGAATTGGCTGAAGATTGGCTTCTGTGATGGTGGGGATATCGGGAGGAGGCCGAGATGTATCATCCACTCGGCACTTCTGGCTGAAGTTGGTTGCAAATGCTTCAGCCTTGTCTTTTGCACTCAAGTGCTGGACTCTGCCATCATTAAGGATGGGAATGTTCACAGAGCTTCCTCCTCCCATTAGTTGTTTAATTGTCCACCACCATTCACGACTGGATGTGGCAGGACTGCAGAGCTTTAATCTGATCCGTTGGTTGTGGAATCGCTTAGCTCTGTCAATATCATGCTGCTTCCGCTATTTAGCATGCATGTAGTCCTGGCATGCTCTTCTACACTCCTCATTGAACCAGGGTTGATCCCCTGGCTTGTTGGTAATGGTAGAGTGAGGAATATGCTGGGCCATGAGGTTACAGATTGTGCTGGAATACAATTCTGCTGCTGCTGATGGCCCACAGCGCCTCATGGATGCCCAGTTTTGAGCTGCTAGATCTGTTCTGAATCTATTCCATTTAGCACAGTGATAGTGCCACACAAGACGTTGGATGGTGTCCTCAGTGTGAAGACGGGACTTCATCTCCACAAGGACTGTGCGGTGGTTACGTCTATCAATACCATCATGGACCAATGCATCTGCGACAGGTAGATTGGTGAGGACGAGGTCAAGTAGGTTTTTCCCTCACATTGGTTCACTCACCACCTGCCGTAGGCTTGTTAATTGCTTTGGACCAAGAGTTCCAGCCTTTTTCTATTCAGTTACCCCTTTGAACTATTTACTCCAAGCACACTTCACATTGTACTGTACATTTGTATTATGTATTGTACAACAACAACTTGCATTTATATAGCACCTTTAACGTAGTAAAACGTCTCAAGGCGCTTCACAGGAGCATTATCAAACAAAATTTGACACCGAACCACCTGAGGATAATTAGAACAGGTCAAAGAGGGAGGTTTTAAGGAGAGTCTTAAAGGAGAAGAGAGAGGCGGAGAGGTTTAGGGAGGGAATTCCAGAGCTTAGGGCCTAGATAGCTGAAGGCACGGCCGCCAATGGTGGAACAATTAAAATCGGCAATGCGCAAGAGGCAAGAATTGGAGGAGCGCAGAGGTCTCGGAGGGTTGTAGGGCTGGAGAAGGTTACAGAGATAGGGAGGGGTGAGGCAATGGAGGGATTTGAAAACAAGGATGAGAATTTTAAAATCGAGGCGTTCCTGGACCGGGAGCCAATGTAGGTCAGCGAGCACAGGGTTGATGGGAGAACGGGACTTGGTGCGAGTTAGGATACGGGCAGCAGAATTTTGGATGAACTGAAGTTTATGGAGGATGGAAGATGGAAGGCCGACCAGGAGAGCATTGGAATAGTCCAGTCTGGAGGTAACAAAGGCATGGATGACAGTTTCAACAGCAGATGAGCTGAGGCAGGGTGGAGACTGGCGATGTTAAGGAGGTGGAAGTAGGTGGTCTTGGTAATGGAGCAGATATATGGTGGGAAGCTCATCTCAGGGTCAAATAGGACACCAAGGTTGCGAACGATCTGGTTCAGCCTCAGACAGTAGCCAGGGAGAAGGACGGAGTTTGCAGCAGGGAACAAAGACAATGGCTTCTGACTTCCCAATATTTAGTTGGAGGAAATTTTTGCTCATCCAGTACAGGATGTCAACCAAGCAGTATGACAAATTAGAGACAGTGGAGGGGTCGGGAGAGGTGGTGGTGAGGTAGAGCTGGGTGTCGTCAGTGTACATGTGGAACCTGACATGTTTTCGGACGATGTCACCGAGGGGCAACATGTCGATGAGAAATAGGAGGGGGCCAAGGATAGATCCTTGTGGGACTCCAAAGGTAACAATGCAGGAGCGGGAAGGGAAGCCATTGCAGGTGATTCTCGGGCTACGACTGGATAAATAAGAATGGAACCAGGCGAGCACAGTCCCACCCAGCTGGATGATGGAGGAGAGGTGTTGGAGGAGGATGGTGTGGCCGACCATGGCAAAGGCTGCAGACAGGTCGAAAAGGATGAGGAGGGATCGTTTACCATCGTCACAGTCGCATAGGATGTCATTTGTGACTTTGATAAGGGCCGTTTCAGTACTGTGTGTTATAAATCAGATAGCCAGATGGTGAAGGATAGAACATTGGAACCTAGTCTTCTGTCGCTTCCAAGCCTTTATTTACAGAGCTCCACATTACACCCACACCACACACCCTGGATCAGCTCTCATAAATGGATACGAGAGTTCCCAATTGATACGCACCAGCTGAATACAATTAACACTAATTGATATAAATCACATGGATACAATTAACACTGTGGCAGGGGCGGAAACCTGATTGGAGGGATTCCAACATGGATTATAGATTGCTGTGTGTGTATATATATATATATATATATTCACATTTTACAATTAATAAATGTA
Source organism: Heptranchias perlo (assembly GCF_035084215.1). Lineage (NCBI taxonomy): Eukaryota > Metazoa > Chordata > Chondrichthyes > Hexanchiformes > Hexanchidae > Heptranchias > Heptranchias perlo. The sequence continues at coordinate 8,218,200 of NC_090360.1, forward strand.
CAATGTGAATTGTGTTTTCGGTGGGTTATGTACAATACAATTTTTATTTTACAAAAGTGTGTTAGAATTGATAGATGTTATAGCTGTTATGCCCGCTTTATGCTGTGTTTATACTATTCGTTGTAAACCTCCCTCAGGGATATTCGCCTAGCTATATTTGTTCGACTGTCAGCTGTGGCTCAGTGGGTAGCACTCTCGTCTCTGAGTCAGAAGGTTGTGGGTTCAAGTCCCACTCAAGAGACTTGGGTGCATAATCCAGGCTGACACTTCTAGTGTAATGCTGAGGGAGTACTGCACAGTTGGAGGTGCCATCTTTCGGATGAGATGTTAAACCGAGGCCCCCATCTGCTCTCTCACTCTCTCGGCACTATTTCAAAGAAGAGCAAGCGAGTTCTCCCAGTGTCCAGGACAACATTTATCCCTGAATTAACACCTAATACAGATGATCTGGTCATTTATTTCATTGCTGTTTCTGGGACCTTGCTGTGTGCAAATTGGCTGCCACATTTCCTACATGAGGAGATGCCGGTGATGGACTGGGGTGGACAAATGTAAGGAATCTTACAACACCAGGATATCGTCCAACAGCTTTATTGGAATCACAAGCTTTTGGAGCTTTCCTCCTTCGTCAGGTGATGAAGGAGGAACGCTCCGAAAGCTTGTGATTCCTATCAAGCTGTTGGACTATAACCTGGTGTTGTAAGATTCCTTACGTTTCCTACATATCAACAGTGACCACACTTCAAAAATATTTCATTGGTTGTAAACTACTTTGGGACGTCCTGAGGTTGCGAAAGGCTTTATATAAATGCAAATTCTTTCTTTTAGAGGTCTGCGGGGGAACTGGAATGAAGCCAAGTCCATCCATTCCACTTTGCTCTCATATATGCCTAAAGTCTTGTGTTCATCATAGTCCAGATGTCATACTTCAAGTGTCACACTTGGTTGCAGAAGCAAGACAATCTTCAAAAGATAAACAAAAAAGCAGCCATTTCATGCTGGGTCCTTCTGACCTGGATCCAGAAGTTTACAAGCACCTACAGTTGTCCTCGAATTCACCTCCGGAGTTGCTGCAGTTATCAGAATTTATCTATTCAGACCTCTTGCAGGAGGCAGTCATTGAGCAGTGTTCTTGGAGGGACAGGCCAGATTAAGCACAGTTCCATCTTAGCAGCTAACTATGCTCCAGACTAGCTATGAGCAATTCCACAGGAGATCCAGTAGTCCTATATGAAGATGAGACAAAAAGATCATGGGAGAGGAGGAAAGGAGATGAGTCCACGATATTTTGAAAAATTAGACCACAAAAGTCATTCTATATATTTTGGAGCATATTTGGGCAGATGTGCTTGAAAAATTGCCTGGGGAAACAATTTCAGCTAATGAGATACCAATCGCTAACAGCTCCTGCACAACAAGCCTATCCTGAAGTCGAAATAAAAATCACCACTTTTTATTAATGTCTCCCCTTTTAAACAACCATTAGCAACTTAGACTTTCGTTATACTGGCATTTTTGACTCTGTGTGCAACAGTTCTGGCAACAGTGTGACTCTGGGGTCCCCAGGTCTGTGTCAATATTTGCAGGGGGTGCCCACACAGAAAAGTTTGACAACCAGTGATCTTGCGTATTATGTGCTGAAGACATCTTGCACGTCAAAGAGCAGTGCTCAAACCAGGGGAAGACTGGATACAGGCTTTGTTTTTAACTTAAAAAGTACAGTAACCCAATAGAAGCCCAGGTTGGAAATTAGTGCTGTGACTCACACATATTTCATATCCTACTGCACATAAACTACCACACATACACTGGCATGAGGCCAAGTTTTTAAAACCATTTTTTAAAAAACTCTCTCCCTGAGTATAATTGGTGTCAGAACGTGCCTTTTACCGCATTGCATGGCACTAATTATTAGTTTATAGCTCAAGGAAACAGTGAAGTAATGAAAAGGCGCCGCCAGAACAATACAATACAAAATTAGGACTCGGTGTGGAATAAGTGGCTAATTTACATAGAATTACATAGAATTTACAGTACAGAAACAGGCCATTCAGCACAATTGGTCTGTGCCGGTGTTTATGCTCCACTCGTGCCTCCTCCCATACTACTTCATCGAACCCTATCTGCATATCCTTCTATTCTTTTCTCCCTCATGTACTTATCTAGCTTCCCCTTAAAGGCATCAATGCTATTCGCCTCAACTACTCCTTGTGATAGCAAGTTCCACATTCTAACCACTCTCTGGGTAAAGAGGTTTCTCCTGAATTCCCTATTGGATTTATTAGTGACTATCTTATATTTATGACCTATAGTTTTGGACTCCCCCATAAGTGGAAACATGTTTTCAACGTCTATCCTATCAAACCCCCTTCATAATTTTAAAGACTTCGATAAGGTCACCCCTCATCCTCTTTTCTAGAGGAAAGAGCCCCAGCCTACTCAGTCTTTCCTGATAATTGTAACTTACTTTACATCCAGTGCCGTTTGTTGGGAGAGAGCGAGAGAGGAACCTTTTTTTATTCGTTCATGGGATGTAGCGAGGCCAGCATTTATTGCCCATCCCTAATTGCCCTTGAGAAGGTGGTGGTGAGCCGTCTTCTTGAACTGCTGCAGTCCGTGTGGTGAAGGTTCTCCCACAGTGCTGTTAGGAAGGGAGTTCCAGGATTTTGACCCAGCGACGATGAAGGAACGGCGGTATATTTCCAAGTTAGGATGGTGTGTGACTTGGAGGGGAACGTGCAGGTGGTGTTGTTCCCATGTGCCTCCTGCTCTTGTCCTTCTAGGAGGTAGAAGTCACGGGTTTGGGAGGTGCTGTCGAAGAAGCCTTGAGTTGCTGCAGTGCATCCTGTGGATGGTACACACTGCAGCCACAGTGCGCCGGTGGTGAAGGGAGTGAATGTTTAGGGTGGTGGATGGGGTGCCAATCAAGTGGGCTGCTTTGTCCTGGATGGTGTCGAGCTTCTTGAGTGTTGCTGGAGCTGCACTCAACCAGGCAAGTGGAGAATATTCCATCACACTCCTGACTTGTGCCTTGTAGATGGTGGAAAGGCTTTGGGGAGTCAGGAGGTGAGTCACTCGCCACAGAATACCCAGCCTCTGACCTGCTCTGGTAGCCACAGTATTTATGTGGCTGGTCCAATTAAGTTTCTGGTCAATGGTAACCCCCAGGATGTTGATGGTGGGGGATTCAGCGATAGTAATGCCGTTGAATGTCAAGGGGAGGTTGTTAGACTCTCGTTGGAGTTGTTGCTTTTACAAAAGCTTTATGAAAGTATATCTAATAGATCAAGGGTAAGTTGGAGTATGAGTTTAAATAGCAGCAGCATATGGACATCTTTTTGCTGTTCTATCAGCTGTTGGGAGGCAGGAACTGGAACTTGTTGGTTTCCGTTAGCCCCGTAATGTAAAGCTCCATTTGTCCAAGGTGGACTTTATATAAAGGGAGACTTTTAACGGAAGTGGGAGTCAGGAGATCAGAGTTGGCCAGGAAGTAGGGGAGGCAGAAAGCTGTAGAACAGAGATAATACATGAGGAAGCCAATCAGAGATAACAAAGGCTATCTGCAGAGAGAGCACTGAGAGGCGACTTGAACACAGAGGGCGAGAGGAAACGGGGAGTTAAAATTAATGAAGCACCACAAAAAGAAAGGAGAAAGAACTAGAGAAAGAACTAGAGAAAGAGGGGGTTGGTTGAAACCAAGCTAACAAAAGGCTAACAGTAAAAATGCTGGGCAGCGCTGTGGCACAATATGCTGTGGAATGCTATGGTAGGACGTGATCTGATCTGGGAGTTCCACATGAGCAGTTCCTATTTACAGCTGGGCTATCAGGAGGAATTACGGACCACGAGGTAAGAAGATCGCCACAGGGAAAGGGGAGTCCCTCGGATCACTCTTGTGAATCTCGGGGTGCCCAGTAGCATAGATGTCAATTGGGGGCAGAATGAGGCTCAGTTGTGATCCCTCATGTGATGGATTAGTCAGCATGATTTCAATGTCAAGACTCACAGATGATTAATGGCTATGTGCATGATGTACAGGATAGTGACCATGGAGCCATATCCCAGCAAGGAGTCAACACCTTTGGGAGAGCAGACGAGGGGAGAGACTTTGTGTTAAGGAAGAGTGTCATTGGCAGAAACTTGGGAGAACGTCACCTGTCTACATTTTGAACTGGGCAATGCCACTTAGAACAGAGGAACGAGAGTGTATGGAGGGGGGAGAGACATAAATAAAACAAGGGGAGTATGAAATGCTGAAGAGTGACAGAGAAAAAGAATGAATAAGGTTGAAAGCAAACAGAAAAAATGCAAGAGATAGAAGACCAGGGTTTGAAAGATGGAACATCATTAAATAAATTAAACAAAATCAATCCCCTGATGATTATTTAGCTTCATTTTTAAAGATTGAAAAAATGGCTGCCTTAATAACATGTTTAATATGGTGATTTCAACTTGATCAAAGGTATTACAGGGAAAAAAAACAGAGATGTCAATTTAATAGTAGTGTTTTTAGTAGAAATATTGAATTTCAATATATCTTAATGCTATTCTATCTTGGTGTAATTCAAAGCTTTCTTGGCTATGAATAAATTATTATATTATTTTTACACATTTTATATTGTAGGTTATTTTAGTAACAGACTAAAAATTGGTTGAGTTTAGCAGCGATATCGAATTTCTGTTCATGCTCATTATGGTGCCCCATTATGTAAAGCCAACACAAAATGAAGCACAATTGATTTGATTCTATGTTCCACATTCACTTTTTTTATTTTCTCCCCTGCTACATATGTCTATCTTCAATTCTTTTCCCCTCTCATTCTTGCCTCTCTCCCTTCTCCCCATAGCTGGTCATTCATTCTACTATGAACAGTGGATCCCGTAATCACAAGAGTTGCCAATGGCATCTTTCTCTAGTGTCAGCCATGGTTCAGTGGTAGCATTCTCACTTCTTGAGGCAGGTGATTGTGGGTTGTGGGTCACTCCAGAGACTTGAGCACAAAGTCCAGGCTGACGCTCCAGTGCAGTACTGAGGGGGTGCTATACTGTCGGAGGTGCCGTCATTTGGATGAGATGTTAAACCAAGGCCCCCTCAGGTGGATGTAAAAGGTCCCATGACACTATTTTGAAGAGGAGCAAGGGAGTTCTCCCCTGTGCCCAGATTATCAGGTCTTTAGCTCACTGCTGTTTGTGGGACCTAGCCATGTGCAAATTGGCTGCCATGTTTGCTACATTACAATAGTGACCACACTTCAAATGTATCTCATTGGCTTTAAAGCGCTTTGGGACGTCCCGAGGTCATGAAAGGCACTATATAAATGCAACTTTCTTGCTTTTCTTTTTTTTTCTTTTTTCATTTCTTTCATTAACATGGCCTGAGTGGAATTCAGAAAGCATCAGTCAGACAAAGTCGTATTCCTTGACGTTTAAGTTTCTGTGTTTTTCTCAATGATCCCTCAATCTGAAACCTAGGCCTCTTCAGGAAGATTCAGCTTCTTCAGAACAAGGAGTTCCCAATCTCTGCTGTGCTCTTATGGAATATCAAGTAAAAGCTGAATGCTTCCCCACAGGGAAGAAGAAAAAAAACTGCACAGCGAGCCTCCCTGGAACTGATACTGCTCTTGGTGACAGAACTTGGTTGGCAAAATATGGGAGCAGGTAGCTCTTCTGGTCTCAGCCTCTTGGAGTTTGGTGCATGGCAAGGCAGACAAAGATCGAGGAAAGTATTGAAAATAAATTAGCACCTTAAACAAGTTTGAACTAACATTTAGCATGGGTGAATATGTACTAAATAATCTCGCAGAGAAATTATTTAGATCTTTTAAAGAAAAATAAATACGTGAATCTTCTTTACAGATAGTGAATGTGCTCAACCCAGCACTTAGATATGCTGATAGGGTTAGAGATGTGCTGATACAGTTAAATGAAGTAGGGTGAGAGAAGGCTCGTGCAGAGCATAAAATCACCTGCATAGATCAGTTGGGCCAAATGGTTTGTTTCTGTCCTGTAAATTCTATGTAATTCTTTGTAATTCTTATATTGATGGCAGTAGCTACCAAATCAGGCTCAGTCTTGTGGTATATTGGACTGAAACTCACCAACTTAAACCTAGTAAGCTTGTTCTAAGGACCACCAGACTTCTCCGCAGAGAAGCTGTTTGAGCATATTGTGATGGGAAATTTCTGCAAGCTTGATAGCAGCCGAAGAGGAACTCACTACTGGCAAGTGACAAGAAGGAAGATGCTAAGGGGAACTTTCTTTGAACCTAAAGGTGATTTTGATATTTGAATCTGAATCATAACCGTCCACAATACTGAATGACAGAGGTGGAGCAAATGTGACAACGTTTGGAAATAAAGCCTTTAAATTTGAACCATAGAAACAGGTAGTTATTAACACTCCAGCTCATGAAAAGTCCAGCCCACTGTATGACTCAGATAATACAAAGGATGAACCATGCTTAGTATTCATGTCCCCAACAATCTCCTGGAGCTGATGTTCTCAAATCTTTCACTGAAAATTGTATTATAACCTTCACACCGGGGAACAAATCGCCCACCCTTCTCAAAGTGTTCAAGTTCAGATCTTTTACAATAAACCAGCAAGAACAATCTAAATGCACCATAACTTGAGCTACATTTGTATGTTAATATGCTCTGAAGAATTTTTGTTTCTGTCTCTCATTATGTGTGGAGATATACTGGACAGTACAGAAACTAATAGCATCGTAGAAGTTTGCAGCACAGAAGGAGGCCATTCAGTCCATCGTGTCTGTGCTACAGCAATCCACAACTAGTCTCACTGCCCCGTGGCCTCCCCTGCATATCTGAGCTCAATTTTCTGACTGCAGAATGGTGCCACGCACATTGAAGCCAACAGCAGAAGAAAAATGTTGTTGCATAAAAGTCAACCAGCAACAGCCAGTAAATGGATAGCAATAGATGTGGGAGACACTTGGCTGTCAATATGCTTCAAGCATTGGTTTACATAGAATTACACAGAACGTACAGAACACAAACAGGCCATTCAGCTCAATTGGTCCATGCTGGTGTTAATACTCCAAACGAGCCTCCTCCCACCTCTCTTCATCTAACTCTATCAGCAAAACCTTCTATTCCTTTCTCCTTCATGTTTATCTAGCTTCCCCTTAAATGCATCTATTCACCAATCCTTGTAAAAATCACAGACTATGACTCTTTTCTATGCTTGCGTGTTGTGGCGATCTTTGTTTTGTAGTGACTATCATTATTAGTGCAGGTTTTCACTTTTTTGCTTCTTTTTACAGGTAGTGCGGTGCATTGTTTTTGTAAGATCTCGTTGGATTTTTTTTCTTTGTCATGTCAGCAGGCATTGAGTCCGAGACAGGACATGACTATACACCAAACTTATTTTATTCCATGCAAACCGAAGATTACTGCTGTAACAGTTCAAAGGCATTGCATGTCAGTTCCTGCAGTGTAGCAAAAAAAAGAGCTGATGTATTCATCCAGATAACTGACATACCACAATGGGAGGAGCAAGCACAGTTGTCCATTCTTTCTGCCATAGCACCCCTCCCAATGAATAATTCAAATATCTTGCAAATGTTGGCTAGGGTTTTGCTTGAGGGGAGTGGGATGAAAAGAATGTAGTTGTAATTTGTACAGTCCCAAGGGTGAGAGCTTGCAACAAGAAGTGTGAAATGGGCAACATACTGGATACATCCCTTGTGCGGTTATCTTAGAAAGATAGATCAAAATATTTTCTAAAGCAGCTAGGAACCAGTGAAGGAGCAGAGAGTTTTGGGGGTCCATGTACAGAAATCACCAAAAGCTAGTGAACAGGTACAAAAATAATTTAAAAGGCTAATGGAATGTTAGCCTTTATCTCAAGGGGGCTGGAATACAAAAGGGTGGAAGTTATGTTATAACTGTATAGAGTCTATGGCTAGACCCCATCTGGTTGAGATGTTTAAGATGATTAAAGGATGTGATAGGGTAGATGGAGAGAAACTATTTCCTCTTGTGAGGGAGTCCATTTTAAAAATGGTTTCAGATCAACGGAAAACACTAATGAACTATTTTCCATGTTTAGCAATCTGCTGAGGATTCTTAACTCTCCAAAAATGGATCAACACACACAGTTTCCTAGAAGTAAAGGGAATTAGGGGTTACGGGGAGCGGGCAGGAAATTGGACATGAATTTAGATTTGAGGTTAGGATCAGATCAGCCATGATCTTATTAAATGGCGCAGCAGGCTCGAAGGGCCGATTGGCCTACTCCTGCTCCTATTTCTTATGTTCTTATAGGGATAGATTTTGACTTTGTGCGATGGTGTAAAACGGGTGATAGCAAATTGGCAAATTGACTTCAATGGAAATAAAAATGGGGAGAGAAGTAAAACAGGCCGCCGATTCACTATCACCCGTTTTACACTATCGTACAAAGTCAAAATCTACCTCATAGAATCATAGACTTTTACAGCACTGAAGGAGGCCATTCAGCCCATGCGGCCTGCGTTGGCTCTCTGAAAAAGCTATCCATTTAATTTCATTCTCTTGCCCTTTGTCCATACCCTTTTATTTTAAAAAAAAATTTCAAATACTTATCCACCACCCTTTTAAAAGCTATTATGGATTGTACTTCTGCCATGGTAGCTGGTAGGATATTCCTTGTGATAACAATCCCCTATATTAAAAAAATTCTCCTAACCTTTCCCATCCTTCTTTTGGTGATGATGTTAAATTTATGCCCTCTAATTACCGTCCCAGCGACCAGTGGAAATAGTTATTCCAGATGTACCTTATTAAAACCTCATCACTTTGTGCACCTGTATCAGATCCCCTCTTAATTAGCGAAAACTGGAAAAAGAATTGATTTTTGCTTGTTAAAATCGTTAATTAGGAAAACCAAAAAGTGAGTACTTGATTCAAGGTCAGAGCTGAAGTCGGTGAACTTAACAAATGGGAACATTTCAAAGCAATAGCATACAAGGGTTTGTTGTCAGAGAGGATAGGGTCAGTGGCCATTGGTAGGTAAGTTGCAGCGGAACGGGAGGCCTGGGGAGCAGAGAGGAAATTTTCCCTCGTGTTGCTACGTGTGGTGACACCATAAGCAAAAGAGGAAATTATCCCCACTGATTGAATAGGCAAACATCTTCCCCAAAAGGAAAGGAAAATCAAAGGATAAGTTAATGCAAGTAACTGCCATGTGCTTTATGGTGGCCAGCTCAAGAGAGACTCTTGGGAACATAGGAATTTCTAGACAAAAAATGACCAAGGTCCAATTAATTTGGCTTCTACCCATCCTGATAGTCACATGGTACAACAATAATGGAGTCGTTGACCAATAATAGCAATCAATCGTTATCAATTGGTCTACAACAGATCCAGCCGTGATGCGAGGAAAACCCCAGTTGTGGAGGGCAGTGGGTAGAACGTCAACTATCTGCCCTCAAATGGCGATTTAGGTGTGGCACACCAGAACCTGGAGAGCTGAGGGAAAGAATGAAACACCATAAATCACATTAGCCATCATAATAACAAAAACCCTGAAGGGCTTCCTCAAGTGTGTTTTGATCCAGTTTTCATAACATTGGATCTGAGGACAGTGTGCTTTGTGTCATTGATGCTTGTTGATGATAACAGGGTTAACGTTTATGAAATAATAGTCTGCAAGTTTATTGCTAAATAATAGGGGCAGCATATTAAAAGGCAGCCTTTTCCACAGGAAGTGTTAATCCTGAATTATGTAATTTAGCCACGGTGCTTAGCAGGGAGCAATATTTCATGACAAACTAAGAGCCTACATAATAAACCACAAACCATTCCAGCCACAGAGGTATAAAGCAGCTGAGAAATGGAACTGAGGAAAGTGAGTAGTGTCCTGTTTCCCTTCAAGATAAGCAATTACAAGCATATTTAACATTACCTATCCATCTATTTATCTAATTAATTTTGTGGCTGCAGGAAAGTCTGAATGTAGCACTGTCGAGATCCTACTTTTTTTTTTCTGATTGGTCTATGTTAACCACAGGGGTATTGCCAGGTTAGCAGGGACTAATCGCATTCCACAACAAAAACAAAAGCCAGCCATTACAATTCCACACCAAATGAAAGTTTAGTTAGTTGAAATAACTCCCAATGATTCTGAGTCCTGGCACCTTTTCCTCAGTCGGAGCATGTCTAATCTCTGCCTCTCGTTCTCCCGTCCCCCTCTCTCCTGAACTCCAAAATGGAGGAGCAGTACCCACAGGGTATTTCCAGCACATCAGGACCCCTGTTGTGGGACTAATTAAGGTTGTTACAAATTTACAGCTAAAAGTACCATCAGGTTGAAGGGCGGAGGAAAAGGCTGAAAACTGGATTTTACGATATTTGAAATAAAAATGTACCAAATACATTCTACAAACTGAAAGCAATGGTAGAAAATCTTACCATTTTGCAACTAAAGATTAACTGAAAGTGTGATCCCACACTCAGACCCTAAAACCTAAGGCAGGTCTCTAATCCATTTACTGTGCATCCGCCTCTTAGATCTGAGATTTCACTTATCCTTGCAGAGTACATCTGTTCTGTTTAGATACAATAAATCAATTTTGTCTGGTTCATTTTTAATGTTTGCATGCAACCGTGAAATCTTTCAGACAATGAATACTTCCCTCTAACAATTCTGGCAGCCAGTATTTTTATTCATTGCTAATATGTATAAAACCTGCTTTACAGCCACAGGACAAAACACGAGGGAAGCAATATTTGTATTTGCTACTTTATGTGGACATAATGAATAAAAGAGGGTTGTACACAATATGGAAGGCAGAGAATCCCCAATGCACTGCTCTTAAGTGTGTAACTAATTTCCCATACATATGTACACACTCCAGTGTGTGACAAGAGAAATAGATATGCTTTACTGCAAAAAAAAAATTGAGAAAATGCTTGCAAAACTCACAATAACAGATCCAACTAAAAGTACATAGACTAATAGGAGGTAGATCTTAACTAAATGCCATAGTGTAAAACGGGATAGAGAGAGTTGGCAGCCTGTTTTACATCTCTACCCATTGAAGTCAACGGAAATAAAAATCGTGAGAGATGTGAAACAGGCTGCCGACTCGCTATCACCCGTTTTACACTACAGCACAAAGTCAAGATTTACCCCGACTAGCCTATGCACTTATAGTTGGATCTGTTATTGTAAGTATTTGCAAGCATTTTCTCAATTTTTTTTTGCAGTAAAGCATATCTATGGGATGAGAGGGTTATCCTATGAGAGACTGAGTAGAATGAGCCGATACTCTCTGGAGTTTAGAAGAATGAGAGGTGATCTCATTGAAACGTATAAGAATCTGAGAGGGCTTGACAGGGTAGATGCTGAGAGGTTGTTTCCCCTGGCTGGAGAGTCTAGAACTAGGGGGACATAGTCTCAGGATAAGGGGTCGGCCATTTAAGACTGAGATGAGGAGGGATTTCTTCACTCAGAGGGTTGTGAATCTTTGGAATTCTCTATCCCGGAGGGCTGTGGATGCTCAGTCGTTGAGTATGTTCAAGGCTGAGGTCGATAGATTTTTGGACTCTAGGGGAATCAAGGGATGTGGGGATCAGGCGGGAAAGTGGAGTTGAGGTCGAAGATCAGCCATGATCTTATTGAATGGCGAAGCAGGCTTGAGGGGCCGCATGGCCTATTCCTGCTCCTATTTCTTATTTCTCTAATCACACACTGGAGTGTGAACATATGTACCGGAAATTCATTTTACACTATCGCACAAAGTCAAGATTTTGAATATTGTGCGGTAAGATTCCCTTTAGTCGCTTTTGGGGGGGGGTCGGTGGTGAGGGGTCAGTTTCCTTGGGGTTTCTTCTGCTCTTCCGCTGTAACTCTGGCGGAAACCCCGTTTTGGTGGAATGGAAAAAGCTGCGATGACCTGTACGTCTTCTGCAACAGGTTTCTGATTTCATTGGAAACAATGAACTGAGAAAATCCGCAAAAATGCGCTTTCAACAGATGGTTTCAAACTTTCTAGTCTGGGGATCCTCTGTAAATATTGATACATGCTGAAGGACTTCTGATAACATTTCTACACGCTCAGCAACCCCTCCTAAAAATATTGAAACACTCTCGGAGACCCCCTGAAAATATTAATACACTCTCAGGGACCCTCTATAAATATTGATGTACTCTCGGAGATGCTCTGCAAATATTAATACACTCTCTGAGACCCCCTGTAAGTATTGCTACACTCTCAGGGACCTCCTACAAATATTGATATTTTCTTGGGGGTCCCCTTCAAATATGAACACGCTCCTGGGGACCCCCGCCCCCAATCCTAACTTTCAAAAGATAGTGTCAGCTACTGAAGGGAAGCAGTGCTAGCATTGTAGAATATGATTTTTATTTGTAGACTGGAAGAGAAACAAGATGTTAATAGATCAATAGGCTTAGAAAAGTGCAGGAATCAGATAATGTGGGCAGAAATCTGATGGTCCTTCAGACCCCTGGGATCTCCCTTCTAGACCCCGAAAGGTCTAGGGTACCCCATGATTTATGACACCGCTATCCATAGCAAAAAATAATTCTACCTTTTTAAACATACATTTGATAGAGAAGCAATTTACAGATTATCACTGGCGTGAATTAAAACACGTGCTCAAAACACAAATGAAATCTGACAGGAATTAATAGAGGAAAAAAAGATTATGGTTTCTTTCATGAAATATTAAACAAGGTGAGTCTGTAGTTAATCCATTGGGACAAAGTTGCTTAGCATACATTAAAGTAACATGCAATTTTAGTCTGTTAATAGAACGAACTCCTTTACGACTGACACACATATATTTTTGGAATCTATATAACATACTTCAATTGACTTTTTGAAGTAATGTTTTTAAGCCGCACAAACAAGAGTTTCAATTTATTTTTTCCTTTTGTTGATGGCTTTCTATTGTTGAAAACCCAAGGAGTCCACACGCCTCCATTGAGCTCCGGATTGGCCCTAGGATCACCTGGTGCATCATGTGGTGGGATGGCTGTTTTATTATATTGAGAGAGGCATTTTAGCAATCTTTTCACTACTTTGGGGAATTGGCTGGAAAGATCACGTCTCTCGAAGGAACGTGCAGTCATGTTGAACAGCCGTAAGGCTTTGTGTTTTATCCCCGTCAATTTTCTAAGTTCCGCGACTTTTCCTGGGTTTCCAGGAAAGTCTGGGAAGGTCTGAGGTGGCACCTAGTCGCTATCCTCTGGATCTCCAGTTAGAAGTTTCCAGAATCCTACATCCTACTCTACTAGATGCCTGGATTCCTGTGTCCCAAATCCCAAAGTCTACCTTCCATCAACCCTGAACGAGGCCTTTTGATAACTGATTAATATTAAAGAATATCTGGGGGGGGGAGGGGGGTGCCTTGCCTGGATTAATGGTGCCCCATACATTGTAGCCATCTAGCTGGGCCGTCTCCTCCAGGGTGCCCCTTTGCCAGTGACACCAAGGTTGGGCACCAGTCAGTAATGTGGATCAAAGCTCGGATGATTTTCCCTCTGCTTTTCAGTAAAGGTGTGTTGACGAAACCCAATCCTGTCACGCCACCTTCCCAATTCGTGCCCTTACCCCCCCCCCCCCCCTCAGGGGCCAGTTACTGCCACCACGAAAGGGCTGCTCGCCATTATCGGAGAAATAGATCAGCGCAGTATTATTGTAAAAACCGTGCGTCTGCAGAACTGTAATTATTATCCTTTACCGCATCATCCAAGGAGGTAACCATGACGGCATATTTCCTCCTGGTGAGGTTGCTTAGTGAGCTGGATTTACTGACATGTTTTTTAAGTGCCTGGAGTGAGGTGTGAACAGCTTGAAAAGCCACATAGATAAATATAGGTTGTTTAGGGTTGTGGTTTGCTGTTAAACTTTGGGTGTAGGGGTTTCCATGTCATCTCCTCTCCATCGTGAAGATCAAATCGACGGACATGCAATCTGTCGCAGTTGCGGTGAGTGGGGCTTCCGGAGAAGGAGCCTCAAAAAAATGAATCCAACCTCTTGCAGGTGAGGAGATAGTCCTTTCTGTGGAGGCCCAGGTGACATTTGGCCACTGTGTGAGTTGTGTAAGTCATCCTGCTGTGGTTTCTGTGGAAGAGTGACTGTGTCATGGGGCAGGCAGCTTGGTTGGCAAGCTCAGACGATGGAATGCTGAAGCCCTGTGTGAATGTGATACCTGCAATCAGAAAACACATCTACTCAGTCCAACGGATAAAATTATGGTGCCTGTGTAATTTCTATTAAGATCAAATTTACAACAACAACAACTTGCATTTATATAGCGCCTTTGACCTAGTAAAATGTCCCAAGGCGCTTCACAGGAGTGTCATCAAACAAAATTTACTAATCAGTTCTTACATTTTTCTGCCAGCCTACGAACGACCCGATTTATTGAATTTACCATGGTAGGGTTTGAACTCACTGTACTTGAGCTTAGTTAGTAGTGCAATGCCATAACCACTACACTACTATGTCAGTAACCAACTATAAAGGTTTCTGAAATGCCAGAGTTCTCCTGGTCTCCTGGCGTAACTTTGATGGAAAATCAGCCCTTGGAGCGTACGGCTGAAAACGACCATTGATGTCATTTCTCTGGGAAGCTTCCACCAGTCTCTCACCGAAGTTACGGCAGAAAACCAGGAGAACCCCCTGTGGGATTTCAGGGCCACTACATTTTGGCCTTAGCCTTTCCCCAGTTTAATAAGCTTCAAGAAGTTAGGATACCCTAGCCACTAAAAAGTGTGTACGTGTGCATGCATGTGTATAAAATAAGAGACACCCCAGCATTGAGTTGTTACAGCATGAAACACTTTGCCACAGGGAGTGGCTGAGGTACAGACAATTGCATCTTTTAAGGGAAATGTTTGAAGCAGAGGAAGATACAGGGGAATGGGGAGACAGCAGGGCAGTGGGATTAGCTTTGGATTGCTCCAACGAAAAGCCAGAACAGCCGGGGCGGACACGATGGGCCGAATGGCCCCCTTCTGTGCTGTATCTTTTCTATGGTTCTATAAAATTGCCCCTCAGTTGGTATGAAATTGGTGCTCTCGGTCAGTGGGAACCGAAGATGGCTGTGGGATCTGGAAAATGTCAGACTGGCGCTGGTTGGAGGTCGCAGCTGAGGCACATCGTTGGGGCGGAGTAGAAGGAGCTTCACTCTGTATATAACTGTGCTAAACTTGACCTGTGATCTTTTTACCACTCAGAATTTCAACTTTCCCTTACCACAAAGCAAGAACTGTGGAAGAGCTTCTCCGCTGAATAAGATAGTAATTAGTCGAAGAGGGTACAGTATGGAACAGGAATCTTTCAGGCACTACCAACGAGATCAGATATCCTTCGTCATAATGAATTGGCCTCTAATCCTAAATACATTGGAAATGCCCTAGTCCTAGGTCTAAATGGACAATTGAAGCCGTGTCAATATTAGATTCTATTTAATAATGACTGCATTACAGAAATAATTTTAAATTTTTTGCAATTGTAAAGTGCAACCCCCTCATTGTTGTGTTCCACTTGTCCCCAGTGTGAGTAGGCTAAGTTTAGCCTGGCGGAAACCGGGCAGAGTGGGAGTTAAAATCCAAAAGTGACGCGCTTACTGCTCGCTTCTGCCCTCACGGCCATCTTAAAGTCCGGTGTTTTCTTGGGCGGTTCCAGCACCCGCCTGACTCAGGCAAGAGCCTCATAAATACAGGCAAAGCCTGGTCCCACCACTGAGATGGAACCACGATGCAATATAACTGCCCGCTGAGCGGAGTGTCAGTCGTAGACACTGTGGCCAGTAAGCATGGTGGACACCCAGAGTAGGACCTGTCAGGTAAGTGTAAGACTTATTCCTGTGGGGTCCAGTTGGTCAGAAGTGCTCCTCCGGGCCCCACAAAGAAAGTTTAGGCCAGTGCCGCCACGGGCTAGCCCCCTTTCCACCCGCATCCTCCCCCGCCACGGCTTACCTGACTGCCTCCAGGCCTCCCGATCTTTGCAGGCCCAAAGTCGGCAAGCTCCCTCTGGACTCCTGTTGCGGGCGAGCAGCTGGCCGGGCAGGGTGTCAATGGGGCCCGGCCATTAAAATGAAACCAGGTCCTCGCATTGCAGCTCCTGGCTCCCCGTCCGAGAGTTCAAATTCCCCCTTGTATTTTTAATTAACTTAAAACATGGGCGTTTCATTTTTTATAGTAATTCTATGTTGGCTGCAACGCACTGTCATATATAACATAAATAGTGTACAAGGTACAGTAAAAATGGTATAAAACGATGACCAGATAGCTTTACAAAGTACCCTAGAGATTCATTGTTGGGGGTGGGTAGGGCCCAATATTGTCTGCCTGCTGAGTCAAGGTCTGGTGGTTTGTAGTTGAACCACCCATAGCCTTGTGGGTTACCATATTTGGGTGGGTTGACTGACGCATAATGTCTCTCTTACATGGCACTAAAGCTATGCAGGGAATGTTTGCAGAAACATAGTTATTAACTAATGCGTTGATTGTCAACAGAAATTGAAGCATTGTTTACCTGGCCAGCTGTTCCATAATATAAATAAAACTTGATGTGTATTTTAATATTTCTCAATCTTGTATCTTCAAAGTGCTACTGAGGTGAAATCACGCTGCATGGTACTAACGTGTGCTACAGTCGCATCCAATATTTTCCTCTTTCTGAAAAATTTTCTGATATTGTAGAACTTAACAAACCCAAATCAAGAGCGTGCAATTTTGCTGCAGATAAATTTGTGCAATACGCATGTGTTAATGGGAGTAAATGAAAACCAACCAATCGTGATGCATCTGTAATAATGCTCAAGCAGCTAAAATTGAGACTTATCTGGTAAAAATGACGCTCATCTTATTCATCCAGCTGTGAGCGTGGAAATTTTTTCCAAGGAGGCGCCATGAAGATTTAGGAAAGTTTGTCTCACTGACTGGGACATGGAGGCCCCGATTGACATTACTCTGGAGCAAGATATGAATGTTTTAAGCCGAGAGGAGACCGACAAACCTGCGCTGAACCCAGAACGTGATGGCACGTCATTGATTACACTAACTCCAGGTGGACACTGCAAGAACTGGGGTTAGTCTGGAAGAAGATTTATGAATTGTAAAAGAGCACCATGGTAAAGCAACGATATCAACCTGCCTTAATCGTGGAGATAAATAAATGCTAGCTATGAGAGATGCTTTCGAAGGTCAGTCAGTATAAAATATCAATGAAAAAGCAGTGCTCACACAGATAGAATCTCCAGGTGCCAAATCAGATATATTCTTAATATAAAGATGAAGGAGATATATATAAATGAATTTAAAATATAGATATATATATATATATATGTATATGTGTGTGTATGTATAATATATATATGTATGTATGTGTGTATAATATATATGCTTGCGTAAAAATGTGTGTGTGTATATATGTGTGTGTATACATACATATAAGATATATATATATATAGCGAGAGAGACAGGAAATGCTGTACTCACACAGAGAAATGTTAAGAACGATGTAACAAGTAAAACAGTACAATTTAAAATATCAATTTAAAATAGCAGACTAATGCAAATTGCATTACACATGTCAGGAATGGCCAAGAGAATGAATGCTGCAAGGGTTTACATAGCTCACATTACTCTGTTTTAATTCACACTTCTCTCATGTTTAAAGGGAAAACTTGTGAAAAACAAGAGAAGAGGGAATGGAAGGTAACACAACAAAAACCTTTAACTGCCCCGTGAAGAGCAAATAGTGCCACTACTAGGGAGGGAGGATCTGGAAGGTATTTGCCCTCAATGGGTTGGAAGGACACACTTACCACCCAGTATGTACTATATTATATCGACATACCCATGCACACTGTACAAGTACCTAACACTTGTAATAAAAGTATAATATGCAAATGCATTAATGTGCTCAGGTACTAATAATATCCTATGTGCTCTCTTCAGAGAGCATAAAGAGTCCAATGATCTTCAGTGCACAGCCAGAGAGGAACATTCATTGTAGCACCAAGCATCATCAATCACACTTGCATCAATCAGTTATTGAGACCGTGACTTCATTCTTTAGTGATGAGAATGCAGCTCTACAAGGCGAAGCACATGCCACTGGTAGTGAAGGCTTAACAGGGCTGGTGAGGAATGTGCTGAATGCCCATTGTGAGTTGTCTTGAAATACAAACCTCAGTGAGTCTACCTTCCGGAGATTTGAGCACAAAATCTAGGCTGACACTCCAGTACAGTACTGAGGGAGTGCTGCACTGTCGGAGGTGCCATCTTTCGGATAAGACTTTCAACCGAGACCCCGTCTGCCCTCTCAGGTGGACATAAAAGATCGCACAGCACTATTTGAAGAAGAGCTGGGAAGTTCTCTCTGGTGTCCCTGCCAATATTTATCCCTCAACCAACATCACCAAAACAGATTATCTGGTCATTATCACAATTGCTGTTTGTGGGACCTCGCTTTGCGCAAATTGGCTGTCGTGTTTCCTACATAACAACAGTGACTACACTTCATGAAAGTACTTCATTGACTGTAAAACACTTTGGGACGTTTTTCTTTGCAATTCTTTCTTTCTTTCTTTTCCTCTCTCTGCCGCGATACATGAATTATGCTGAACTGGTTCCACAGCCACTGCAGTGCAATGGCTGAATGAAAAATTGCCTGCACTGAAGTCTAACACTGAGCCGGAAGGAACATCGCGGGCAACTGTGGGGGTGACGCAGACCAGAGATAAAGCATAGGACTGTCGTACAGGCCCCCTACTTTTCACTCAGGCACGTCAATAAGCATCAGGAGGAGATGGACTGCAAAGCATGAGACATTGAGTTTTAATAATGCTAGTGGCAAATCTGAACCACCACTTATCCCCGTACAAGTGGCTACAGGCTCTGCTTCAGAAAGCAATCAGATGGTGACTACAACACACAGCACCCTGTAGATAGTACGTGCTGCAACCACGATATGCTGGCGGTAGAGGGGGTGGATATTGAGTCAGGTGGTAGGGGTTCTGATCAAGCTGATCCACGCATGGTGTGTGGATGAAAACTCTGCTCTACTACTTACTACAGTCAGTGCTATGATGAAACTTTGAAATCTTTCTCTTCGTGCAACAAACTCACAGCTCTGAGTCCAAGTTGTGAGCTCTTGCCCTGCGTAATTATAGAATCATAGAATTTTACAGCACAGGAGGCGGCTATTTGGCCTATAGTGCCTGTGCCAGCTCTTTGAAAGAGCTATCCAATTAGTCCCACTCCCCTGCTCTATCCCCACAGCCCTGCAAATTTCTCCTCTTCGAGTATGCATCCAATTTCCTTTTGAAAGTTACTATTGAATCTGCTCCCACCACCGTTTTGGGAAGTGCATTCCAGATCATCATAACCCACTGCGTAAAAAAAAATTCTCCTCATCTCCCCTCTGGTTCTTTTGTCAATTACCTTAAATCTGTGTCCTCTGGTTACTGACCCTCTCGTCTTTAGCCTTCACAAGTACATTTATTTCTGGGCTCAAGCGTAGCTCATCACTAGGAGCGCGGGCTCGTTGAATTTTGAGCTGTGAAGCAGAAAAAAGTATCACGTTTTTTTTAATTCAGTCTCAGGATGTGGGCATCGCTGGGCATTCATTGCCCATCCTTAGTTGCCCTTGAGAAGGTAGTGGTGGTATAATATCACTACTTGTAAATAATGAAGCACTTAATCTACTTGCATTTGTAGCTTCATTAAAACGTGTATCTTTAAGCTCGACATTAGCCCTATTCACAGAGGAAGGCTTTTTAATTAGAAGATTGCTGAAGAATGGACGTGTTATTTTACATTTATACCGTTGGCTGCAAATCCACACTCCTGCCTCCATGAGAGAGCTCTATTCAAACGTGCACAGCACTCTGCACCCCACTGGTAAATTATTCACACTTTGACAGTGCAGGAAGGGGTACATCTTCTCAAAACATTTATTTTTTAAACTCGCCTTTATTTTATCTGGTGTTCCGGCAGATAGTTCTTCCCCCACCTATAGCACTTTTCATGCCTGGCTTGACACCATGCTGCAGTTGTACTCCATGTGATATCAAACCCAAGCCCAGTGATTTCCGAGGGGCCCCACTCTGCAGTCCCATTGGGATGTGACTCCAGAGTTCTACTGTTACTTGTGATGCATCCTCAGATCATGCAATGAACTTCAATGTTTAATGAAATAAAAGCAGAAAATTATGACATTAGACAAGTCAGTCAGCATCGGTAAACAGAAAAGGGAGTTTATGATGTTTTGGGTGTGTACCCTTCATCAAAATTGCTCCCCTAAAGGCCATAAAACCAAAACCTGTCTTTTCTCTTTTCAGATACGGACTGACCTACTGTGCATTTTCATCATTTTCTGTTTTTATTTCAGATTTGCAGCATTTCACGAACATATGAAAATGACAGGCAGGAAAAGACCAGCTGGTCAGTCAAGCCTGCCCTACACTAATGATGGCCGGAGCATCATGACTAAACCCTTCAACCTGGTAATCTCCTGGGAGAGGCAAAAAACTAGAGAGAGACCCAGGGCCAGCGAGGGGAAAAAATGCTCTGGAAAACTCCTCTCCGACCCCCTCGGGCGATCAGGAACAGTCCAGGAGATCACATGGACCAAGTGTTATCTGTAAAACCGCTTACCTTCTATGAGATGCGATCTCCGCCCCAGTCAAGAACCGGTCCAGCTCCCTCTTGAAGGCACATAGAGAGTCAGCGCCCACTGCACCAGCCAGCAACAAATTCCAGAGGCTCACTACTCTCTGGGAAAGGAAGAACTGCCCAACATCCAGTCTATTTCTACTCTTGGGTAGTTTAAACGCATGCTCCCTGGTCCTTCCCTGATCTGTCAATCTGGAATAATCTATCAGTAGGCACGCTATCCAGCCCTTTCATTATTTTATAAACCTCTATAGGTCGCCTCTAAGTCTACGTGCTCTAAACTGACCCAGCTCCTTAAGCCTCTCTGAGTAACCAAGGTTATTTAAGCCAGGAATCAATCTCGTAGCTCTCCGCTGAACATTTTCCAAGGCCACTATTTTCCCTTTTTAGTTTAATGGTTAATGATCATCTTTTGATGTGTTGGCTTTACTGGTTAACAGAGGGGGTATACATGTTAAAAATGTCATTCCAGGTTAGAGTGATAATGTATTATAATATGCTTTACACACTGGTTGTAAAATGTGCCAGTAATCAATTGAAGATTAATCCTGCAGTAATTACTGTATGTCACAGCTGTTAATCCTCTTGTGTTATCACACATCAAGAATTTGGAACAGACTGACAGGTGGATTAGATATTGACAGCTGCCATAGGCACAACAAAAAGACAGAAAAGACATACATTGTCGGTTAAAGTGGGACAGAGTGCTCTAGGATGGTATTGTGATTCTTAAGCAAAAGCACTTTTGTTAAAGAACTGAAAGGTTGGTTTGGAGAATTCTGGCTCACTTTAGCCATTGCCCCATTTAAAATAGGAACAATGGGATAAAGATTATGCTTCTTCAAATTCTGCACCCTCAAGCCATGATTTTCTGTTCATTCAGCTAAAATGTTATCCTTATATCTATAAAATATTAAAAATTTACTTCCCATTGTCATGTTTTTATCACATTTTTCTGATAATGTTGCCATTATAAATTCCTATGTCCACAGTTATAGTGGAAACTGCCTATGTAAACTTGTCACATTGCAGTGACACACTCCCAGCAGTGATGGCGCTGTAACACATCGGTTTTGTGTTGCTCAGCTATGCAGCCTGTATTCCAGAGAAAGTCCCATGCCCAAACTAATTCTAAATCTCTGCCTCCCAAATTGCCAGAACGTTTGCTATTTAACTGTAAATAAAAGTAAATCCGAGTTTGAAATAAAAATAAGGACAGAATGTATGACTTTAAAATAGGGATGGCGTTATATCGCGTGCCCTAGTCCAATTTTCCCTCACCTTCTAACTCTGCTTCACCTGAAGATTGACATAGCATCGCACAGAGAACATCAACACTATGGGAGATTGACAAGTGAATTATAATAAACAGTAGCAGATACAATGATTTCAGGACTGAAATCTAACAATGGAACAAAAGGAAAACATGCATTTTTACACCTCTCAGGAACATCTCAAAGTATTTCGAACACAATGAGTTACTTTGAAATGCAGCTGTTATGTAAGCCAGACATCCATTATTGGGAAGATGATAGAAGGGATTGGAAGAGATGCCTTTTATGATCACTGGGAAGGGGAAGAGGCCATTAGAAATTCACATCACAGCTTCCGAAAAAATAGTTCGTGCCCTACAAATTTGATAGAGTTTTTTGAGGAAGTCACTCAGGTAATGGATGAGGGCAATCCGGTAGACATTGTCTACCTGGACTTTCAGAAAGCCTTTGATAAGTTACTTCACACTAAGTTACTTCACAAGATAGAATCTTGTGGTATCAGTAGGAATTTGAAACACTAGATTAGGAATTGGCTCCAATCCTGCAGCCAAAAAGTTGCAGTTAATGGATGTAGTTTAGCCTGGAGTCACGTTACTAGTGGTGTCCCCCAGGGATCAGTCCTAGGCCCACTACTCTTCATGGTCTTTATTAATGACCTGGACAGTGGTGTTGGGAGTGTGGTGAGTAAGTTTACATATGACACCAAAATCTGTGCAAGGGTTAAGACAGTAGGGGAGTGCAATCAAATCCAAAAACATTTCGATGTGCTAGGGGAATGGGCCACTCAATGGCAAACGGCGTTTAATTTAGATAAATGTAATGTCATGCATGTTGGTAGAGCCAACACTGAATATGCGTATCATTTACAGGGAACAATACTGAAAGAGATTGAGACAAAAAAAGATCTAGGTGTTATTATGCACAGATTACTGAAGGTTCATGACCAATGTAGAGAAACTGTGGCTAAAGCTAATAAGGTATTGGGTTATATTAATAGTACCATTCAGTATAAATCAAAGGACGCCATTTTGACACTATGCTGGTCAGACCGTATCTGGAGTACTGTGCCCAGTTTTGGTCTCCCAACATGGTGAGTAATATAGTGGCCTTGGAAAAGGTCCAGAGGAGAGGTCCTAGTTTGGGTGAAGGGTTCATGAACGAACTTAAAAGATCGCAGATACTTGGAGGTATTGCAGTTATGGGTGTAATTCACTTACGTCTAAAATTCCGTGATCTTTTGCGGCCATTTGACTTGGTTCCGCCCAGATTAAGCTGTTGCCTGGGCGGAAATGATGCGGAAACTGCAAACCCAAGTTAACCAAGTCGAGATAATTCTGGCCACAATATTTTGAGGCAGATAATGAGGCGGGAGCAGCTCAAGGACATGCAGATGGTGCAATGTTCCAACAGTCAGTCATGGATAGGGATAAAGTGTCAAAGCTGCGAAAATAAAATAGAACACTCAGTAAATTCTTCCCTGTTGTAAACTGGACGCACCTGCCTTTGCGTCACATATCATTGTATCTGAAAAAGCTCCACACTCTTACTCCTGCTGTGCAGATTTCTGACTCAATATTTCCATTTCATCACCTGAGACTTAGGTTTCTATTTCTAACAGAAAGGGCTAGAAAATAGTTATCCAATTCCACCCACACACCTAGTATAATTGGATAAAAATTGATTGGTGAAGAATGAAGGCAAAGAGTTTAATGACTGTACATTGACTAATTTCAAGTTAAATCACAATCTGCAGGCTCTGGAAACCTGTAGGTCCTTCCCTTAAATAAGCATGAAGACCGACCAGGGTCATGAGCCACAGGTGGCCTGCCAACATAAGCATCTGGAACCACGGGCCATTAGTGAGCTATAGATTACCTGCAAGTGGACTGTTAAGGAAGCATGTGAGTCCGCTCCATCTATGTGTCACAGGCTACATTCAATTGGACCCAGATCTGCAGCAGGTGTCTGGGAGCATGGCGTCCATGGATTGTCCATGAACCACGGAGGTCCACATTGACACACGAGTCTGCAGTACCATCTGCAAGTGCATGCTAGGTTATCTGGCAGTAATGCTACCAGCAAAAACCTGAAGGATTTATCAATGTTTGTTAAAAACACCATTCGAGCATTTGTAAAAGTGCCAGGCCGTTGACCATTGCAAATTAACACCAGAACTTCCCATTGTAAAAGAACACAAGGCATGCTCAATGTAACATCACCTAGGTGATGCACTGCAACAGACTGAGTGCCTTTTCTTCTGATTGTTCCTATCTACCTGTGGTAGGGTTTCCAACCCTCCAGGATTGGCCTGGAGACTCCAGGAATTAAAGATTAATCTCCTGGACACCGCTGCGAGCAAACCAGGGTAAAACTCATAGGGGCATTAAAAAATAAATGTCTGTTGTTTTCATTTTCTTTGAGCACTTTCATTTATTAGTTGTAAAAATATCGGAGATGGGAAAATTGGCTGCTTGATTGACAGTCGAGAGTCATCCAATCAAGTAACAAAGAATCTATTTACTTTACACTTGGTATGAGAAGGCAGTACATAGCGGATGATACCAGAACTGAGAAGATATCCTTATCACAAAAGGCTAAACAGCTGGGGCACTTTTCTCTGAAAAGAGAAGGCTGAGGAGCGAACTGATAGAAGTCTTTAAGATAATGATAGGGTTTGATAGGGTAGACGTAGAAAAAAAAATGTTTCCACTTGCGGGGGATTCCAAAACGAGAGGTCATTAATATAAGATAGTCACTAATAAATCCAATAGGGTTAATCCAGGAAGAACTTATTTACCCAAAGAGTGGTAAGAATGTGGAACATGCAGCCACAAGGAGTGGTTGAGGCAAATAGCTGCGATATTAAGGGGAAGCTAGATGAGAACATGAAGGAAAAAGGAATAGAAGGATATGTTGATAGGGTTAGATGAAAAAGGGTGGGAGGAGGCTCGTGTGGAGCATAAACGCTGCATTGACCAGTTGGGCTGAATGGGCCTGTTCCTGTGCTGTAGGCTCTATGTTGCAAGGATGGACGCGTTGGGCGACCAATGGTGGGAGTGGGGGAGGGGGGGGTTGCGAGGCGGTTGGCGGCGGGAGGTCATGTGATGAAATCTCCAGGAATATGTCCAACCAGAGTTGGCAACCCGAGCCTGTGGGCAGAGCACCTCACTCGCACTCAATGGCCAGAGTTGGCAAACTTTAGGGGCAACATTTGTCTTCAAATTCTGATCTACTGACTTTTTGAGAAATAATATTTGAAAGATCATAATAAGCAGTGTCTATTTCTGAAATGCTTCTTAAGAGATAGGGTTCTCACAGCAACGAAAGGGTTAGCAAAAGAATCTCTCTCAATTTGCAGCACAGCATATTCTTGGATGGTTTTGTTTGGGAGAGGAGGAGGAGGAGGAGGAGGGCAGCCTGCTTGCAATTGCCAAGATGGGGTATGAAATAATCTGTTAATGACTTGCTCCAGTTCTGTCATGCTCCATCATAGTTTTATTATAAAATATTTCAGATCTAAATTATTCCTGCAAGTCTGCTCTGCGTTTCTTTAAACAATCTGGATGGTTTTTTTCTTAAATTTTCATGAAATATTATGAGGGTGTTAGACAGCAGGCCAATTTTCTACATATTACAATTCCATAGGCAAATGATAATCATGATTTCACAAATATCTTTTATTTGCTCCGCTTAGAATTCTCCCTCTCACCCCAAATATTCTCCCCACCTCTCCTATAGGTGGCAGTTTCTGTTGGGTACTGGTTCCATAACAGCTGGAAAACCTCTGCTGCCTCACCCAATTGGTTGTTCTTTATGCATGAGGCTGTTTGACGAGGGGGGAGGCATCACAGTTGAACCCAATCCTGGCTTAACATCGGAATTGCTAGACGATAAAAGACCAAGGTTCATCTAGTTCGCCTTCGACCATCCTGGTATTTGCAGGATACAAATGATAATGGAGTTGTTGATTAATCAGAGCAATCAATCTCTATCAATTAGTCTACACGGACCCAGGCATGACACGAGGAAAACCCCAGAGGTGGAGGGCGGGCAGGCAGGCAAGCAACCTGCTCATAGCTATATCTCTGCTAAACCCACTCTTAACTTGAGCCAGATTGGAAGGGGTACACAAGAGCACTGTGAATTGTCTTGCCCTTGTGATTTCCCCTCTAAATACCTACCAGCATTGAAGGATTTGCTTATTGTTCAGGACTATGTGATCGCGTGCGCTTTTTATTTGAATTGTTCCAAACTATTCATCCATGTTTAATTAAAGCATTGTATAATTGCTATGGCTCTGTTTTATTGATTTGTTGGCTTAGTCCTAATTCAGCTAATCTTTTGGGAACCAACAAATCACTAGTGAATGCATGAGGTATACTCTGCTCGCATCATAATATCCTTGCCTTTGGAAAGCTCCATTTCAAATTTCTGTCATCGAGTGTCCTATCTCTAGCAAGTTACGTTCTCAGTTTTGGTCAGGTTTAATTAACGCAGATTGCAATGGGCCTGATTGTTTTTGTGCTTTTTATCAGTTCTTGCTACCCCACAGACATGTTTAGCTTCTAGAGGATTTATGTTAATGAAGTCTCTCTGCAGTGTGCATCTAAATACAAGGTGCAAAGAATAACAAGGCATTTGGAGCTGTTAGCTGGATCCTTTGAGGTTGACTGGTTTGTTGTATTGCTAAACTGTGTGAAATGTAAATGCTGCCACCTTCTGGACAATGTGAGTCAGTAATCCCTTGCTGAAAAATATAAAATGCGGACAAGCACATCAAACAGATATTTACAAATGGCTCCTTTCACTCAATCCATATCCATATGCTGCCATAGTTATGCTTTAAAGACATGAAAAAGTAATTTAAAGTTTATATCATTTTGCAATTAGGCTTCTATTTTGCTTTTTCTGTTGCACTGGGATTATAGAATCACAGAATCTACAGCATAGAAGGAGGCCTATTCCTCATTTCAACTGGAGATTTTCAAAGTCAAGAATATTTACTCTAATCCAATTTCCCTGCCCTTTCCCTGTGTCCTTTTAAATTTTTCCTTTTCAAATAATCATCCATTTCTCCATTAAATGATGTTCTGATCTCCACTTCACTCAGCAGATGTGGTAAATAATTCCATGTCCTAACAACCTTAACAAGGACAGAGGAGCAAAGGGATCCAGGGGTACAGATACACAAATCATTAAAGTAGCGACGCAGGTTAATAAGGCCATTAAAAAGGCAAATCAAGCACTAGGGTTCATTTCTAAAGGGATAGAATTGAAAAGCAAAGAAGTTATGTTAAACTTGTATAGAACCGTGGTCTCGACTACACTTGGAGTATTATGCACAATTCTGGTCTCCACACTATAGAAAGGATGTAGAGGCACTGGAGAGGGTGCAAAACAAGGATGATACCAGAACTGAGAGGATGCCCTTATCAGGAAAGGCTGAACAGGCTGGAACTCTTTTCTCCAAAAATGAGAAGGATGAGGGGTGACCTGATAGAGGTCCTTAAGATAATGTTTCCCACTTGTGGGGGAGTCCAAAAACTACAGGTCATCAATAGTCACTAATAAATCCAATAGGGAATTCAGGAGAAACGTCTTCACCCAAAGAGTGGTGAGAATGTGGAATGCGTTGCCCGAGGTGTAATTGAGGCAAATAGCGTAGATGCATTGAGGGGGGAAGCTAGAGAAGCACATGGGGGGAGAAAGGAATAGAAGGGTATGCTGATAGGGTCAGGAGAAGTAAGGCTTGTGTGGAGCACAAACGCTGGCATAGACCAGTTGGGCCGAACAGCCCGTTTCTGTGCTGTAGTTTCGATGTAATAAAAATTTCCTCTTTCTTACTGATAATCCTGAGTCTATGTCCCCTTGTGACCAATTCAATACCAGTGGAAACAATTTTTATTCAGTAAACCCAGTTAAACTTAAGTGGACAGAGATTATCACAGAATATCAAAAATGATGGTAACTCGAGCTAACTGATTTGAAATGTATTTTATTTGTTCTTGAGATGTGGACTTCACTGGGAAGTCCAACCTTTATTGCCCATCCCGACATGTCCTGAGAAGGTGCTTTCTTCTTTAGCAATTGTTTTTATAACTGAGTGGCTTGCTAGACCACTTCAGAGGGCATTAAGAGTCAACCTCACTTTGGGATTAGAATTACTTGTAGGCCAGACCAGGTAAGGACGGCAGGTTTCTTTCCCTGGAGGACATTAGTGATCCAGTTGGGTTTTTATGACAGTCCTTCATGGTCCTCTTTCCATGGTGCAAGCTCACAATTTATCAGATTTATTGAATTCAATTTCACAACTTGCTGTGAACTCATTGAGTTATATCGAGTTACGTTGAGTCAAAAGCACAGAAACAGGCCATTCAGTCCAACAGGTCCTTAGGTTTATGCCCCACACGCGCCTCCTCCCTCTCTACTTCATACCCCTATCAGCATACCCTTCTATTCCTTTCTCCCCATGTGCTTATCTAGCTTCCCCTTGACCTCCAAGTTGCAAGTCCAATATCATAACCACGACACTACCATACCCTGATGTCATCAAAGAAGAAGATTTCATCAAGAACTTTTTAATTAAGGCAATGCTCCTTTAAGATACACTTTCCCCACCCCCCCAATCACTTTCCTTGCTCTCTGTCTCATTCTAGGAGCACCTTCACCACACGGACTGCAGCGGTTCAAGAAGAAGGCCCACCACCATCTTCTCAAGGGCAACGAGGGATGGGCAATAAATGCCGGCCTTGCCAGCAACGCCCACATCCCAAGAATGAAAACAATATAAATAACCAGAGGAGAGCCCAAGTAACTGGTTCCTAGGCTCTAAAAATGCTCTGCTCTGACCAGCCTCTACGAGGTGTGTGGGTGCCCAATGAATCTCCCCTCCTCCAATTTTCCTCTCTATTCTGTACACAGGTGGCTGCTTCCACTCAGCAACACTAGCACAGTTTATATTGTGCCTTTAATGTAGCAAAACAGTGTCAGCCATGGCTCGGTAGGTAGCCCTCTCCCCTCAAGTCAGGAGGTTGTGGGTTCAAGTCCCACTCCAGAGACTTGAGCCTATAATCTAGGCTGACACTCCAGTGCAGTACTGAGGGAGTGCTGCACTATTAGGAGGTGCCGTCTTTTGGACGTAAAAGATCCCATGGCACTGTTTCAAAGAAGAGCAGGGGAATTCTCCCCGGTGTCCTGGCCAATATTTATCCCTCAACCAACATCACTAAAACAGATTATCAGGTCATTATCACATTGCTGTCTGTGGGAGCTTGCTGTGCGCAAATTGGCTGCTGCGTTTCCTACATTACAACAGTAACTACACTTCAAAAGTACTTAATTGGCTGTAAAGCATTTAGGAAGTTCTTTACTCTTGAAAGGCGCTATATCAGTGCAAATTTTTTTTTTCTTTCTTTCTTAAAGGCACTTCACACAGAAGACTTTAGGGGAGGTTGCCAAAGACATGGTCGAAGAGGATTGAATTAGGAGGTTTTTGAAGGTGAACAAAGGTGTAGCAAGGTGGAAGGGTTTGGGGAAGAGCACTGCACAGCGTGGGGCAAGACGGCTGAAGGTTGGAGACTGAATGATGCCTGCACGTCCTGGTCTAGTTATTCCCAGCCTGCTAGCCCTGCTTCACCTGAAGACTGCACTTAATCTTGACTCATGTGCAACGTCACAGGAGATCCTGTGATTTTGCACGAGTCAAGACTAAGTGCAGTCAAGGCTAGTACGAAATAAAAATAAGTAGATATTTGAAAAGATTTTCTTTGTGTAAATATTTATCAAATTCCGTAAACACTGGTAAATGTTGTTTGAAAGAAATCAAGTAAATTTTGGGCAATTATTTTAAGAAAAGTTACTACACGGATGTGTGAATATTCATTATAGCTTTTATCAGAGTAGTAACATAACATCAAACCATATATGTAAATTTGTTAACTGTAGGCATCCTCAGTCAAATAATCCCTGTCTGCAAAAATCATATTCTTACTGGTGACGGGGAGAGCTTGTTTTTTGTCTGTGTAGAGCAGCAGATGCTCCAATTAAAGTTACAATATGCCATAAATGTCACATCTTACAAAGCAAATGTTTCAAAAGTGCTCACACATTTCAAGTTGTGTTCCAAAAGCTCCATGTTTTTATGTAATGGGAATACAGTTACTTTCAACACTTCTTTCTTTTTTTTTTGCAGTCCACTCGAAACCTTTTGTGAATAAAAGGTCCCTGCTGTCAATCTTACCAATCTCAGTGGCATCCAGACGTCTGCGGCTTTAATATCATGTTCAGCTTTCGCCTCTGGGAGAATCAGTTTCTATAAGCAGAGAGAAATGCCCAGGTAACTTGAAAAAGGAAGTTTCAGATTGTGCATACATGTAAAAAAAAATCAATGGTTTCTTGCCACTTACAGAAGCTTTGCAAATCTACCGAAACAATCAAAATAAATTGATTACAATTTCTTATGACTAGGCAAGACAATTCCCCTAACACTGACAAGCATATGTAAACTATATCACAAAGTTTAACTTTTCCCTCCTCTTCTGGAATCATTAATCATTTGCATATCGGCCACGCCCCCAACTGAAACTTTTGCACTTTTTTAAAACGAAAAGCACAACCGATATGCAAATCAGTACAATACTCATCAGAATTGCTCAAAGTACTTGTTTTATCTACAGGCAAATTAAACTTTGGGTGTTGCTGTTGTTTAAAATCCAACTAGGAACTGAATGTTACTAATGACATGGCGCCCACACTGATGGGTATTGGGGGGACTTACGTTGAGTTACATCAAATCTACAGCACAGAAAGAGGCCATTCGGCCAACTAGTCTATGCTGGCATTTATACTGCACACGAGCCTCCTCCCAACCCAATCAGCATACTCTTCTATATCTTTCTCCCTTGTGTGCTTATCTAGCTTGCCCTTAAATGCATCTATACTATTTGCCTCAACTACCCCTTGAGTTAACGCATTCCACATTCTTATCACTCTTTGGTTGCTTTGCTGAAATACATCTCTTAGGATTTTCAGAAGTCTGATAAAGAGTCCCACCTAAAATGTTAGTCTATTTTCTTTTTCATCTCAGACGCTGTTTGACCTGCTTTGCATTTAATTTAGATTTCCTATATTTACATTTTCCTTTTATCCCTACGATTTGATTTGCTGCCATTTCTCTCCCAGGTACGCCACCTGTGAAGCATTTCTGCTCCTCAATGGATGATAATTTTGGTTTGTCCCTTTGTTGTCGATGTTGTGTCTTTCCCTCCTTGTTTGCGACTGTACCACCATCCAACCTCTGGCGGCAAAATTCGTACAACCTGGAATGTCCAGAAATAAAGGAAGAAAATCTGCAAATACACAGGGGAGAAGTCAGCATCTGAAGAGGAAGAACTTGCATTTATATAGCACCTCATCCCATCCTTAGGTCGGCCCATTTCAAGTGCTTCACAGTCAATTAACTGCTTTTGAAGTGAAGCCACTGTTATTTTGTTGGCAAAAAGATAATATTTTAGGAGTAACTGGTTCTAGGAATCGGTCATTTATCTCTTTGCCGTTTATGGGACCTTGCCGTGTGCAAATTGGCTGCAACATTTGCCTGCATTACAACAGTGACTGCACTTCATAAGTACTCCATTGGCTGCGATGTGCTTTGGGACATCCTGAGCTCTTTAAAGGCAGTACATTATAGAATCATACAGCACCGAAGGAGTCCATTCAGCCCAATGTGCCAGTGCCGGCCGAAAAAGAACTATCCAGCCTATTTACTAGAATGGTACCAGGGATGAGGAACTTCAGCTACACAGAGAGACTGGAGAAACTGGGGGTTTTCTGCTTAGAGTAAAGAAGGTTTGGGGGAGATTTAATAGAGGTGTTCAAAACCATGAGGGGTTTTGATAGAGTAAATAAATTGGAAGTATTTCCAGTGGCAGAAGGGTCGGTAACGAGAGGACACGGATTTAAGGTGATCGGCAAAAGAGCCCGAGGCGACACGAGGAAACATTTATTTTACGCGGCGATGATCTGGAATTCACTGCCTGAAAGGGAGGTGGAAGCAGATTCAAAAGGGAATTGGGTAAATACTTGAAGAGGGGCGGGAAGGGGAGTGGAAAGCTCTACCAAGGAGCTGGCACAGACACGACGGGCCGAACGACCTCCTCCTGCACTGAGCCAGTCCATCATTCTGCTGCTGCGCATGCTCAGCGCTTCAGACCACGTGTTCCAAAGCTGCCCCCCCCCCCCCCCCGCTACTTCCGGTGAGGTGGAGTCCCGCGCGCCGCTGCGCAGCCGCAGTCGAGCGCGTCGGTCACTGAACGTACGCAACATGGAGGCGCGTGTGGTGCCGAGTGACCTGTACCCGCAGATTTACAGCTTTCTGCTGCAGAACAAATTCGAGAAAGCCGCCAAGGAGTTCCTGAAACAGTCCAACGTGGTGAGCAGCCGCTTATTATATATATATATTTCTTTAAATTTCCCCTCACAACCGGGGGGGAGGAAAGCAGCGCGCCACGTGCGGCCTCCGGCCGGGTCCCTAACAACGCGAGCGGGCCGCGCGGCGGGGAGAGCGTGCTGGGTCCGGCCGGCACGCGGCCCAGGAATCGAACTCCGGCGACCGAAGGTTCCAATCCCTTTACGCGTGCTCCCCCCGCCCGCCTCCCGGTGAACGTTCCAATCCAGCCCAGTTGCACGTTGTTCCCGGGGACCGTTTCAATCGCCCCGCGCGTGCCCCCCCCCCCCCCCCGGGGAACGTTCCAATCCAGCCCAGTTGCACGTTGTTCCCGGGGACCGTTTCAATCGCCCCGCGCGTGCCCCCCCCCCCCCCCCCCCGGGGAACGTTCCAATCCAGCCCAGTTGCACGTTGTTCCCGGGGAGCGTTCCATTCGCCCCGCGCGCGCCCCTCCCGGGGAACGTTCCAATCCAGCCCAGTTGCACGTTGTTCCCGGGGAGCGTTTCAACCGCCCCGCGCGCGCCCCTCCCGGGGAACGTTCCAATCGCCCTGCACGCGCCCCATCTCTCTATGTGCTGGTTGCCTCAGAATAACTTTGGAACATCTGGCTCAACATTAAAACTGCTCGTGGAAATGGTGCCCGTGTAGCAGGCGATGCACTCTGTCTCTTCTCTCCCCCCCCCCCCCCCCCAGCATCTTTATAGTATTCAGACAGCCCATTCTTAAAACTGGCCACTGTCTACATTCTATCGATTTCTGCAAGCCGTGCATCCTTGTTAATTCCAGATACAATCTTGTCCTGGGTCAGTTTGTTTATCGTTGCTTCACGATGTAGCAAGGCCGTTTTTGATTTCAAATTGCTCATAGATTCAGCCATTTGGGGGGGAAAAATCGTTGGGTGACTGTGGGTTCTGATTAATGTTGGATGATCTTGGTCACCACTGAATAATTGAAAAACGTGTGCTCCAATTTACTAATTCCTGGGGCTCCAAAACAATGGGGTTGATTGTCATACCAGGTATGGAACAGGTGGGCAGCAAGTGGAACGCCATCAGGGTGCTGCATCCATTTAGTTCGACCGAGGGAGTGCTGTGCTGTCTGACGTGCCATCTTTCGGATGAGATGTTAAAGACTATGGACGTAAAAGATCTCATGGCACTATATCGAAGAAGAGCGGGGAGGTTCTTCCCCGGTGTCCCTCAACCAGCATCTAAAACAGATTATCTGGTCGGTCATTTCATTTCTGTTTGTGGGATCTTGCTGTGCACAAATTGGATGCCGTGTTTCCTACATTGCAACAGTTAGCAAGCTTAAAAAGTACTTAGTTGTCTGCAAAGCGATTTGGGACATCCTGAGGTCATGGAAGGCGCCATAGAAATGCAAGTTCATTCTTTATTATGGTGCTGCCAGTAAGCTGTGTGCCCTGAATAGCTGTCCTGCTGCAGCTTTCCTGCACAATTGGAGGCTGAGCTGACTGGCAGGCAGGTAGGTAAGTAGGTCCTGGGGAGGACCAATTGCAAGGTGGGAGGCCCTGGATGGGGAGTGGCCCACAGTATTTTTGTGGATCCTGGAGAAGCACTTCTGCCCCTCTTGACTCCACAAAAATTATTCAGGCCTTTTCTGCTCCACTCCCTGGTACAACAACAGTTGAGTAATGTGAAAAACTTGCATCCCAATGTAATGGCTCACTAAAATCCTAGTGGCAATGCACATCTGCTACAAGTCCATTAAGGTGCTGAGAGCAAAGGAGCAGAAATCCAAATACTGTATATAATCTTCAGTTCACCACCTGGTGCTTTCAGGTGTCAACTGTTTAAGCTTCACTTGTGTGGTCTGTAAGAGACATCTGGATCCTCTTGAGCTAAGTTTTTGCCAATTTTCCCTACTCTTCTGAGAGCGCTGACTTTTGCAGGGGTCCTTGGCACCTCTGGTATCTAGCAGGAGTTTGTGTCGTGTGTGTGTGTGTTTAGACTTTTGAGTGTCAACAGGGTCGTTGGAAGAGGGGTCACAACTGAATCTGTCCTATCCTCGCCCGATGTCCACGTGTCCTTCTTAGCCAGGGTCACTGGATGGTGATCAGGGGCGGAGACCCAGGTTCATTTTTTTTGCTTCTGCTCTTCCCTAGTCCAAGAGCACTGAGCCAATTAAACCCAGCCAGGATCAACTAACTCATCAAAGACTACCCATTGTACCTGCATCTGGCTCTGTGTTTTACCTGGGATCCCATGGTTCTATATGGCTCAGTAGTACACAGGAGGATCATTAGAGTAATTATGTTTGCTTTAACATATTTCGGTTACTTTGTGATCAAGCACTATAGTGTTTTGTGTAAGTTACTTTCCCCAAACAATTAAGGATATGGCAGGAATTGAAAAATGGAGGTAAAGAAATAATTTAGGAAATGTAATGAAAAGAAGTTTATGACAATAACTAATTCACCATGGACTTGCTGTAGAACGCAGTAATGTGCTAATGGTAAGAGTACGGTCACATCTTTATATAGAGTTTAACCTACGCCATCCAGAAATCGTTTTCTCGGCAATCTTAAAATATCTGAATTCATTATTTTATTGCAACCAATCAGTTGGCTTGTTTTGAAAATAACCTTCCTCTGTTGTCTTTTTCCTTATTATACTTCTGAGTGCTATCCTGTGCTCCCTGCTGGAAATGGGTACGTGATAATTGTTAGCCGTGATGCCTTGGTTGCAATAGCTAGCTCGCGGCCTAGATACACACACAAAGAATGGCCACTTGGACAAGATAGTGGAGAATCTCAGGTCTGTACCTACAAAAGAGGAGAGAAAACAAATGGATCCAGAAGAAAATAGACCAAATACAAGAATCTCGGGCAACTTCTACACCATCCCAACTTATTTTAAGCCATCTTGTGTTGGCACTTAGTGTTCATCTGATCGGTTGACGAATTTCTACTGTTGCACGAGGTGACTCGCATCTTGATGGAAATAATTGGGATCATTTGTGTTATCTGGAGGATATCTGTGTTTACTTAACATTTTTTTTGTGTGGCTTTGATTTTCTTTACTAGCTCAAAAGTTTCACGTTTACTTTTGGACTGTATTGTTTTGCTTTCCCTCCTTAAAAACTCTTCTTGACTGAAAATGAACAATTTATAATGTCATTATGGAGACCCTGGTAAAGTAATTGTGTTGTTTTCAATCTCAGTAGATCCCAGTATCAGTGCCCATGAGCTGAAGCCATGTGGTACAATTGCAAAGACCTGGAAGCAAGCGGTTGGTACTGAGGTTAACTGAGAGAACCTGATTATTGGACGTTATATGGCCTCCCTTGACTGATAAGGTGGTAAAGAAGGCATATGGGATACTTGCCTTTATTAGCCGAGGCATAGAATATAAGAGCAAGGAGGTTATGATGGAGCTGTATAAAACACTGGTTAGGCCACAGCTGGAGTACTGTGTGCAATTCTGGTCGCCACACTACAGGAAGGATGTGATCGCTTTGGAGAGGGTGCAGAGGAGATTCACCAGGATGTTACCAGGGCTGGAGCGCTTCAGCTATGAAGAGAGACTGGGAAGATTGGGTTTGTTTTCCTTGGAGCAGAGGAGGCTGAGGGGGGACATGATTGAGGTGTACAAAATTATGAGGGGCACAGATAGGATGGATACTAAGGAGCTTTTTCCCTTCGTTGAGGGTTCTATAACAAGGGGACATAGATTCAAGGTAAAAGGCGGGAGGTTTAGAGGGGATTTGAGAGAGAACTTTTTCACCCAGAGGGTGGTTGGAGTCTGGAACTCACTGCCTGAAAGGATTGTGGAGGCAGGAACCCTCACAACATTCAAGAAGCATTTGGATGAGCACTTGAAATGCCATAGCATACAAGGCTACGGACCAAATGCTGGAATATGGGATTAGAGTAGACAGGGCTGATGGCCGGCGCGGACACGATGGGCCGAAGGGCCTCTATCCGTGCTGTATAACTCTATGACTCTATGATCTGGAAATTGCTGCACATCAGCAAATGAATTAATTTAAGGCTGTGGAATATCTGCAAAGCAGCTTTTCTCTGGGTTGAGATTTTTTGTTTACAAAATAAAAATGCTGGGAATTATAACTTAGATTTAATACAAACTACCTTATTAAAAACTCACTGGAGTTTTTAGGAAGTGTTATAGGTGTGATATAACTTCTAAAAAGTGAAGCCATTGGCTGAAGTGCGTTTTCCCATTGTATGTAGATTTTAATGTTGAAATCTGTTCACTTAGGTTTTTATTTCTGTTTCTTTGTAGAAAGTTCCAGATCCAAAATCGCCATCTCTTGTGGACATCTTTGACTTCTGGGTGAAGTAAGTTCTAAATTATGGCTTTCAGTTTGCTTCAGGGTTCAAACCCCGCTCTAGAACTTGAGACTGCAGTGTGAAGGAATGCTGCACTTTCCTTTGGATGAGCTGCTAAGCTTGGCTTCCATCTGCCGGTTACAGTGAATGTCGTAGGTCCCATTGCACTATTCAAAGAGCAACAGTCTTTCCTAACCAGTCTTAATTGCTTTTTGTAGATTCTTGCTATTTGCAAAATGACTGGCAAGTCTGCCTTCATAAGTAACTGCACTTCACAGCAATTCACCATATGTAAAATGCTTTGTGAAATTTCAGAGCTGTGATACGGTGATGTAATCTTCTGACATTCACATGCCTGTACGTGCCTTTTTCTGAGTGGTCTGGAAATAACAAAAACAAACTGCTTTAAAAACCGATAACTATATAAGTAATAACTTGCGATGCTTAATACAACAGTTACTTTGCGACTTCTGGTGCAGTTGTGCATTTGATGACCGAGAAAGTAATAGTATCCTCAGTGTTCTACGTTGCATTTACCGTTTTGCCCAAGTTTCCACACGTTGAATGAAAAGAAATCAGAAATTTAAGATTTAAAGTCTGCTGTTGTATATCAATGCATCTACCATGAAAATTAATTTACATGTGAGCTATGTTGCAGTTGAAATAAATAGTAAACCGTTCGGTGTAAATTTTCAGAGGGGTGTTTTCTGGCAGAAAGATCTTTCAACAGGAACACGATTGGAGAGTCAGGCACAGAGGTCAGCGTGCCTCATTCACAAGGCTCTTGATTTCCTGGTGATTCATTTTAATTGCTGCAAAATTGGTAGGTTTGGGGCTCCTCGCAAAATCTACCCCGCACAGTCAGCAGCATTCAGTCATCAGTGTTACATACATAGGATTGTTAAACCTTATTTTTAAAAAAAATTATCACCACAGATCACCTGAAGTGGCAAAGAAAAGGAAGGCTGTACTCAATGGTCCTCCTGCAAAAAAGGCAAAGAAAGCAGAATCCTCCAGTAGCTCTGACAGCTCAGACAGTTCCGATGAAGAAAGCACAGCAAAGAAACCAGGTATATCAAAATACGCTTTAAGTAAAAGCACTATGGTGCAGATTTGAGAACAAAATTAACTTTATAGTTAAACTATCCCGCGTGCACTTTCTAGCAGGGTCGTTGGATAGTGATCAGGGCGCTGAGCTTCTATTTCCTCTTCCGTCCCTTCCATGCAGCCCCCTCTAAGCCCAATTATAGTTCTCCTTCCACTTTCCTGGGTCAGAACAGTTATCTGAACCCTGGTGGGGGGGGGGGGGGGGTTTCCTAATCTGTATGACTCAGTAATGCACTGGATGGTACAGTTATATACTGACCCATTGGAGGAACTTCAATGTTTCCATCTGCAACTGTGTAGAAAAAAGGTGACATTGCAGCAAGACCTGAATGAATAATTTAGTCTGGCACTCCAATGCAGTGCTGAGGGAGTGCATTGTTGGAGGGTGAGGCACTAAATGTCTGATTGTTCAGATAGATGTTAACGACTCTGTGGCATTAATGGAAGAGCAGTGAGTTCCCCTGCAGTCCTGGCCAACATTTTTCCCTTAAACCACTGGCTGTTCATGCTGCTTGTGTGGTATGGCTGGTGAATAATGGATGCAAGTCTGCCTGCAAAACATGTCACTGTAATCCAAATTCATTGTATGAAGCTCCCTTAACTCTTTCGCCATAAAACGCTAAATAAGTACTTATCTTCTAGACTGTCAAAGTACTTCAATAGGGTACGTAATGGGGCATATTATAGGAGTTGGGGGGTAAGTAGTAACTTGACTTGGATTCATGTTTCTGTTAACTCATGTATTCTGCTCTGAGTTAACTGATCTCAGCAGGGATGGTGACGACGGTGCTATAATTGGTCTCTGCGGCCATAGGATAGGAGTGGGAAATCACTGAATGGGGCTTTCAGTTGAGGGTAGGTTTGGGCTCAGCTTACCACACGGACTGCAGCGGTTCAAGAAGGCAGCTCATCACCACTTTCTCAAGGGCAATTAGGGATGGGCAATAAATGCTGGCCTTGCCAGCGACACCCACATCCCATGAGCGAATTTAAAGAAAAGCTGTGATGTGCACCATGGTCAAACTACCTGCCAACAATGTGACTGTGCACTTGTGAATAAATGGGACCTGGGTGAGGTACTGGAAGACAAGCAGCGCCTGTGGAACTGTTCCCCAGCAAGGAGTCAAAACCTGAGGGGGGTATTCATGGAACTTGGAGGGTAATGCGGGGCGCTTGTTAATTACCTAAGACGTACACAAAGATGTTACAAAAT
Source organism: Heptranchias perlo (assembly GCF_035084215.1). Taxonomy (NCBI): domain Eukaryota; kingdom Metazoa; phylum Chordata; class Chondrichthyes; order Hexanchiformes; family Hexanchidae; genus Heptranchias; species Heptranchias perlo. The sequence goes on from NC_090360.1 coordinate 8,257,214, forward strand.
GAATTTCCCCAACTCCTATTACAAGTGGTAGTTACACCAGTAAAGTATAAATTACTTTTCGGTAAAACATTGCCACGCTGTTTGGCTGACGATGGTGATGCTGTTTATTATTCTTGTAGTGAGCAAGCCGCCGACACCTGCAATAACCAAACCTGCGGCTAAAAAGGTTGTTCCAAAGAAGGAAAGCAGCAGCAGCGAAGAGTCAAGTTCTTCGGATTCTGAGGAAGAAAAAAAACCTGCACAGGTGAGAACACAAAATAATTATTACGTGACAGATTTTGAGCTTTTTGGTCATCGTTGGCAATATCTATGATGAGCCATGGGGTAAACTATGAATGGATGGGCTGACTTGCTCATTCTTCATGTATGGTCAGTGCTACAGGTAGGATATGACTTGCACCACAACCTCCTTGTGTTTGGGTTATACCATGCACTGGAGTAAGTGATCACAATCGCCAAAACCAGATGTACATCTAGATTGAGCTTTTCTTTTCCTTGTTAATTTCCTTCCCTCTTTATCTGGACCCACTGGCACCTGGCAAAGCTTTCCGTAATTTGTTTTTTGCGCATTCCCTACAATTTAGTTTATTTTCAACTTATTTGCAGACCATGTCAGAATTATTCAGAGGGATTGTTAGCATTCAATTGTTGTGAACATTTCTTAACTTCTCAGTTCAGTACAGAGAATTATTTTCAGTTTTATCTCTTTCGCATCCCCACTCCAATAGAAGGGTGTGTCTGCTAAAAGTCCGGCTCCTGCAACTAAAGCACTTCCAGTCAGCAAGCCAGCTGCCAGAAAGAAAGACGAGAGTTCTAGTAGTGAATCTTCGGACAGCTCGGAGGACGAGAAACCTGCTGCAAAAGCTCCTGTGAAACCAGGTAAAAGCAACACTCGATTGTTTCTGTTATCACGCTGGGAATTTGTGGCAAGTGGAGGGGTAACACAGTCACAAAGTAATTGATTAACCCTGCACTTATAGTGGAATGATTACGGCACTGGTTACCTAGTATAGCAACCCAAGTGCTAATCATTCAAATCCCTGCATAGCAAGTTGTTTAAATAGTGAGTGAAAGTTGCCAGACTTTAGAGAAAATCCTAGTGGTTCCTTAATATCGATGATGTGGAGATGCTGGTGATGGACTGGGTGGACAAATGTAAGGAGTCTTACAACACCAGGTTATAGTCCAACAGCTTTATTTGAAATCACAAGCTTTCGGAGCTTTCCTCCTTCGTCAGGTGAGGAAGGAGGAAAGCTCCGAAAGCTTGTGATTTCAAATAAAGCTGTTGGACTATAACCTGGTGTTGTAAGACTCCTTAATATCGAGGAAGGGAAACTGCTGCCCCAACCCAGTCTGGCCTATTGTGACTCCAGCGCCACATTACATGGTTGATTCTTAATATCCTCAGGTTGACTGGTAAGCCATTTAGCAGTGAAAGCCATCACTATAAGTGATGGCTTTTACTACCACCGCTTGATTGGCACCCCATCCACCACCTTAAACATTCACTCCCTTCACCACCGGCGCACTGTGGGTGCAGTGTGTACTATCTACAAGATGCACTGCAGCAACTCGCCAAGGCTTCTTCGACAGCACCTCCCAAATCCACGACCTCTGTCACCTAGAAGGACAAGAGCTGCAGGCACATGGGAACAACACCACCTGCACGTTCCCCTCCAAGTCACACATCATCCAGACTTGGAAATATATCGCTGTTCCTTCATTGTCGCTGGGTCAAAATCCTGGAACTCCCTACCTAACATCACAGTGGGAGAACCTTCACACGGACTGCAGCGGTTCAGAAAGGCAGCTCACCACCACCTTTTCTAGGGCAATTGGGGATGGGCAATAAATGCTGGCCTTGTCACCAACGCCCACATCCCATGAACGAATATTTTTAAAAATGCCCTCTCCCTTGTTGCAACTCGGGATGGACAGTAAATGTGGACTTGCTAAAGTCATACGCATCCCAAGAACAAATTTTTTAAAAAGAAGCCGTATGATCAGGGGTTGAAATAGGTGTTAAATTCTTTGAATAATTTGGATTTTAGTTTGTCTTATCTCTGAATCTCAGGTTTTCTTTGTAGTCTGTGGAAGGAATTTAGCCCTAGTACTTGGGTGGGGGGAAGGAACAAAGTCTTACTGTTCCTGTATGTTAATGCAGGTGAATATCTAGTGCAAAGAGCCTTAACATAAAAGTGATTTACTTTTTTTTTTTACACACTTCAACTTTTTACAACACTTTGAGTTGTAGCACTTTCCTGAAGAATTGTGTTCTATTTTCAGCAATTGGGTTAAAAACTGCCAATCAAGCAGCGGAGGAGAGTAGCGACGATGATTCCAGCGATGACTCTAGTGACTCCGACTCTGAGAAGAAGCCACCTGCACAAGTAAATAGTATTGTATTGGTCATAATGTTCTTTGGCACTGATTACACTAAACTCTTTGTTTAGGGTGTAAAATGCAATTCATTTACACTGTAAACGGGAAGTCTGATTTCCAGTATTGTTTGCAGCTGCTACGAGTCAGCAATATGTCAGCACGCTTGTTGTCTCTTGCTTGTGCCTGCTTCCCCTCCCTCCTTTCCTCACCCTCTACCACCATTGTGCAAGCTTACAAGCTGGTTATAGAGGACACTCACACATGCATGTTATTATAATTTCAGTATTATATAATTAAAGTCTTGCATGCAGTGCACACTTCAGTTTTTATTCTTGGGATGTGAGCAGCACCACACTTATTGCCCATCGCTAGTTGCTCTGAGAAGATCGTAGTATCATCGCACAGAAGGAGGCCTTTCAGCCCATCATGTCTGTGCCAGCTCTTTGAAAGAGCTATCCATTAGTCCCTTACCACACCCTGCTCTTTTCCCATAGCCCTGCAAATTTCTCCTTTCCCTTTTGAAAGTTACTATTGAATCTGTTTCCAACACCTTTTCAGGTAGTGCATTCCAGATCATCATAACTCGCTGCATAAAAAAAATTCTCCTCAGTTTCGCCCCTGGATCTTTTGCCAGTTATCTTAAATCTGTGTCCTCTGGCTACCAACCCTCCTGCCAGTGGAAAGTTTCTCCCCATCTACTCTATCAAAACACCATATAATTTTGCACTCCTCTGTTAAAATCTTCCCATAACCTTCTCTGCTCTATAAGGAGAACAATCCCAGCCTCTCTGGACACTCCACATAACGGAAGTCTCTCATCCCTAGTACCAGTCTAATAAATCTCTGCACCCTCTTGACACCCTTCCTGAAGTGTGGTGCCCAGAATTGGACACTGCAATTTAGCTGCGGCCTAACCAGTGATTTATACTATAACTTCTATAAATATTGGGAGGGGTGGGGGTGGGCTGCTGACTGGTTAGCTATGGAATTCCAGGATATTGACTTGGTGCTGATGAAGGAACAAATTATATGTTCAGGTCAGGGTGATGCGCAGCCTGGAGGTGACGGGGCTCTCGTGAATTTGCTGCCCTTGTTCTCCTTAGTTGTAGAGGTTGCAGGGCTGGGAGTTGCTGATGAAGCAAGTGTAACATTCATGAGAAATGCTACATTTAGTGTTACAAAAATATTCCTTTGTTACGGGCACTTGGTCTTTTGAGAGAGAGTTGGTAATTTTCTCCTGATTTTGTACAGAAAGTAACACCCAAGAAAACTGTGCCAGCCAAATCTCCAGCTGTGGGAAAAGGGACGAGTGCAAAAGCCGTGACCCCAGCTAAAGCAGTAGCAGCTACTTCAAAGAGCTCAAGCAGTGAAGAGGAGTCAGACAGCTCGGATGATGATCCACTCGCTGGAAGAGCAAAAATAAAGCTAGGTGAGGAGTGCTCCAATACAGGAATAAAGATGGGCTGTTTTATTAGTGTATTCGCTGCCATTTGTTAACAACGGGGCTGCATCTGAAACAGGTAAGGGTGACTATAACACAGAAAAACAGAAGTTCCTGTCTGCCAGTAGACAGTTGATCTTTGTGTTATGTGCAGATACCAGATTAAGCAGTGTTTGTGTGCCACGTTGTAATTTATGATGACTGGAGGAATTGTACCTGTTTATGTCCGAAGATTAACATTAAATCGAGTTGCAACAACCCCAAATGATGTCTTTCTCTTTCATCCTGAAAAACTGACCTATTAAGCCATTCAGAACAGAAGTTCCCAGGATCTAATTACTGGCTACTCTATTCTATGCTAACTTGATCTCGATCAGGTTAGCATTTGGAGTGCTATATTTGACCTCGCTGCACCTGGGTTAGGCTGGGGGAAACCAAACCAGGATTCCTGCTTCTAGTTGCTATCTTGCTGGAAAGTTCCTGTGTATGGAGATTGGCCGAGGACACACTCAGCGGTGATTCATTTCCCCACATCCCCACCTTTTCCCTTCATGGTTGAATAGCCTACCAGAACTTGCTGAAGAATAAGCATTTGGGTAGATGTCAGAGGGTGCCCAGCAGGAATTGATTGTCTTCAGAAGGGGAGAAAACGGGACCAAAAATATTGACTAGAGTATGTTGTATATTTTTTTCTCTCCTTTCCTATAGGGGGTACCTACAGTGCAGTACCACCTCCCACAACGCAGAATAAAAAGGCAGCAGCAGCTGTTGCAGGTAAGAAGGCACCAGCAGCAGGCAAGAAGGCTCTAGCAACGGGTGCAGGCAAGAAGGCTCCAGCAACAGTTGCAGGAAAGAAGGCTCCAACAACGGATGCAGGAAAGAAGGCTCCAGCAACAGGTGCAGGAAAGAAGGCTCCAGCAACAGGTGCAGGAAAGAAGGCTCCAGCAACAGGTGTAGGAAAGAAGGCTCCAGCAACAAGTGCAGGCAAGAAGGCAGCTGCTGCTAAAAAGGAGAGCAGTGACTCATCAGACGACAGCTCAGACAGCAGTACTGAAGAGGCACCCATGAAACCTGCCAGTAAGTGTGTCGGGCTAGATCAGTAAGCTGTGTCGATTGTAAATTTTGTTAGCACGCTTGCAATTTGATAAATTACAGGTATCTCTTAATTTCAGAGATTATTGTTCGGCCTGTCAAATCCAGCCTTCTTTTTAAAAAAAAATTGGAGTGAAATCTCTTTAGTCGCTTATTTTCTTTCTGCATGCTGTTAAAGGATGTGAGTTGGCTTGCTGTGAGGAAATGGAACTTTATTTGTTCTCATAGTGAGAGTGGCCAAGCAAGGCTGCATTTATTGTCCATCCCTAATTGGCCTGAGTAGTTGGTGGCGGTGGGCCACTTTCTTGAAGTACATGTCTTTGCAATTTATCAGATTGTTAGGCTACTTCAGAGGGGGATTGGAGTCACTTTTTGTACGACCAGGCACGGGTCGCAGGTTTCCTTCCCTGAAGGGCATTTGATTTTTATGACAAGTCAGCGGCTTTCGTGGTCACTTTTTCTGGTGCCAGCCCACAAATTACCAGATTTATCGAATTCACTACCGTGACCACTACCCTAATTTGTATAAAATGATACAGAATACGAAGTGCCTTGCTTGCCCTCTGACTATCCACTGGCTTTTTTTTTTAAAACAGCAAAAATTACACCAGCGAAACCTGCCCTTATACCACCTACAAAATCTGCTGCTGCAGCCAAGAAAGCAGCTTCCAGCTCTGACAGCGAGTCCGGTGAGTGAGGAGTGGTAAGAAAATACTGTTTATGTTGGTCGGAAAACCTAGCTGTGTATTCTGGTCCCACTGCATCAAAATGAAGTGGAAAGTCTGATTGCCCAGAAAAAGGACAAGGAGTCGCAAGTAATTTTCGTTTCTGTCCTGCAAATTGAGTCATTTAGATTAAATGTTGCATCCACTCAAATGTGAAACGTTAATTACTTTGTGTACCTAAATGTTATGGTTTGCATAATATATTATCTTTTGACCTCAAGAAAAATTTAATTTGGAGTTGGAGCCATTGGTGTTCCCTTTCAAGTCCTGAAGCCTTTGTGAAGCATTGAAAGTGTAGTTGAAGGATTTAACCCTGTGGTTTTCAAACGTCTGTGGGACACCCTGCAAATATTGATGCAGTTAGTTTCCTAACTTTGGAAAGATATTATCAGCTGCCCAAAGTGCTATCATACAGAAATGTATTTTTTAATTAATTCATAACAGGAATCCCAGTTTGAAAACCTTTGGGTTTAATGGTGGTAAGGTTTTTTTAAGATATTTTCTCTTTGCTTCTTTGGGTTGCTGTCTCTCTCTTTCTCTTTCCCACCCCCCCAGGAAAACGGTAATCAGCTGCCGACTGCAGAAACAGCAAAGTGGTATCATTCTGCCCTGTTGTTGCGTGATCATATTGTGCATTAGTTCTTGCCATGTGGCTTATTTGACTATTCCCACCCAGTCTGTTTAAAATGTGCAGATTCCAAGGTATAATTTGTTGTAGTCTTTAGAGCTATTGTCAGTGTATTCTGCATAACCAGATTCTTTGGGGTGATCTGGAGTGGGGATGGTGGTGGTAAACCCAGATTTATCCCTCGTGTAGATTCCAGCACAGATGAGGAGAAACTGTTAAACAGCTGGGAATGCCAGTGGTATCTGCTCCAGCTAAATCAGCTCCAAAGAAAGAGTCTCTGCTGATTCTCCATGGTGTCCTATCGTGTTTTCTCTGCCCACAGACTGTCAAGACCAATCGTGTATGGTCAAAGTAACCCAAACAATGTTTAGAACAGCATTCACCCAAATATAAATACACACTTGAGACTAATAATTTCAAACCAGCTGTTTTTTTTTAAAAGTGCTGATCCCTTTGTCCACCCACTTTCATGGGCAGTGCAATTCTTGTTTTTGTGGAAACACTTGTAGGTGTCTGATGTGGCTCAGTGGTAGCACTCTCGTCTTTGAGTCCAAAGGTTATGGGTTCAAGCCCCACTCCAGAGACTTGAGCACATAATCTAGGCTGACACTCCAGTGCAGTACTGAGGGAGTGCTGCACTGTCGGAGGTGCCGTCTTTTGGATGCGAATCTCATTTCTCATCTCATTGCTGATTAGAGGATTTTACTGTGCACAAAATGGCGGAGGGTGTTTGCCAACATATAAGGTAATTGAAGGTCTTTGTTACTTTGAGTACGGTGGCTTAATAATCATGTCTGTAACATTCACAGATTCTGAAAGTTCTGAGGAAGAACCCAAAACAAAGGTTATGGCAAAGTCTACTCCGAAACCAGCTGCAAAGTCCACTCCGAAACCAGCTGCAAAGTCTACTCCGAAACCAGCTGCAAAATCCACTGCAAAGTCCACACCGAAATCAGCTGCAAAGTCCACACCGAAACCCATTGCAAAGAAAGCAGAGAGCAGCTCCGAGTCTGACAGCTCTAGTGATTCTGACGAAAAGACCAAGGCTGCTCCAGCTGCCAAAGCAGCTGCTGCACCTGTGAAATCACAGCTGCAGAGAGCTCCAGCAGCCAAGGCTGCTGCTGAAGAAAGCAGTTCAGATTCTGATGACTCCAGCAGTGAGGAGGAAGTAAAACCTGTAGCAATGGCGCAGACCCCTGGGAAAACAAAATCTCCGGCTGCAACTGGGAAAACAAAATCTCCGGCTGCAACTGGGAAAACAAAATCTCCGGCTGTGAGTGGGAAAACAAAATCTCCGGCTGCGAGTGGGAAAGCAAAATCTCCGGCCGTGATGAAAAAAAATGAAACCAGCAGTTCTGAAGAAACTTCAAGCGATGATGAGCCTACACAGAAAACTCCAGTTGCCCAAGTAAAAAAGGCAGTGGCCAATCCGTCTCCGCAAGCTGCAAAGTCTGCGACCAGGAAAGCTGAAAGCAGCAGTTCAGACAGTTCAGAGTCCGAGGAAGAGAACTCAAAAGGGAAGTTGGCTGTACCCAATAATGTGAGAACCCCCACCTTGAAATCTGCCAAGAAGACGGAAGAGAGCAGCTCTGAAGATAGCTCCTCTGAGGAGGATGAGAAAAAGGTTACCAAGTCTGTAAACGGTGAGCTTTTACTCAAGTCACTTTTTTTTATTGAGAAACTTGAGTGAAGGGTTAAGGTCCACGCTTGAAGAGAGAAGATGAGATAGTCTAAGAAGCAGTGATTAGGTGAGGCCAAAGTTAGGGTTTAAAAGCCTGTGTGGACCTAAATTTCCTGGTAAGTTCTTGCTATTGATTGATAGCATCAAACTAAAGTTAAAACACTTGTGACATTGGAACGGGCCAATCCTGCAGTGGGGGGTTTGAGCGGCCTTCTCAAAGGCCTTGCCTGATTTGTCAATCTCCTCTTCAGTGCATGTTTCTCAACTTGGAAAGACATCCAAACTTGGTGAATCTGAGCAGTGCTGTGAACATAAGATACAAAAGAGTACAGGGTGTAAACTGGGGATAGTTTTTCCTGTTTTGGAAAAGTTAATATTTGTTTATTCTCTGTAGTCTCCCCCTTCGTTTTAACAACTTTTGCAGTGCTTGCTTGGGCTAAGGTATGGTTGCTTGCAGTCCTTCGATACTTTATCCGAGCACCATCCTTACTATGTGAGCTTGGGCAGGGAATGTCTGATTATTCGACTGTGATTAGCATTGCATCTCCTTTCCGGCAGGGATCACTGGTTTACAGGAGCTAAAGTCAGTGCCGTTCTCTTGCTGCTCCCCACGCTTCTCCCCCCTCCCCTCCAAAAGCCACGTTGATACAGTTGACTCGTTTTAAATGAGCAACCTTTGAAGCACACGTGCACAAGAGACCCTGGTGACGTGACTGGCGGTATCCAGGCATCCGTGCGGATTTAAAGGTGGAAGATTGAAATAGGTGAATCAGTTCATTGGGAAAGTGCTTTTCCTCTAGGTCCCAGTGCCAGTTTCCTAAGCTAAGTTCTGTTGTGCAGCTGATGCTGAAGCAAATGTGGCGGGACCCTGCCCACATCCCTGGGAGCTGCTGTGGAGTCCACCTACTGCCCTGGCTGAGACCGATAAATCAGTTTAGATGAAGGATTAGAGCAGAAAATATTTTAAGAACAGATGGGGTGATGTTCATTTGGCCCAACATGCCTTCTCTTTTTGGATCATCACTGGATGGTTTCACTGGGCATAAAAGCAGCCCCTGCACCCTGACCCATCTTGAATACCATCCTCTGTAGTAGATGAGGGAAGCCCTCACAATAATAGTTTTGCTTTCTTTCTCATCGTGTTTTTACAAGTAGTGTGCACAGGGTTCTTCAGACTGTCTTAAAACAGCCACTACCACGTTCATGCTGGCATTAGGGCTTGCACCATCTAGAAATGGCTAATTGCCATTGTGTGCTCCAAATTGCCAGCAACTACAGTTTGTGTGTTCAGGTCTTGCTACTGAAATGATCGACTTCTGTGGCAATTTGGGAATTTAATGCACAGATACTCATTTATCATTTCAGCTGGAGTTGATGGGCTAGCTTCCCCCAGTGGTTCAGTGGATAAACACATTTTCTGGTGTGGCACTAAGCAGTGCAAGCCGGAAGCTCCCAGGTTATCTGTTGAGTTCACTGCTCTCAGCCAGGGCGGCATTTTGACTCTTACAATTGACCTCAGTCTAGGGTAGGTTTTAAAAAAAAAATTAACCTGGCTTCCTGCTCCTGATCACAATCCAGTGATTCCTGCTGGTGGTTCAGGTGGATGTTGGCGCTGTTAAGAAATGGAGGCTTGGCCAAAGGGAAGGAATGTCGGGTTAACACTACCCTGCAAATGTGTTTCGGCCCTCGCTAGATTATTGTCCCGGCAATTTTGAACCCAACACTAGAGACAAAAGGACTCTATGCACCCTCCTCACTATTTAAATACTTATGAAGTTTGATTCCTGTATTCTGCTAATATTCTCTTTCATGATTCTATAATACATCAACTTGCACGTCGATAGTTTTGATACACTCCCATCTTTACCTTGACTGTGCTTACTGCACATAGCAACAATGTGCTCTTATGATTCAGTGTCATCTGAGCCAGTTGCGAGTTATTGCCTGGGAGCTCACTGCCGGCTGTGTGCAGATTTATGCCTAACTCTGTAATGTTTGTGATTATTTATTTATTCAGGTACAGTGAATACCAAGAGGAAAAAGGATAGCTCCTCATCTGAATCGGAGGACGAAAAAGATAATTCGACTCCCGCAAACCAGAAACTGCAAATGAAAACCCCAAACACATTTCCCAAAACTAAAAAGGTGAGGCCACATTGGAAACATTTTATAAAGAATGTTTGCATAGCCTTTTTTTAAAAAATAAATTAAATCGAGTTTCATAGTAGTTTGAGATGAGTTTGAAAAAATTTGCATGTTGCTTAGAGTTTGTGTAAAGAGCCCCTTGGTTCATATTTCTTCAGAACGTTAGAATTTACACCATCAATATGTGATTCTAATTTCTTTATTTTAGCAAACCCTACAGTCCAAGAATTCATCTGGAACTAAGGTAACATTGTTGTGGTTTTATGTTTCATAATTTTTTTGCCCCATTTCACATTTATTTTGCTCATTTTCTGCCTCCTGAAGACATTGGCTTCCGCTGGACTACAGGGTACCTTGGCTGAGTGGCCAATCTTCCTGTGTGAACTTAGACAGAGGGTCAGTTTGTTCCTTCATGGAGAGCATCACCGTTGAGCCTGATTCCTTGCCTGCTATCTCTGCGTGTACGCTTTCCAGCAGCGATCACTGGGTTGTGATCGGGAGTGGGAACCCTGGCTGCTGTTCTGTTCCCAAACCCCGGGGGGTGCTGTAACCAATAATAGCACCACTGGCTGAGATCGGTTGGCTGAATATTGACCGGAAGTGGATTCTGAGACCTAGTCTTTCTGGTTCAACTACATTCCGCACTTTTACGTTCTATAAGGCCATCTGCTCTAAGCAACCCTTGCACTTGTTACAATTTTTTTTTAAGTCTTTGTCAAAAGTGCCTGTTTTCTGCATGAAGTGACAGCTTGCCCCCAGATCATATATTGACTGAAGTTGCAGTGCCAACCTAACCTACGTCCTGCTGCGAGATTCATAGACCTGGAGTTTATGCTCAGCTAACAGCTTAATCTGGGCGGAATCAAATCAAATAGTGCAAATGATTGCTGAATTTTAAGCGCAAGTGAGTTGCGCCCGTAACTACGTTACGCCTGAGTATCCTAGATCTTTTGCACTAGTTCAACGCTCCCTTTCTCCCACACACCCCCCCACCCGAACCAGTCCCCGCCCACAAACTAGCCACACCCCCAGGTCAGCATGGCAAGTTTCTGCTGATTGCGCTCGTTCGGGCGAGGGTTCGTCACTTTGCGCCCAGATTCTCAGACGCACGGCGTTGCCAGTTAACTGCAGGGAGGCCGTGGTCACGTTAACCCGCGTTAATCACCTGACCAGCAGTTGATTGAAGCCACAGGTCTTCCCTGCTGCTGCAGAAATCATCAGTTAGTTCAGACAGAGAGAAGTGCTGCTTACCTTGTGGCCTCCAGCCTCATTCAGAAGGGGAATTTTTTTTTCCTTACCGTATACACTACCACACCTTGAGGACCCACTGGCCCTGTTCCAGTCGCGGATCGATTACTGCTTGATTGTGCTGATTCATGGGAGATTTTACTTGGGCGTCTTATGCTAATACTCAATGCCGGACGCATTCTGGCCACAATTTGCTGATTGCGCTCCTAGCGGAAACTCCAGGACGCAATGTTTGTTTTTGTTTGCAAATGTACTTGTTCAATTTAACAATCATAATATAGGCTGTTAGTGCACTGCTTACCAAGAAGATTGTTTAAGAATCTTTGACCTTTGTATTTGGTCTGGTTAGTACGAAGCAAAGCAACTGTTTTGGTGTTAATCTCGTTGTCGCCAGTGTATTTTGATGCATCTGCAAAGGACATGAGGGATATTTAATGAGAGGAAACCTGAATTGTGCTACCGTTTCTTCCACCTTGTCTCCTGAAGTTCAACATGGGCCTCCCAGTAAGGTGCTAATGGTAGTCGAAAGGTTCTTTTGGATTTGTGGATCTGTCATTGCAAACATTCATTACAAGGAGGCTGGTGGGCATTGGCACCAAACGCCTTTGTCATTGCAGCTGCATTTAATGCCGCTGTGCTCGTCCAACTAAATCTGATTTTAACATTTATATGGTGAAGGGCACAACCAGATTTTTAAAAAAAATTTCCATAGTTACCCTCAATGTAAAATGTGTAGCATATGTTAATGTGCTTTGTTCCCTATTTTTCTTTTCTTTTTGTGTAAAGAACCCTCAACCTAATACTCCTTTCCGTAGAGTAAGAGAAGATGAAATTGAAATTGATCCACGTCTTTCAAATAATTCGTTTGCTGCGAAGGTAAGGTTGGATTCAGGGTGTTCTTTCAAAGCTCCATGTTTCATGTTTTGAATCAGCAACCTTGTGAGTTGCCCAGTAATATTCCTTATATATTACAAAACTCGTACATTTGCTAAAACTGTTAGCACAGCAGTAACCAGTGGTTAGTTGTAATAAGTGAAGGGAGTGCATATACTGGGTTGCTTCCAGTACATGAGATTAGGGTATATAGGCTGGTAATTGCCTACACTGCAATATGAGAGAGGAGTACATATTCTGTCTGGTAATTACTGACTGTATGTGAGAATACAGTATACTGGCCCTTAGTTACTTGAAATACTAGAGGAGGATATTTACCCTATAAATTTATTCCAACTAGTGGATTTATTGCTTTTACAATGCAATCAAGGACAAATGCATGTAAACTTTCCTTCAGTGCAATCAGGAATGGGAACCCAATGTTTTTCTCATTCCCTTTCTTTCCTGGACTGGGGCTACTGTATTGCTGCCACAACTGTTATTGTGGTTGAGATTGGCTACCTCAGTATAGACCAGCAATCAAACGTGGACCTTTCTGGCCGTGTGTAGCTCAGTGAGCACGTTGGTACACCTGTTTGCTGAGCCATCAGGGGAGCCCTGTAATATCGTTTTTAGTGAGGTTACGTGAACCTTAGAATTGAGGATTCTCTGGTCAAGCGACCAGGTGTACCAGCCAGAAAGAACAGGAACTCTAGTTTGATGGACTCGAAGTGGAAGTTGAGATAGCCTGAAATTAAACCTGCTGGGGTTCGATATATTAAAAATTACGCAGACGAAAGTAACACTGACTGAAGGTCCCAGTTCTATCTGTGGTCTGTGCTGTTTGCTGATTTCACTTGGGGTGGTGCAGTTCGCCCGAAGGGGGAGGGGAAAATTATCCTGGGCTCCCACTCCTCACCGCTGTTCAGTGAGGTCTGCTGGAAAGTGCAGTGTGTGTGGGTGTCGGCTGAGAGTAGAATCAGGCTTGGCTTAATTGCACCGCGCAGTTGGAACGGTCGGCTGAGGTGGTGGTGGACACTGCCCGCCCCTGGGACTGTACTGTAGCACGAGTCTGTACCTTCGTGAGAAGAGGGCAATAAAGCTGGAACCACAGGGGATTGTGAGATGACGTAGCATTTTGTCCATCCTGATACCATTGGAATGGTAGCCAGACTTGCAGTGGTACAAGTCATCAATGTTTCTGTTGAATTCCTAACACATGGATATATCTGAACTTTGAATTTGTTTCAAAAATTAAGTCAAAAAGCAGGTGTGGTATATTGGTGAATTGAGGCAGTGCTTAATATGCTGCCTTACACCCAGATTTTTAGTATCATTTTGGCATCGCTTTTGGCGATATTCTTAAATTGACTTTCTGAAGCTTTTCAACGGGGTCTTTTTTTTCCCCCCCCCTAAACATTGATTATTTGCGTTACAGAGAGGAGCTCAAGGAGACTGGGGTGAAAAGGCCAATCACGACTTGAAATTCACAAAAGGAAAATCCTTCAGACATGAAAAGACGAAGAAAAAGCGGGGGAACTATCGGGGTGGGGCCATTGATATGACTGTGAATTCGGTCAAATTCGACAGTGAATGAGTGTACACTGTACACTCTTAATTGTAAAATTATAGGATTTAAATCTTTATAAATGGCTTAAACTTGGAGTGTATAGTTCCAGTATTTTTTTTTAAATCCCTCGTTAATCCTCTGAAAGTCTGATCACACTTTCCAGGGGAAATTGCTAGTATTTAAAATTAAGTTCTGTTTTTTTTTTGATGGAAATGTTTGTTTTATGTAAATGTTAACTTGATCTAACAAACTTCAAAATAAATGCCAAAAATGTAGCTTTTTAAAAAGAAAATTGGCATTATGACCCTATTTGAGTGTCAGCATTGTAATGTAGTTTGTTCTTTATTAGATTATATAGAACAAAAATTATGGAACAGAAGTAACAGGTGGCACATTCAATAAACCATGTCAGAGCTAAGTTTTTAAAAAAACAATCTTTGCATTTCATTCTTTCATTTGATAGCTGGTATGTTGTTTGTTGTACAACCAGATCGTGAAATCTAGTGGGTGCTATAATTAACGTTTTAAAAAGCAGGTAAGTATAATTGTAATGCCAACCAAGGCACAAAGAATAGATTCCTGTGGCTGCTGAAGTTTCTGTGGATTAAGGATAACTCCAGACTTTGTTATTTTTGTAGTTCCACAAAGCACATGGAAGTTTTGGCCCATTTTAGAACACTGCGCAGAATGTCTTCAATCTAAGGAGAATTCCTAAACTCTACAGATCACCCCCAAGTGGTGGCCGCTGGTTAGCCTGAAAGGAGAATCGTTGCATATTGGGATCTCCGAAACCTGCAGAAATGCCTTGGGTCCAAGTTAATGGAGAAAATAATCTGCACAAAGTTGTGTAGTTCATTCAGACCTCTGCCCTGAGTTCTGAGAGATGTCTGTGCCCACTACTATGAATAACTGGGTGCCGATAGCAGAGTCTCTGAAGGAGGCATTTGAGAGAGTACTCATCCCATTGGAACTCCTATAATTCCTCATCAACTGAGAAGGCTCAGCTGCTCCCAGCGCAGCACTTGTCCTTTGGAGATAGTTGCATCCTGGAGCAGGCACTGTGTCTGACCCACAGGACACCCTTGAAGTTATTTGTTTTCCCTTGAACATGTAGAAGAATACTTTGCCTGCTACGTCACAACTGCCTAGGCTTTCACTTTTGAACGCACAGAAGTAGCTGTGCAGACTACTCTTCAATGGGCCGTTAGCTTATGGGATGAGGGAGTGCTTTGAGCCCCTCCGCCACTCGGGTGGCATAATTGTCTCCATCGTTAAAAGTTTCCAGGGATTTTAATTTTAATTCTAAAAAAGTTTTTGAGTAACTTTTGAGGTATGTTATTTTTTTAAAATTAGTTAGCCGATCTCCTGTATGATGGCTTACGGTGAGTCAGATCTTATGGTGTTGCTAGGGTAAGGTAGGAGAGGGGGTTGTGCACATTTGACTCAAAGCATTTGGATAAATGTTTTAGTGAAGTAACTTTTTTGATTAGTTCCTGGAAAAGTGTTTTCCTTACTGCGGGTAGGTATATAAGTAAATTTTCTCCCCGCGTACCAGTTACAAGTTATATAAATAAATTAACCTTTGCATATAACATGGTGGAGAAAGTTGACTCGGGAACATGTAGCAGCATGATTTCGTCCAGCAGGATGTTATGATTTAGGCATCTTTGCTAACAGTTTACTCGTGCTCACCCTAAAAGGCAACTTTCAGAGGCAGATCCATGCCTGCTAACAATCACCTGATGCTTGAAGCGACTGGGATAGTGTCTCTCAGTTAAGGCTGTCCTTGTGTCACTGGACATAGCATAATACGCACACCATATACTCCTGATCTCACTGATAGGCAGAAAAACACCACACTGACCATACGTTTACAAACTTAACAAAAAGGTGAGAAAAGACCATTGGGTCCAAATTTCAGGGTAAATCACAAAGTGTCTTTTTGTGAAATGTGTAAATTTATACAGAAGCAAAATCGTTCAACAGATAAAACAGCAATACAGTATATAGTTACCCCTCATTCTTAAGACTGTCACCAAAGTCAAACTGGTACTGTTCGAATTCTTAAGCGTCCTATAAATCAGTTGAAATAAAATAATCTGGGTGGTTTAGCTCCACGGAATTTGGTCCCACTGCTGTGACATGGATCTCAATGATCGAACCAGAAATATAGCGCAAAGCTGCAGTTAAATGTACCTGGTCCAGACAGTTTCTGGTGCCTTAAAAACAAAAGCCGACATGTCACAATAGGCATATGTGTGTGAAGAACATCCAAGATGTGGAGATGCCGGTGATGGACTGGGGTTGACAATTGTAAACAATTTTACAACACCAAGTTATAGTCCAGCAATTTTATTTTAAATTCACAAGCTTTCGGAGGCTTCCTCCTTCCTCAGGTTCACCTGAGGAAGGAGGAAGCCTCCGAAAGCTTGTGAATTTAAAATAAAATTGCTGGACTATAACTTAGTGTTGTAAAATTGTTTACAAAGAACATCCAAGTTCTTGTTCAACAGCCTGACAATTAATGTTAAATATTTCCATCATCCCAGTGGTCGGCAAAGGACAACTCTTGCGGCTATCTTGATTTTGTTTTTTACATCAACCTTGAGACAACACTTCCTGGTATTCCGTTCTGGGTATCGTAGAATCTCACAGCACAGAAGGCGGCTATTCGGCCCAACGTGCCTGTGCAGGCTCTTTCCCCATAGCCCCGAACTCTCTTCCTATTCAAGTATTCATCCAATTCCATTTTGGAAAGTTACTATTGAAAAAAGTTCCACCACCCTTTTAGGCAGTGCATTCCAGATCACAACGACCTGCTGCGTTTTTAAAAAAAAGTTCCCCTCATCTCTGTTCTCTTAGAACCGTAGAAAAGATACAGCACAGAAGGGGGCCATTTGGCCCATCGTGTCCGTTCTGGCTCGAAGAACAACCAGGTGCCCATTCTAATCCCACCTTCCAGCACCCAGTCCATAGCCCTGCAGCTTACAACACTTTAGGTGCAGGTCCAGCTACTTTTTAAAAGAGTTGAGGGTCCCTGCCTCTACCACCAATTCGGGCAGCGAATTTCATACACCCACCACCCTCTGGGTAAAAAAGTTTTTCCTCATGTCCCCTTTAATCCTTCTGCCAATCAGCTTAAATCTATGTCCTCTAGTTCTTGAACTCTCCGCTAGGGGAAACAGGTACTTCCTGTCTACTCTATCTGGGCCCCTCATAATTTTGTACATCTCAATCAAGTCACTCGTGTGCTCCAAGGAAAACAACCCCACCCTATTCAATCTCCTCCTAGCTGCAATTTTCAAGCCCTGGCAACATTCTTGTAAATCTTCTCTGCACTCTCTCCTGAGCAATTACGTCCTTCCTGTAATGTGGTGACCAGAACTCTGCACAATACTCCAGCTGTGGCTTTACCAGCGTTTTATACAGTTCCATCATTACATCCCTGCTTTTGTATTCTATACCTCAGCTGATAACAGAGAGCATTCCGTATGCCTTCACAACCTGTACTGCCAACTTCAGGGACCTGTGCACATGCACTCCAAGGTCTCTCATTTCCTCTACCCCTCTCAATATATTTCCGTTTACTGCGTATTCCCTTTTACTGTTTGCCCTTCCTAAGTGCATTACCTCACACTTCTCCAGGCTGAACTCCATTTGCCACTTTTCCGCCCACTCCACCAACCCATTGATATCTTCTTGGAGTCCAGAGCTATCCTCTTCACTATCAACTACACGGCCAATTTTTGTGTCGTCTGCAAATTTGCCAATCATGCCCCCCTATATTAAGTTCAAATCGTTAATATATACCACAAACAGCAAGGGAACCCAACACTGAGCCCTGTGGCACACCACTGGAAACGGATTTCCATTCACAAAGACATCCATCGACTTTTACCCTTTGTTTCCTGTTACTGAGCCAATTTTGGATCCAATTTGCCACATTTCCCTGTGTCCCATGGGCTTTTACCTTTCTCACCAGTCTGCCATGTGGCTTCAGTCTGTTCATCTGTCTCTCCTGGTAACCGACCCACCCACCAGTGGAAAAAGTTTCTCCTTATTTCTATCAAAACCCCTCATAATTTTGAACACCTCCATTAAATCTCCCCTTCACCTTCTCTGCTCTAGGGAAAACAATCCCAGCTTCTTGTGTCTGCGTAACTGAAGTCCAACATTCCTGATATTCTGGTAAATCTCCTCTGCAGCAGGTCCATGGCCTTGACATCCTAAAGCGTGGTGTCCAGAATTGGACATAATACTCCAGCTGAGGCCACCCCTTCGTGAAATGATCATCAACAAACATAAAAGGTCTTTTTGAAAAAAAAGTAAAGAACTTGCATTTATATAGCGCCTTTCACAACCTCACAGTATCCCAAAGTGCTTTACAGCTAATGAACTACTTTTGAAATTTAGTCACTCTTATAAAGTAATGATGTCTCTCAGTCTGGAGGGAATTTAGGTGTCTTTATACGTAATGTGTTCGAATTGTATACAGGCTCTGCCTACGGGCTCTAAAGCTAAGAGGACAGAAGAACCTTAAGACAGAAGCCACGGCGTCCTTTAAAAAAAAACAGTGCCCTGGCCTATCTAAAATTTAATGAGATGATAGATTGTAGAAATTGTAAATTTGATAGCTATTGCCACAAAATATTTCTTCAGAATCATAGAATCATAGAAGTTACAACATGGAAACAGGCCCTTCGGCCCAACATGTCCATGTCGCCCAGTTTATACCACTAAGCTAGTCCCAATTGCCTGCACTTGGCCCATATCCCTCTATACCCATCTTACCCATGTAACTGTCCAAATGCTTTTTAAAAGACAAAATTGTACCCGCCTCTACTACTGCCTCTGGCAGCTCGTTCCAGACACTCACCACCTTTTGAGTGAAAAAATTGCCCCTCTGGACCCTTTTGTATCTCTCCCCTCTCACCTTAAATCTATGCCCCCTCGTTATAGACTCCCCTACCTTTGGGAAAAGATTTTGATTATCGACCTTATCTATGCCCCTCATTATTTTATAGACTTCTATAAGATCACCCCTTAACCTCCTACTCTCCAGGGAAAAAAGTCCCAGTCTGTCTAACCTCTCCCTATAAGTCAAACCATCAAGTCCCGGTAGCATCCTAGTAAATCTTTTCTGCACTCTTTCTAGTTTAATAATATCCTTTCTATAATAGGGTGACCAGAACTGTACACAGTACTCCAAGTGTGGCCTCACCAATGCCCTGTACAACTTCAACAAGACATCCCAACTCCTGCATTCAATGTTCTGACCAATGAAACCAAGCATGCCGAATGCCTTCTTCACCACCCCATCCACCTGTGACTCCACTTTCAAGGAGCTATGAATCTGTACTCCTAGATCTCTTTGTTCTATAACTCTCCCCAACGCCCTACCATTAACGGAGTAGGTCCTGGCCCGATTCGATCTACCAAAATGCATCACCTCACATTTATCTAAATTAAACTCCATCTGCCATTCATCGGCCCACTGGCCCAATTGATCAAGATCCCGTTGCAATCCTAGATAACCTTCTTCACTGTCCACAATGCCACCAATCTTGGTGTCATCTGCAAACTTACTAACCATGCCTCCTAAATTCTCATCCAAATCATTAATATAAATAACAAATAACAGCGGACCCAGCACCGATCCCTGAGGCACACCGCTGGACACAGGCATCCAGTTTGAAAAACAACCCTCGACAACCACCCTCTGTCTTCTGTCGTCAAGCCAATTTTGTATCCAATTGGCTACCTCACCTTGGATCCCATGAGATTTAACCTTATGTAACAACCTACCATGCGGTACCTTGTCAAATGCTTTGCTGAAGTCCATGTAGACCACGTCTACTGCACAGCCCTCATCTATCTTCTTGGTTACCCCTTCAAAAAACTCAATCAAATTCGTGAGACATGATTTTCCTCTCACAAAACCATGCTGACTGTTCCTAATTAGTCCCTGCCTCTCCAAATGCCTGCAGATCCTGTCCCTCAGAATACCCTCTAACAACTTGCCCACTACAGATGTCAGGCTCACTGGTCTGTAGTTCCCAGGCTTTTCCCTGCCGCCCTTCTTAAACAAAGGCACAACATTTGCTACCCTCCAATCTTCAGGCACCTCACCTGTAGCGGTGGATGATTCAAATATCTCTGCTAGGGGACCCGCAATTTCCTCCCTAACCTCCCATAACGTCCTGGGATACATTTCATCAGGTCCCGGAGATTTATCTACCTTGATGCGCGTTAAGACTTCCAGCACCTCCCTCTCTGTAATATGTACACTCCTCAAGACATCACTATTTATTTCCCCAAGTTCCCTAACATCCATGCTTTTCTCAACCGTAAATACCGATGTGAAATATTCATTCAGGATCTCACCCATTTCTTGTGGTTCCGCACATAGATGACCTTGTTGATCCTTAAGAGGCCCTACTCTCTCCCTGGTTACCCTTTTGCCCTTTATGTATTTGTAGAAGCTCTTTGGATTCACCTTTGCCTGATCTGCCAAAGCAATCTCATATCCCCTTTTTGCCCTCCTGATTTCTCTCTTAACTCTACTCCGGCAATCTCTATACTCTTCAAGGGATCCACTTGATCCCAGCTGCCTATGCATGTCATATGCCTCCTTCTTCTTTTTGACTAGTGCCTCAATCTCCCGAGTCATCCAAGGTTCCCTACTTCTACCAGCCTTGCCCTTCACTTTATAAGGAATGTGCTTACCCTGAACCCTGGTTAACACACTTTTGAAAGCCTCCCACTTACCAGACGTCCCTTTGCCTGCCAACAGACTCTCCCAATCAACTTCTGAAAGTTCCTGTCTAATACCATCAAAATTGGCCTTTCCCCAATTTAGAATTTTAACTTTTGGGCCAGACCTATCCTTCTCCATAGCTATCTTAAAACTAATGGAATTATGATCACTTGTCCCAAAGTGATCCCTCACTAACACTTCTGTCACCTGCCCTTCCTTATTTCCCAAGAGGAGGTCAAGTTTTGCCCCCTATCTAGTCGGGCCATCCACATACTGAATGAGAAATTCCTCCTGAATACACTCAACAAATTTCTCTCCATCCAAGCCCCTAATGCTATGGCTGTCCCAGTCAATGTTGGGAAAGTTAAAGTCCCCTACTATTACCACCCTATTTTTCTTGCAGCTGTCTGTAATCTCCTTACATATTTGCTCCTCAATTTCCCGTTGACTATTTGGGGGTCTGTAGTACAATCCTATCAAAGTGATCTCTCCCTTCTTATTTTTCAGTTCTACCCATATAGACTCAGTGGGCGAACCCTCGGATATATCCCCTCTCACTACTGCCGTGATGTTCTCCCTAATCAAGAACGCAACTCCCCCTCCTCTCTTACCTCCTGCTCTATCTTTCCTATAGCATCTGTACCCTGGAACATTGAGCTGCCAGTCCTGCCCCTCCCTTAGCCATGTTTCAGTAATAGCTATAACATCCCAGTCCCATGTACCCATCCATGCCCTGAGTTCATCTGCCTTGCCCATCAGACTTCTTGCATTGAAATAAATGCAGTTTAATCTAGACTTCCCTTGGTCTTTGCCCTGCTTTCTCAGACCATCTGTCCGGTCATGTTCTGTACACTCTCCCTTACTGCCTTTTGTTTCTGTCACCACTTTATTTCCCACTGACTTCCTGCATCGGTTCCCATCCCCTTGCCACATTAGTTTAAACCCTCCCCAACAGCACTGGCAAACACTCCCCCTAGGACATTGGTTCCAGTCCTGCCCAGATGCAGACCGTCCAATTTGTACTGGTCCCACCTCCCCCAGAACCGGTTCCAATGGCCCAGGAATTTGAATCCCTCCCTCTTGCACCATCTCTCAAGCCACGTATTCATCTTAGCTATCCTGTCATTCCTACTCTGACTTGCCCGTGGCACTGGTAGCAATCCTGAGATTACTACCTTTGAGGTCCTACTCTTTAGTTTAACTCCTAACTCCCTAAATTCAGCTTGTAGGACCTCATCCTGTTTTTTACCTATATCGTTGGTACCTATATGCACCACGACAACTGGCTGTTCACCCTCCCCCTCCAGAATGTCCTGCAGCCGCTCCGAGACATCCTTGACCCTTGCACCAGGGAGGCAACATACCATCCTGGAGTCTCGGTTGCGTCCGCAGAAACGCCTGTCTATTCCCCTTACAATCGAGTCCCCTATCACTATAGCTCTGCCACTCTTTTTCCTGCCCTCCTGTGCAGTAGAGCCAGCCACGGTGCCATGAACCTGGCCACTGCCACCTTCCCCTGGTGAGCCATCTCCCCCAACAGTATTCAAAACGGTATACCTGTTTTGGATACTGCGGGCTGTGGATGCTCAGTCATTGAGTATATTCAAGGCTGAGATAGATAGATTTTTGGACAGTAAGGGAATCAAGGGATATGGGGATGGGGGGGAAAAGTGGAGTTGAGGTAGAAGATCAGCCATGATCCTATTGAGTGACGGAGCAGGCTCGAGGGGCCGTTTGGCCTACTCCTGTTCCTATCTCTTATGTTCTTTGTCCCCATTTTGTGTGTGTTTGTCATGTATGGAATGAGGGAAAAGTGCAGTATTGTGTTCAATTGCTAAATTGCTTGGGGGCGGGAGAGGGAGCAATGAACACCTGAAAATGACCTAACGCTAGAAGTAAGAATCAAAGCAGCACAGCATTCATAAGACAGGATGCAGAGTGTGACTCAGGCATTGGGATAGTCCCACGTTTTGATGTTTCTATAGAGAAGAAACAGATTAATATTTACCCTTAATGTCCTACTAATATCCTAATATCCCCTTATGTGGCTCAGTGTCAAATTTTGTTTGATAATGCTTCTTTGAAGTGGCTTGGGACGTTTTACGTTAAAGGCGCTATATAAATGCAAGTTGTTAGTGTTGTAATGACTTCCTGGCTTTGTGCCATCAGTAATTTTCCATCCCCGGACAGAAATGAAGAAGTTGGGGCTTAGCTACAGCTAGTTCTGCCACACCCTGTGAATCGTCAGTCTTTTTGCCAATCGTACAGAAAATCCTGGTGTTACATGCTCCTAGTTCCAGCTCCAATATGTGGCGGTATTTGTTAGACCCACAAGACAGTCTTAAACTGCACTCAATCAAGAATGAAGAGGCCCACTGTGATTGACATGGACTACAGCCAAGAACCAAGGCTAATGCAGGAAAAAGAAAGGCAACAAAACCAACGCAGCAATTGAAGCTCTAACCAAGTAATGCAAATTTAGCCCCAGGCTCCTGACACAGAAGTAGGCCTCTGCAGGAAAGCACTCTCTTGGGGTTTATAGCATTGTAAAGGCTACTGAATAACAATAAGCATTATAGTTTGAGTTCTTTACAAGAGTAAATTTTCAGCTAGCTGAAAAATAAAAACGGGGGCTCAAATTAAATGCACAAATTTATTTTCATAATTTTGTTAGCTGGTTTTTGATATTGTTCCTCATCAGCATTTACCAACTGAATCAAATTGCTTTTGATTTTGTTCACATTTAGTCAACCGGATATGTGGTGATTTGAGAGGTAAGTTCTGATTTCAGTCAGTCAGAAGTATATTGTCTGACAAATGTGATGCTCTAAAATGTTCCGCCAAGTTCCGCACCCATGAGGATGGCCTCAACCGGGATCTTGGGTTCATGTCACGCTACATGTAACCCCACCAGCGAAAAAAAGTTATCTGTTTTTAATACAACTGGTCATTCTCTCTCTTTGCCTTTCGGGTGTCTCTCTCTCTCTCTCTGTCTTTGTGTTCTAACCGCTTGTGTATTCAGTAGTCTTGTATGTCATGTTTCCCTGTCTGAACACCATCCACTCCTTTGATTGCTGTGATTATCTCTCTGCCGAGGTGTGATAACGGGCAGTTGGAAAGATTATCTGTAATCACCAGGCATTGTTCTCTGACTATATATGCTGTGCCTTTATGGAATCCTACACTCACCTGACGAAGGAGGAAAGCTCCAAAAGCTTGTGATTTCAAATAAAACTGTTGGACTATAACCTGGTGTTGTAAGACTCCTTACATTTGCTCTAAAATGTGCAGTGCTAGGTCCAAATCTTTATGTCATATTGATAAATATCAGTTAATCAGACCAGCTTTTGTTTCCCCTTTTTCTCCAAAGGCATATTCCAGAATCATAGAATCTTGCAGCATAGAAGGCCATTCGGCCCATCGTGCCCGTGCCGGCTCTTTAAAAGCTATCCAGGAACTCCCCAGCTTTTTCCCCATGACCCAGCAAATGGTGGTGGCAGTCCTTCAGTGCCTTCCCTTAGTTGGCCTTAAGTGTGAGTCTAGACAGGCTATTTGCCTGTGGAGGGCATCAGTGTTGAGCCTGATTCCTAGTTGAGGCCTCTTGTGGAGTCCTATCTCGATAGAGATTCTGTTTCTCCCCTCTTTCCTAGTTTGCCTGGGCACTGCCTCTGTTCCAAGGGAAATGGAGGTCTTGCTCCCAGGCCGATGGCCAGCTGCTTGAGAGTAGCCTGGGGATTTTTGCTGGCGAAGGGTATTAAGGGATATGGAGCCAAGGCGGGTAAATGGAGTTAAGATACGGATCAGCCATGATCTCATTGAATGGCGGAACAGGTTCGAGGGGCTGAATGGCCTACTCCTGTTCCTATATTTCTATGAATGAGTTACCACCCTCACCCTGACTGAAGCATCACACATTGAACTGGCTTGGGAGGGACAAGTGCAACGAGGGATCCTGGTGTATTGAGGGTAAGAGGACAGGTTCCCTAATCCACATGGTCACATAGCTGTGAGGATAGGATCAGAATCAGGGGTGATTTTCTCCTCTATTCCCTGCCCAGCTCAAATAATGAGTCAACACTTACAATATGAAGAGAGGGCGCCTGGGCAAGGCACCAGACATTGGTCATCAGTCAGTGCCTTCAGGAGAAGGGGAAAAGCCCCCTTTGCGATTGGTGATCAATTCCTTTCTATACATTTCATCGGTGGGTGATGTTTAACACCTTTGTAGCCACAAAGATCGGCCAGCTGCAAAGCTGTCACTTAAGGTAACGTTCCCCTAATGACTTAGTGGCTAACTGTACCTCTTGGTGTGATAATGAGCCATACAGACCGGCAAAGTCCTTGGTTACATCCCTGGTATGCGCTGAGTTGGGTGATAATGGTAGGGGTGGCCTCAATTCCCCTAGGGACGAGAAACATAGCTCAAAGTTTCTACTCCTGATCGGGCAACTTTCAGGCAGCTCTGTTTGAAACTGTGCGAATCAGGGCAGCATTGAGTTTGGCTGTGTTACTTCCCACAGTTGAATAGTTTGTTCACACTCTCTAGATCACAGGTTTTCAATCTAAGGGTTGCAAGGGAATTCTGTGGGGCCCCAAATCCATCAGATTTCTACACTTTTTTTGTATTTTCTGACTCCTTATTTCTGTTCCAGAAGAAACAAGTTTTCTGTAATTCCAGCACTGCTTTCCTTCAGATGTAGGGAGTCGTACAACACCAGGTTATAGCCCAACAGCTTTATTTGAAATCACAAGCTTTCGGAGCTTTCCTCCTTCGTCAGGTGACTCACCTGACGAAGGAGGAAAGCTCCGAAAGCTTTTGATTTCAAATAAAGCTGTTGGACTATAACCTGGTGCTGTACGACTCCTTACATCTGTCCACCCCAGTCCATCACCGGCATCTCCACATCATGCTTTCCTTCAGGTTACTGACCCAGTCTTTTGTAAGTTTGCATTGTGGGTTCATGGGAGTGTGTCAATATTTGCAGGGGACCTCCGCACGGAAAGGATTGAAAACCAGCGGTCTAAGCTCACATGAAGAATACCACCAGGTCAATGTAGAAACAAAGAGCTGCTGACACAGGGAACTGTACTCCCGGCACAGGTCGATCCCGTTCAGGTGAGGAGGTTAGATGGAGAAGGGGGTAAAAATGGCAACTGTAAATCTGTCGTAGAATGGTTACAGCACAGAAGGAGGCCATTCGGCCCATCAAGCCCATGCCGGCTCTTTGTAAGAGCAATCCAGTTAGTCCCAATCCCCCGCTCTTTCCCCGTAGCCCTGCAGATTTTGTCGGAAGAGTTTAAGACAGGTGATCAGCTGGCCACAATTCAGCTTGGCTGAAAACAGCCTGAAGTTACCAAGAAGTTTGTTGAAATATTGATTGCAAAAGGGTCAATAATTCAAAGAGCCCGGTGCCCCGAGGAATGTTATCATTCTGTTGTTGCTGGCAACCAACCGGAAATGGCTGGCTGTAACTAGGACAGTGTGGTAACAATGTCAAAGGTGTGTCGGAACCTCATCTGGTCGTGTTTTTCCAGTTGGACTGGTTGTGAATGAGGGCGGAGCAATCAGATAGGAAGTGAAGCTGGGTTGTTAGAGGAGCACACGTCCTCAAAGGCTTCAGATTTAGCCACGGGGACGCAGCAACAAAAGCTTTACAGATCTGCCTACACAGCCAGCAGGTAAGAGTCCCACAGCCAGACAGATGAAAAGGGCAGTTCAGCCGCTGTGCGTTTGGGCGGGTAATTTGCGACCTGCGAGTTTTAACTGCAAGGCAGTTGAGCAATAGAATTTCAAAGGCAGGAAAAGATTGGTGGCCACAATTGTGACGTTAAACAAATTAGTCACTTTCTGTGTTAGACAGACAGCAGGAACCTGCAGATTATCGTGACTGCTTTTTTCGGTTGTAGCTGGTGTCCGACCAAAAGAGAGTTTCACTGAACGTCCTTTTCTTTGTTTTCCAGTCATGTATGTAAGAGGTCAGTAAACACTAGTGGCCCCCTTATGTACATAACTGAAAAACAAAAGAAAACGTTCCATTCATTGAAATTCCTTTGGCTGCTTTTTTTTTGGTCACAGGTGGCCAGTTACAAACAAAATGCTCTAACTTACGCTGTTTAGCCAAGTAAAATTGGGGATTCTGATTTCACGCAAAGCTGCAGATTGTCGCAGAATTTACTTTCCGTGTGGCAAACTGGGAAAGATAAAAGAACTTGGCATTTATGTGGTGCCTTATCAGAAGTGTCCGAAAGTGCTTCACATATAATGAGTTACCTAGATTTACGCTGGCTTGAATGTAAGCGGGCAGCCATTTTACACACAGCAAGATCCCACAAACAGCAATGAAATGAATGACTCGTAAATCTGTCTACTTTTAAAATGTGGTCAGCCATCTGGGTTTGGTAATTGTCCGAATCAATAAGTAATAGCAGGACTTGTCCGCCTAGCAGAGTAAATGTATTATGCATTTTCTTTTGTTTGTGACTATATGAAAATAATTTGAGGTATAATTTTGGATTGAATATTGAAGTATTGGTCTTTGGCAATGCCCTTTATTAATTGTATTTTTTGTTACCTAAGGAAAGAGACCCCCTAATTCAGGGATGTGTGTCCTTTCCTGGTCTCTTCGGGGCAGAAATTCCTTTAGGCCCGTTTTCAGGCCTGAAGTGGGTGCCGTGCTAGGCCCAACTTAGGCCCGCCCAAAATTAGGCCTCGGGCCTTATTAACATTATCTGGACAAGCTGCTGGCGCCTGGCGCGCTGCCACAGGCAGCTCGCCCATTTTGAAGATGAATTTCAGGCCGTAGCGGCCGCAGGTAAGTCCCAGGAAGGGGGAAGGTGAAGCAGCAATGTTGGGGGAGAGGGGTGTGTGTGGAGGGGGCGGTGGGAGCCGTTTGGGATACTGTTGCGTCGGGGGGGGGGGAGGGAGGGGAGGGGGCACTCCTGCTCCTCCTGGCTCCATAGGAACAATTTTTTAAGATTTAAAAAAAAAATCTTACCTTTCATTGGCGGCCACTGAAGACTCTTGATCTCCAGCTCTTGCTTCGCTCAACACAAAGCAATCTCTGCCAAGGGATCTAAAACAGGTGTTATGTCCCTCATTTGCATAGCGGACAAGGACCCAACTCCTTTATTGCAATGGTGCAGTTTGATGGGGCTGAAACCTACTGCCACTGTTTTGAGAATGACCCAATAATCATCTACAATTAATTTCACAATAAACGTGCGGCTAATGGAGCTGTAATTGTTGAGATATAAAGGTTACTGTGTACTAACTAAGTGGACTGCACGGGTGGCGATGTCCATTCTACTGGCACATACAAAAAAATTGCCTCAATATTGAATAAAACCATTTCCTAAAATTATTGATTGGGTGGGGTGGGGTGGGGGGGTTGGAAACCTGGATTGATTATGTAGGAATTACCAGGTGATTGGGAGTGGTTTAAGGAAGTAATGTCATCAAGAGGCTTAGGGGCATAATTCACAGAACGAAACTGTCACCTGAAGCCCGAGATGAGGCCACTGCCTTGTCGTTGCACCCTCTTCTACCCCCGCCCCATGAGCTGTGATTTTTATTATATAATTGCCTTTATTCTGTCTTTTCTGTTGGGGGAGGGTGTCACACCAAATATCGACTGGCAGTCGACACACAATGGCGTCCAACCTGAAAATCGAAGATTTTCTGGCTTGTAGTGCTGTTGAAGCACAAATTACTTTAGGACATCTTGAGTAACTATCTTGGACCTTCGTCCAGCATCAAAAAATTAATATTTGATCTACCTTGGCGTTGCACATGGCAAGTAGGAGAAGGTAGCCTTTCTCTTGCCTGCCTCTGCTCTTTTCGTGTTGCTTTTTCACTCTCTTTCGTTTCTCTCTCTTGTCTTAACTCTTTATGCTTCTCTCTGTCATCTGCTTCTCTCACTATCCTTTTTCTCGTTCCTTCCTAGTGGGAGCATGTGGGTGTCTGGTATAGTGGGGAAAGGAGCATTTGGGGTGGGAGTAATGGGGCAAAATGTGGCTCTCAGCAGCTCCCAACCCCTCCCTTCCACAATCACTCGTACTCCCCCACCCCCCCACTCTCATTTGTTCCCTACCCTTCACATTATAACTACCCATTCTCCCTCCTACCATCCTCTCACTCCCATCACTACCCTTACCTCTTCCCCTTTGAGCTACTCACACAAATCCTGTATTCTCCCCTTCCCCCTTGCTCTGCCGTCATTCATCTCACCTTGAACCCTCCATCCAGGGAAGGATTAGAGGGGAGCTGAGGAAAAATGTTTTCACCCAGAGTGTGGTGGGTGTCTGGAACTCACTGCCTGAAAGGGTGGTAGAGGCAGAAACCCTCATCACATGGGAAAGTGGGATTAGGCTGGATGGCTCATTTTCGGCCACACAGACACGATGGGCCAAATGGCCTCCTACTGTGCCGTAAGTTTTCTGTGATTCTATGATTCAAAATGCCGGTGCCCATTGGGAACTGAGCTGCTCCAGATCTGGCCAAGGCTAACAGTTTACCCCGCCGCATTTTACTGCAGAAAATCTTTTTTCCATCGCTTCGGGTTTCATTCAGGGTTCTAGAAACGAAAGAAGCAAGTGCTCACCCCCAGAGTCAAGAGTTTTTAACCCTGTGAAACTTCACGAAGCCCCTTCACCATCCACAGTGGGAATGTGCAGCTGAGACAGAAGGGATTGATTCAAACACTCCACAACAAGGTTTTGAACCACTGCAATTTCTACAGCCTCAGCACTTAAATTCTCTCAATTGTTATAACTTACTTCTTGGCTCAGTGGTCGAACTCCCACCTCTGAGTCAGAAGGTTGTGGTTACAAACCTTGAGCACATAATCTAGGCTGACACTCCAGTGCAGTGCCGAGGGAATGCTTCACTGTCAGAGGTGCCGTCTTTCACGAGATGTTAAACCGAGACCCTGCATGCACTCTTGGGTGGACATAAATGATTCCATGGCCACTAGCCTTTGGTCTGTCCATCCCTTGTGGAAATAAACATCCTCCATAACAGGAGATTCCCTTTGTTTTTAGCTTTCCTTCCATTCCATTTAGTTGGTCCAGGATCCGAGTGTTCTAAGGGATATTCTGTGATGTGATGCACCCATGATTTCCCAGCCCGATGGGAGGGCTGGACGGCAGAATCACCTGTTAGTTGCAATAATTTTGATTTCATATTTGAATTTTTCTCCTCTCCCTCTTCCCTCACTTCAATGTAGCGATGTAGCAAGCTCTTTCAGTGTAAACCGGTTAATTGTTGCTTGCAAGTAGACAGGCAGTAATTTGGTACGTAATGCAAGGGAATACACCCACACATACACGTGAGTTCTGTAGTACAACATTCTCTGTAGGAGTTGGTGCTGACAACAGCAATAATATCTGCTGTAGCCCTGTTCTTGGTGCATGGGGCAAATAGCAAACGATTATCAGTTTGCTTTGTTCGTTTGCAGCATATAAAACTGCCTTTGAATAGTTGTGTCTTTTTAAAAATTCCTTCTTGGGATGTGGGCATCGCTGGCATTTATTGCCCATCCTTAGTTGCCCTGAGAAGGTGGTGATGGTGGGCCACCTTCTTGCATTACTGGTAGTGGTTTGCTACAACTGAGTGGCTCGCTAGGCCACTTCAGAGAGCAGTTATGGCACATTGGTATGGGACACATATAGACCAGACTGGGTAAGGACGGCAAGTTTCTGTGTGTATATGTGTGTATATTTATATTTCAGCTGAAGACAAGACTAGGCTCGAGCGTGACGCCCTTAAGGTTAAGTAATTTGCCAGCACCTACAGTCTCCACTCAACTACTTGAATGAGGAAGCAGACTCATAATTCAAAATATGATAAAAATTGGACATATTTTCACTCCTAGGAGTGGGTCTTAGTGTGAAATACTGCAGCTACCACTCTGAGACCAGTTGGTGCAACATCAGTGGCAGCAAACGTGGAACTGCAGGGTAAGATTTCTGCTCCTAGTGCTCCCCAGTTCCTGTTTTTCAACCGTTAATTTTAATGGATGGAGAGCTGCGCGCTGTTGTGCCAAAGCATAAAATTCACTCTCGTGTCACCAGCGTGTGACAGCAGGTTCACCATCGTGGCTGTACCATCACCACAAGGTCAAAGAGGAGGCCCATCACCATCTCAGGGTAACTAGGGATGGGCAATAAATGAGGCATCATGAATGTGAGAGTGTTAATCACAGGCCAGTTTCTTCACTCACTGAAGGGAGAAGAGGTACCTCCGATGAGCAGTTAAAACATGAATGAATATAAGGGATGACTAAGAGACAACAGTAAATGTGCAGATACCCACCAAAATCAGACCATCTAGAATTAATTGTCGGTTCAAAGTGACACAGTTCGTCGTTGAAGGGAGCAGGTACATCTCAATATACAAGTATGAATGCCAAACCTTTGTGCTGACTATTTGTAGCAGAGTCAATCTGCAGTGGTATAAAATATTGTTTTTTTTTTCAGAATGAAACTATTGTTCTTCACTCTTTTACTCTTCATATTGACTTTGACCATCTTGCAGTCTTCCATAGCTGCTAAAATAATGATAATCCCGCCAATCATGTTTGAAAGTCATTTGCTCATATTTAAAACACTGGCAAAGGCATTACACGGTCAGGGGCATGAGGTCGTCATCGTGGCATCGAGAGGCCGAGAAATTGAGGAATCTCCTCACTACAGACTTCAGCAATATCCTGGTATGTTCACCACGCAAACTGCAGACGACTTCCTGCAGGAGAAAATGAAGAATATCTTCTCGGGGAAGTTAACCTCGCTGGAACTCTTTGGCATTTTGGATAATTACGCTGCCAACTGTGACCAGATGGTGGGCAATCAAGACTTAGAAAAGCGGCTGAGGGAAGAAAAATTTGATCTGCTGTTGGTTGACCCCAATGAAATGTGTGGTTTTGTATATGCTGAAATCCTGGGTGTAAAACACGTTATATTCTCCACTGGGCTGTGGTTCCCGGCAGAGCTCGGAGCTCCTTCACCAGTTTCTTACGTTCCAGAATTTAACTCCCTGATGACCGATCGGATGAACCTCTTGGAGCGAGCTTGGAACAGTCTGATTTACATTGTCAGCAGGATAGGCACCAGGTGTGCCATCCTTCCAAAGTATGATGCAATTCTGAAGAAACGCAATGTGAAGCCCTCCAGATCCATGATGGAGATAGTCCAGGGCTCCAGCATGTTTCTTCTCTGCACTGATGTAGCTCTGGAATTTCCCAGACCTAGTCTACCTACCATTGTTTTTGTGGGAGGAATCCTCACGAGGCCTGCAAATCCATTGCCGGAGGTAAGTCATCCAATTCAGCCTTTAACCAAAAGTATCCTTCCATTGCAACTATCCAAGTAAGAAAGAGACATGAAAATCTACCTCAAATATTTAAGTTTGCAGATGGAGCCAAATTAGGGGTAGCTTCAAATAATGGGGAAGAGCTAAACCAAATGCAAAGGGATCTGGAAAGGAGGGTTAATGAGTGGCAAATGATGTGGACAAATGAGACTATGATGTGGAGATGCCGGTGATGGACTGGGGTGGACAAATGTAAGGAATCTTACAACACCAGGTTATAGTCCAACAGTTTTATTTGAAAATCACAAGCTTTCGGAGCTTTCCTCCTTCGGTCACCTGACGAAGGAGGTAAGCTCCGAAAGCTTGTGATTTTCAAATAAAACTGTTGGACTATAACCTGGTGTTGTAAGATTCCTTACAATGAGACTAGGGAAGGGTTAAAAAAAAGTGGAAAAATAAACAAAAGCAAAATACCGCGGATGCTGGTAATCTGAAAATAAAACAGAAAATGCCAATAACGCTCAGAGAAACAGAGTTAATGTTTCAGGTCGAGGTGATAAGAGATGAGCAGCTTTTAAGCAAGTGCAGAGCCAGAGAAAAGGGAGCTGAGAAAGAACAAAAGGGAGAGATCTGGATAGGGTGGAGGGCAGGAGTGATTAAATGACAAAAGTGATGAAGGTGCAAGGCAAAAGGGAGTGATAATGGGACAAATATTGAAACAAAAGATGGGTCCAGACGAGGCGTAAATGGTTACAGAATATCTGAGAGAAAATGATTACAATCAATGGTAAGGCCTGAAGGCTGTAAAGTGAGCAGTGAAGAAAGCTCACCGGATCTTGAGATGAGGAGCCTGGGATTGTTTACTCTGGAGAAGGCTCTGATGGGATTCAAACACTGAAGATCCTCGAGGGAATAGATACACTGAACCTTGATCTGTTCACAATTGCCACAAACTCTAGAACCGGGGGACAGGGGCTCAAGTGGAAAAGGGACGGTGTAGAGAGTGTTTAGATTGAACTACTTTGCAGAGTGTTTAAAACCAGTATTGCGAGTGAAAAAAAGCCACAAAAAGGGGGAGGTGGTGTTCACAGGGGTTTGTATTAGGGATGCTCTCATTTACTAGATCAGGACTTGGGAATGGAAGGAACAACATTAAAATGTACTACATTGAAGGGGCATGAAACAGGTGTGTGAAAGATTGCAGGGCAGGAGGACATAGATAGGCAGATGCAGGTCAATGTAGAAAAATGTAAAGTAATACATTTTGGAAATAAGGGAAAGGAAACATGTCTTGTATAGTGAGATGGGGTAGAGGAGCAGAGGGACCTTGGTGCGGAAGAGAATACAGATCATTAAAAGTGGCCCTGCAAATAGATAAGGCCGTTAAAAAGTAGAATCTTTGTTTTTTTATCGAGCCACAGAGTACAAAAGCAAGGGAGTAATGCTGAGCTTGTGCAAAAACTTCAGGCCATAGATGGGGTGTTGGGTGCAGTTTATAGGAAGACCGTGAAAATAACGAGAAAGATAAGGCGTAGATTCACTGAGATGTTACCATGGATGAGGGAGACTTGAGAAGTTTGGATTTTTCCCATTGGAGTCGAGAAGGGTAAGGGGTGACCTGATAGAGGTCTTCAAGATTATCATAGAATCATAGAAGTTTACCACATGGAAACAGGCCCCTCGGCCCAACATGTCCATGTCGCCCAGTTTATACCACTAAGCTAGTCCCAATTGCCTGCACTTGGCCCATACCCCTCTATACCCATCTTACCCATGTAAATAGAATTATGAAGGGTTACGATAAGGCAAGTAGTGATAGATTGTTTCAAAAGCAAAATGCTGCAGATGCTGGAAATCTGAAATAAGAACAGAAAATGCTGGAAATACTCAGCAAGTGAGGCAGCATCTGTGCAGAGAGAAACAGAGTTAATGTTTCAGGTCCATGATCTTTCGTCAGAACTGCAAATAGATTGGAGGACTGCAGATAGATTGTTTCCACTGGTTGGTGAGAAGGTTACGAGAGGGCACCAAAAGAATTAAAGGGGAAATTAGAAAAAAAAACGTCTTTAAACAGAATATGGAATTCTCTGCCATGAGCCATTGTTGAAGCAGGGTCCCAGATGTTCTTTTAATAAGGAATTGGATGGTTGTTAGCCCATTATTCCTGTTGCTGAATAAAAATTGTTTTCTGCAATGATACCACTGCTTTTTTTTTGGGTAACACACATCGAAAGTTAGGACAGGAGCTTCCCTGGATTGTATCAACAGTGGGAGGGGGTCCTCGGGGGGTGTGTCAATATTGGCATGGGGTCTTCCACACAGACAAGTTCTAAAAACACTGCTGTGAGTTGGAGGGGGTTGGAGTACAAGAGTAAGGAAGTCTTACGACAATTATACAGGGCTTTGGTAAGAGGAGTACTGCATACAGTTTTGGTCTCCTTATCAAGGGAAGGATATACTTGCGAAGGTTCACTAGATTAATTCCTGGGATGAGAGGGTTGTCCTATGAGGAGAGGTTGGGTAGAATGGGCCCATACTCTCTGGAGTTTAGAAGAATGAGAGGTGATCTCATTGAAACATATAAGAATCTCAAGGGGTTTTGCAGGGTAAATGCTGAGAGGTTGTTTCCCCTGGCTGGAGAGTCTAGAACTAGGGGGCACAGTCGCAAGATAAGGGGTCGGCCATTTAGGACTGAGTTGAGGAGGAATTTCTTCACTCAGAGGGTTGTGAATCTTTGGAATTGTCTACCTCAGAGGCTGTTGATGCTGAGTCTTTGAGTATATTCAAGGCCGAGAAAGATAGATTTTTGGACTCTAGGGGAAATCAAGGGCTATGGGGATTGTGCAAGAAAGTGGAGTTGAGGTCAAAGATCAGCCATGATCTGATTGAATGGCGGAGCAGGCTCGAGGGGCCGTATGGCCTACTCCTGCTCCTATTTCTTATGTTCTTATAAGGGAGGCTGTTAATTACAATTAAAGCTTGTCGCCCATTACATGGAGCATCAAGGACATTAAACTAAAGTTAGACCTGAACAAGGTAGAGCATTCTCCCACGATCCCAACTTCTTTTCAATGCTTTGATTTTTGAGAGACGTATGTGAATTATTGCACAATAATCCATACCAATCAAAATGAATATCTGTCCAACTTTGAGCAGCAAGGGCTTTCATTTTCCTTGTGATTCTTTGGATTAACACATTTAAAAAATATATATTCCTGACTATATATATATATAACATTTTTATAGCAGTTGCTATGCCAACCAACCAGCCAGCCAACACACTGGTACTATTTACCCAGCAGAGAGCTGGCACAGTGTGTGGGCAATGGCTCCTTTTCCTGTTTCCAGACAATCAGTGCAGTAGCTGTAATGTAGTCAAGGCCCGCAGTATGGATTCAAGTGGTTAAGAGTGGGCACTCTGTCCAGGCAGAAGGCGCAGACAAATTAGAAAATATGTTTTAATGGTTTTTTTTTTAGCGTTTAGTCTGAATCACAGAGTTGCTCACTCCTACCAGTTAAGTGACTCACTGATGAGATAAGCAGCAGCAATTGAAGGAGGGGGAACGGCCTTGTCAGGTTAACCCTTGTACAGTTTCAAGGTGGTGCCTGGGTTGTTTCCAGAGAGATGAGAGACAATTTACATTTCATAACAGGGCAGTGTTGAAGCTGACTCTGGACTTGTACTTAAAACTGATTCTACAGCGATTTAATTATAAGATTTCATTGGAGTTGCAAATAGAACTGAATATGATTTTAATTTCTGCTTATAACTTGAGTCCTCAGCAGCTATGCTTCATATGTGAATATAAAATGACCACTCTCCACGGTGTACTCATTGTTCATACAGAAATCCTGGGAGAACACTGATATCAGATCACATTTGTACAATGCCCAGCTGCCCTTAAAAAAGAAACAAATTTCCTTTCACTGAATATCTTACTTTCCTTATCTGTATTTATATACTGAAAACCGTTTTGGATTGTCGGATACTAAAATAAACCAGCAGAAGCTGTTTGTGTCTCTACGGTTCCAGGTCCCTGCTTGTTGAGGCACAGATGACATCAAGCTGATTGTGCGGATCAGGAACAAGCTCTGTCGCTCTCTCATAGGCTGCGACTATCTCCCGGTGCTACTGTTTGCCGGGGATGGGGCTGCAGTGAGTCGGCATTAGATTCCTCGGTTAAATCCGGGGCTATTTCCAGCACCTTTTCCAACACTTCCGCCTTCCTGAAAGTAAAGTAATTGCTTACGTGTCACACATTGGCCAACACAGAGAGCAGGCAATTTGAAGTGAGCAGTGATGGATGGATAATAGTGAGAGTGGATAATTAAAACGGTCATGTGATGCCGAAGGTGTAAAATGAATGGAAAATTTTGTGTGCGCATCATTCTGATGTCAGAGCAAGCCACAAAGATTCAGTCTCCAAGCGTGTTGTACTGACCATCAGCGTCCTTAAGCAGAAATAAAGAGAGTGTTTGTAGTTTATTCCTATATTTATCGATCCCTGTGTGAAAAATATACCATGTCACCCACATTTTAATATAAGGAGAAGGGAAATTGATGCAGCCTTTTAGAGACCATTGGTGAACAGCTCTTGGTTAGCGAGCAGTGCAAGGTGGCAGCAAGGAATTATACTGCTAGCTCTGCACATCTGGCAATTTTGTGGGGACGGAAGCAGCACTGTGCAAACGTCCGCGAATGCCTTTTCAGAGCTGTCCGAACCAAAAGCTGAACAGCACTGAAATGGATATTCTGAGCTGTGTTCAGGAGGTTGGATTAACGCACAGGCCCAAGGGCCAAATATGGCCCCCCCCCTCCATAAAACTCACCATAACCAAAACTGCGCACAACCAACCGCTGGATCGAAACATACTGGCACTTAAAAATACTGGCAGAAGGGGGCGAGGTAGAGTCAGCAGATTCATTACAGTACAAATTCTGACACTTCCTGGTGCAGTCCGCATTTGTGCTTCAATGGGGATCGTGGGGGGAGGGGGTGTTGTGCGGGGGAGGGGAGGGGGTGTTGTGCGGGGGAGGGGAGGTGCGGAGGGGCCCAGAATTCTAACTCCGGCCCTGGCTGTACTTCCAGCTAACTATTAAAAACATAAAGGTGATCTCGTGGCCTGCACGAAAGCTTCATAATCAAATTGAAACCGCATTTTAAACTGATTGCACGGTGATTTAGTTATAAGGACCACTAGTGTCGTAAACAGAGGTTTATAGAGGTAAAGGAAATATGATTTTAATTTATTCAAAGCTTGCTTTGCACAGACTGTAGTTATATTACAGCCAGTGTAAGACCCGAGCTATCTGAGACTACCTCCCCAAGGTTGTCTCACACCACTTTGATCTTGGCTATGCTCCAAAGTATAGATAAGGTTAAAGCCAGTTATTTAACTTGGACAGTGAGCAAAGGACACAAGTACAAAATTCACAGGCCTTGAACAAAACTGGAAATCAGAAAAAAAAAACTGTGTTGCCCCCACAAGGTGCTTGATGGATGGAAGAGACTCCCAGAGAAGCTAGTTGATTTTGGGGGCATTTAATATCCTTAAAAGGGAAGCTGGAACCATATTCTGTTGAGAGGGTAAAGGAATATTTACAGTGTTGCTTTTTTTTTCAGGAAAGTAGAGGAAGGAATTTAGGGGAATAAATTGGGCCATGCCATGCCTGTTTATGGGGTGAGAAATGTGCATGGGAGGGGGATCCTTTATGGGCACGCCTGACCTCTCCCGGTTGTGACCCCCAAGTGCCTGGGGTTTCCTGCCTGATACAGGCGTTAGGAGCCTTGACTATGCTATCTGGGGCCTGATGCCTGTTCTCAGACCCCCTGCTACCCACAAGTGATGTTAACTGGGCCATTCATACTCCACTCAGTTTCTCCAGGTCTACAGCGGCTTAGCCAGTGGTCCTTAAAGGGATCGCAGGAGGCTGCTGAGAAAAGGGAAGTACGTTTTTTTTTTAAACTTATACATTAATGTAGAGTCAGGAGGAACAGGAGTGCACCACCTGGCTCCAGAGCGATACCGCGGGCCACTGCCAGCCCAGGCTCGCTCCTCCCCCACCCCTTCCACCCTCCGGGACTCACCTATGGGTCGGCTGTGTGTTGGGGCCGGCTGAATTTTCCAGGGCGCTGACTGGCGAGATGCATCGGGGCAACCGATTGGCGACCGCAACTTGCCGGTTTTGTGTCGATGAAGCCCCGAGACCCCAATTTTCAGTGAGCCTCGGGCCTACGTCCGCAGGTGCACATTCGAAGTGTGCCCCCACTTTGCGCTGGTTTCCTTGAAAAGGGACCAATTTCTCCCTCTTAGTGTTCCTCAAAATAAGATCGACAGGTGTTCTTTTTAAGGGGAGGGGAAGTCCACTTCTTATGGCAACGGTGTAATAAAACTGTGGATGGAGACTGGTTGTTGGTATCTAAAATCATCCTTCTAATTCGCCTTTTTGTTTTAAGGACCTAGCTACTTGGGTGGAAGATGCACCCAATGGCGTTGTGGTGGCGTCATTTGGTGCTGGAGTCAAATATCTTTCAGATGATTTAACAGAAAAACTAGCAGCAGCCTTTGCTCGTTTACCTCAGAAAGTCCTCTGGAGGTAGGTAGAGCTTTATTAAGTCGTTCAAAGTGCGAAACTTCAAAGAATGTTTTACCCGAGTACACAGAGTGTACAGTAAACTTCAAATGACCAGGCGGAAAAGTTTTATTCTGCATTGGCATACCCAACGTTTGCCAATATAGTCTACAGCACCTCCCTTCCCTGCAACCTCTACTACTGAGAAGGGGCAAAGCAGCGATTTCATGGATATATCATCTCTGGCAAGTTCGCCCCCAACTCACACACCATCCTGATTTGGACTTACAACTCTGTTCCTTCACTGTTGCTGGGTCACTATCCTGAAATTCCCCACCTAATACCATTGTGGGAGAATCATTACCTCGAGGACTGCAGCGGTTCACGGAGAAGGCCCACCACCGCCTTCTCAGGGCAATAAATGCAGCCTTGCCAGCATCATCCACGTCTGGATGACAAATAAAGAAAACATGCTGTGGTGGGAAGCCACTCTTGGACGCCAAACTGTCGGGAGGTGGTTGTTCTCCATGGCAAGGGAAGGAAAACAAAGAGAAAGTCCTCTTCTGTCCACCATTTTACATCTCCAAGTGCCTGGCTCAGAGCTGCATAGTTGGTTCTCACTCCTCTCAGCCACAGTTGGCCGCACAGTGGGAAACTGGGGAAGGAAACCGGAGAGCAGTTTTACCCTAGAGAAACCCTTCAAACATTTCTTTTGTGTTCGATGATCACGTTCCCATTGCAGCAAAGTTTAAAGGTCACATTTAGCCAGAAGAGTTGGTGGGCCACACCAGAGAGCATTGGGAAACTGGACCATGGCTGCAGTTCCTGGCATGATTTCAATCAACCTTTCAAGGGGCGGTCACTTTCCCAAAGTGAAAGAAGGCAAAGTCAGAAGACGGTTCAGCCTGCACGGCTCGCACACTTTCCAAGAAGTTGATTGAGAGCAGCATCGGCAGGTCACCTGTCCATCTTCTCAATGGTGGGGTAGTGATTTGGGTCTTATCTTCTCTTTCAAGTAACTGAGCATGTTGGTTGATATTCGTTCTGAACAAGCATCAAATTAAAGAAAATAACTGTAGTGATAGTATAATAACAGCTACTGCGTGACATTAAACACATTCTTTTTTTCAACTTCTAGGTTTTTTGGAAAAAAGCCAAGTTGTTTAGGGAACAATACAAAACTGATGGAATGGATACCGCAGAATGATTTGTTAGGTATGTGTCAACAGCTTTGCAGCAACATTCCAGGATTAGGTAAATAAGCATCTTCCAAAAGGCAGAGTCCAAGGGGGAAATGGTGGTTGGGGTGAGCAGGACGATAAGGAGGTTGGCGAAATTTGTCCCACAGCTGGGTCAAAGGACGATGGGACAGTTGAGGTTGCTGCTCGTAATGGGGCAACGTGTTCCTTGATGGGCCCTTTGAAGAATGCTGAGAGAGGCTCTGGGCTTATCCAAGGGGATTCAAGCCTGAACCACTTACTGGTTCAAAGTCTGTGTCTCAAATTGGTAAGACTGTTTTATCCAGATTGCTGTTCAGACAGAGGAGAATTCACACGATGGCACACAATATTTTCCTGTAGCCAGTGTAGAGTAAAGGTCCTCTGTTGTTATTCATGGGTAATGTTATCATTTACCTCGATATTAGGCAGGAAAAGGTACACTCCGAGGGGTAGCAGACATGAGGTCAACTTACAGGAGTGGCCGGTGATGCTGAACCCAAGAAACTAGCATTAAAAACCCAAAAATGTAATGGTCTGTGGTACAGTGAATTCAAAACTGTTACTTTTATGGCAAGTTTTTCCTTTTGCTGGTGTCAGTTTTGTTCTTGACATGCAGTAGTTCAAGAACAAGCTATAATAACTTCCACTTATATAGTGCCTTAAATCCTCTGACAGTTTTGATTATATTTATACGAATGGTTTGCTTAAGTTGTTTTTGAGTCAACTGTGTAGCCTCCAATTATTCTTTCTTCATACTGCTGACACGCCATGTTATAGGGTAGCCGTGGGAAGGCAGTTCTGTAATTATTGCTCTGTCTTTACTAAGGAGGGATATTATGTAGGATTGTAGCTGTCTGTGGTTGGTTATCTTGATTCAGTTGATGATTCAGTTGATGTTCCACTTGCGTGATCACACACACGGTATGAAAATTGAACAATGTAGCATGCTGCTGGCATTCACTGCAAGTAATGTGACGATGTAGAACAATAAAAGATGAAATTCTCTCCAGACCAAATGTTCCATGTTACCCAGTGGCTTGTTAATGGGCACATGTCAGCTATTGTTTCGGTAAGTGGAGTTGGAAGACTTGTACAACTATCAAGATTGTCCATTTACCCTGCATCTTATTTCCACAATATGTGTGAGGCAGTAGCATATAGATAGGGGGGAGGGGAGACATAATACCTGTGAGCTAGCTGAAAATGATTGTCACCTCAAGCAGTGTTTTGGAGCTGAACTACACAATTTCATTAATCTTCGAGAACGGTGATACTTTGTAACATGGAAAGTAATTACTACAATCTGTGTCAAACTAAGCTTTTCTCTCAATAGGGTATTGCACGACAATTTTAAATTTATTAACTTGGGGCTCATTTGTTTTAGGTCACCAAAATGTAAAGGCATTTTTGAGCCATGGCGGTTTGAACGGCATCTACGAATCCATCTACCATGGCGTACCAGTGGTAGGGATTCCATTCTTCGGAGACCATTATGATATCATGACGAGAATCCATGCGAAAGGAATGGGGATTTTTCTGTCCTGGAACACAATGACTAAAGAGGAAATATATCGCGCCATTGTCACAGTGACCACAGATACTAGGTAAGAACCAAATAGCAGACTTTCTAAACCTATGTTTTGCATTCATTCTGTCATGCACAATCTCCTTTCTCTGCTCTTTTGTCATTTGCTCGCACTAAACTATCTCTATTGTGGCTACTTTCTCAATAAACGAATGACAAAGGCTTGCACATATCGTACAAAAGCAACTGAAATCATTCAGCTTTCATGGAGGCAGTATAGGATCACAATATTTGTATTGTAACCCAAGCATCTATAAGAATGTGCTCATTGAGTACAAATTAAAAACAAATGGTTTTGCTGAAATGAGTTTGCTCTGATTACCAGGTACAAGAAGCAGGCAATATATTTATCCAAACTACACCAGGACCAGCCACTTCACCCAGTGAACCGCACAGCTTACTGGCTAGACTACGTTCTCCGGCATGATGGAGCGGCGCATCTGCGCCCTACCCTGTACGACATGTCATTCTATCAGTATTACATGCTTGATGTGGTAGCTGTTTTTATTGTATGTGTAACATTACTTTGTTACTGCTCTTTCAAAGTGGTGAGAAAAATGAAAGGAAGCGTTTTGCCAAAAGTTAAAAGCAGCCACACTCAGAATGGCTTTCAAAACAGAAAGATGGTAATTGAGAGCAAAAAGTGCAAGTAATACATTTCACAGTCTTATCTTGTCTGATCACAATGGGAAACAGATACCTAACTGGGTTTCTTGCATTGGAAACTTAGTTGCAGAAGTATTTTGATAGCCTGAAGTTAACGTGTTAGGTTTTAAGCCATGAATGTTATTTCTATTGATTTTTTTAATAATAAATATATATCTTTATAAATTGGTGTGGAATTTGTGCGTAGTTTATAATAACTTATAAAGCTGAGATGTTTGTCTAGTCTAATCTGTCATGCCTTGCTTTACTATTCCTCGTCTAACCTTGTTTGTTACTGCTCTCAGTGATGCTGACAGGGCTCCATTTATTGCCCATTCCTTAACTGCCTTGAGAAGGTGGTGGTGGTGACTTTTCTCTTGAAGCAATATGTTACGAACGGCTTGCTGGGCCACGTTAGAGGGCATTAAGAGTTGCACGTAGGCCCAGTGAGGTGGCTGGCTCCCTTCCCTGAAGGACATTAATGAACCAGTTTTTACAACAATCCACCAGCTTTCTTGGTTATTTTTCTAATGTCAGCCCACAACTTACCCGATTTATTCAATTCAGTTTCACAACTTGCTATAGTGGGATTTAAACTCAATATTGGGGTTGTCAGTCGAGGACCATAATCACTCCGCAAATGCAACCTGTTTTGCCTCCTGTAATCTGCCTTCCTTATCTTATTTTGCATAACACATCGTACCTAATCTTTCTGACCTTGCCTACACCATCTCAACTAGCCTACTTTGCCTAACGTAGCTTCCCGGGCATAGGCTAGCCTTCTCTCCATTGTCTTGACTAGCATTTTGTCTTGTATGGACTACACTGCTGACTAACCCTGGTATTCTGCCTTGCCCACCTCAGCGAACCTAACCCACCATATCAATTTTATCGAACCATCAGATCGATCTTAACTTACCTAGCCTTGAATAACCCAACTTGCTATGTCTAACTTACCACAACGTACCTTGTTCTACCTGCTCCCCTTGTGTAATTGCCTCGTCGTACCCACCTAATCTACTTTCTCCCCAACCTAGTTTACATTGTCTTTACTACCTATATTTTCGTGACAAGCCAACCTTTCCTTTCCAAGCTCAGCTTGCCGAGCCTGCCTTCCTTTGCCAGCCGTGAATAAGCTCCTCTGCCGCATACTGACGTCGTGGCTGCTGTCAGCACCAGTGCTGCATGCACTTCACAAACCAACTAGACCAAAGTTAACAGTATAATATTAGGTTATAACATTAAAGTAGGAAAGCAATTCAATCAGTTTTTTGATTACACCATCAGCCCTATAAATGGAGTTGAGGTACAGATCAGCTATGATCTAATTCAATAGTGGAACAGGCTCGAGGGGCCTGAATGGCCTACTCCTGTTCCTATGTAACACCACTGAAATGTGCACAACTATAGTGACTCAAGATTAGGAACATGAAAATCAACCAGGATTCCTGCTCCCGATTGTTATTGTTACCTGTGCTGAAAGTTGGTGTGCATGGGCAGCATCAGGTTTGGCCAGATATCTCCTGCAGTCAGATAACCTGTCACATTCACCAGCAAGGCTCACACAAATAATGGCGCCTCATACCTCAGCTCTGGAACCATACCCCAAGAAGGAAGCGGGCAGAAGAGAAAATTAGGAGTTGAAGAAAAAAAAGGGGGCTCCAGTGTAAGTACCACATGATCTGTACTGTTGTTGTTTTCTGCACTGCTTTTTTTGAAAATGAGTTTTGGTGAGGGTGCCTCCAAGTGTCAATTTTTGAAGGGATTCACTGAGAATGTGCCAATATTTGCAGGAGTCTGCGGGGCGGGGTCTGTCAGTATTGAAAGGGTGTCACTATTTGCAGGAGTTCCCCCACATGAAGTTTGAAAACCACTGTTGTAGGGTATTCGAATTCTCATATCTATTCCATTCCCTAATCAGAACATCACATGTTGTTTGGTGAAGGCTCATTTCAAGTCAAACTTTGCTTATACACACCAAAGAACATTAGTTTACAAAGTAGAATAAATTACTTCAGAGCAGAAAGTTGTTTACAGTGTTGCATCTGATTTACAAAGCAGGTCTATTTGGACAAGTGGAGAGGAGAACAAGATTTGAATTTGACACAGCCTATTAAGGGGGATTTTCTACTAGCTGTTATTTTGTTTCCTTGCCATTGTGTGTACCGAGAAATAGCAAAATAATTACTTAAACCACACTTCATGGTGGTGATGCCATCTGAGGGACAAGTGTAGAGCTGCCCAAAAATAGAAAGAATCATAGCTGCTGATTGTGGCACTTTCAGAAATTTCCAACACCATGTGCCTACGATCTAACTTTTATCCAGAATATTTAGGAGTGCCATGGCCAAAAGAGGGAAAGAAAATAAAATTTACCACAGGTCGTGTACTGGTTGTGTTACTGGACTAGTAATCCAGAGAACACGGGTTCAAATCCCACCATGGCAGTTTGAGAAATTGAATTCAGTTTTTAAAAATCTGGCAATAAAAAGCTGGTATCACTAAGTGACCATGAAGCTGACAGATTGTCGTAAAAAACCAACTGGTTCACTGGTTTAAGAGAAGGAAACCTGCCGTCCTTACCCGCTCTGCCCTATACATGACTCCAGTCCCACACCAGCGTGGTTCACTCTTAACCGCCCTCTGAAGCAGCCGAGCAAGCTGCTCAGTTGTAACAGATCCCTCACCACATGGACTGCAGGGGTTCAAGAAGGCGGCCCATCCCCACCTTCTCAGGTCATTAGCATTCCAAACCTGATAGCACAATTTAGATCAGATGACAACGACAACCTTAAATGGGTGCAACTTTGTTTTGCAAAAAGTGGGTATACTTATCGCATAGAATTAAGATGATATGATTCAATCTTAAATTCA
Organism: Heptranchias perlo; assembly: GCF_035084215.1. Lineage (NCBI taxonomy): Eukaryota > Metazoa > Chordata > Chondrichthyes > Hexanchiformes > Hexanchidae > Heptranchias > Heptranchias perlo. The sequence goes on from NC_090360.1 coordinate 8,301,962, forward strand.
GGTTAATCCTGCCTCCTCGTGAGAAACTTCAACATGGGGAGGAAAAAGAAACATTAAACAGGTAACATTATGATTTAAAACGGAACAAATTATATAGAAGGAAACCAGGAAGTGGCTTCTGCATTTTGGAATTCTAAGATAATCTGCTTCAATAATAAAATATAATTAAGTTTTATTTACTTTCCTCGTCATTGCAGAAAGGCAATTTGTCACAAAATTAGCACCCTCTTCTCCTGCTGGTGCCTGTAAAACCGTATTCCAGAAACAACCTCTCCAGGCAAGAGAAAGGGAAATCATGGGGTGGGGGGCAGAAAACGTGACCTCTCCCCCACTGAAAACCTGCAAACAATGTAATGCGTGTAACTTTAGAAAATGCCTAGTTGGAACATGTGGATACAGTAAAAGCACAAGAGACAAGACTGGTATTGAGGAAGAGAGAGAAAAGAACTGAAAGTGTTTCCCAATTGACTTGTTGAGAGACTCTCTTACAAACAGCTTGTGGTTCAAGTGATTCCCTCCCTCCTCCCCAACAGCACAGAGCACGCACCTGTCCCTCCCTCCTCCCCAACAGCACAGAGCACACACCTATCCCCTCCTCAACAGCACAGAGCACGCACCTATCCCTCCCTCCTCAACAGCACAGAGCACGCACCTATCCCTCCCTCCTCAACAGCACAGAGCACGCACCTATCCCTCCCTCCTCCCCAACAGCACAGAGCACGCACCTATCCCTCCCTCCTCCCCAACAGCACAGAGCACGCACCTATCCCTCCCTCCTCCCCAACAGCACAGAGCACGCACCTATCCCTCCCTCCTCCTCAACAGCAGAGCACGCACCTATCCCCCTCTCCTCCCCAACAGCAGAGCACGCACCTATCCCCCTCTCCTCCCCAACAGCAGAGCACGCACCTATCCCTCCCTCCCTCCCCAACAGCACAGAGCATGCACCTATCCCTCCCTCCTCCCCAACAGCACAGAGCTCGCACCTATCCCTCCCTCCTCCCCAACAGCAGAGCACGCACCTATCCCTCCCTCCCTCCCCAACAGCACAGAGCACGCACCTATCCCTCCCTCCTCCCCAACAGCACAGAGCACACACCTATCCCTCCCTCCTCCCCAACAGCACAGAGCACGCACCTATCCCTCCCTCCCCAACAGCACAGAGCACGCACCTGTCCCTCCCTCCTCCCCAACAGCACAGAGCACACACCTATCCCTCCCTCCTCCCCAACAGCACAGAGCACGCACCTATCCCTCCCTCCCCAACAGCACAGAGCACGCACCTATCCCTCCCTCCTCAACAGCACAGAGCACGCACCTATCCCTCCCTCCTCAACAGCACAGAGCACGCACCTATCCCTCCCTCCTCCCCAACAGCACAGAGCACACACCTATCCCTCCCTCCTCAACAGCACAGAGCACGCACCTATTTATACATGCAGGCTGAAAGAATCTAACATTCCTGATACGGAAGGGGAATTTTTTTTTTGCAGTGGTAAATCCATTTCGCCACAAGCACGTCACAAGAAAAATTACCCATAAATTTTGTGAACGCTTAAAAAGGGCACTTTGTACCAACAATTGTCATTTCTGTTGCAGATTATAGCAATACAAAATATCCATGATTTTTTTTAAACAGATTGTTTTTATTCACAAAAACAGCATAGTGTAGTTACATGACAAGCACTTCCCATGTGATCCGTTAAAATCTGCCCAAACCTGGCCAAAATAAAAGTAAGTTGCACGCACTGACATCCCAGTGCAGTAACACTGAGTGATGGTACATTTCCATTTGATAATTACAGCTCAATGTTAATCTTGATCGATTCCTTTTATGCAAAAGGGTCAGCCAGAATCACAATCTGCCCAGATCTCAGCTGTAGAAAATTAAAATGGAATACAGTACGCCCATTTGCTAATTTAATCAATTCACAGTCCGATCAGTGTCATTTCTAATCCTTGATAACCTGACCATCTTAAACCTATAAATACCATTAACAAATGCTCACGCCCATGGGAAATCCATGCTCATGCTTTATAATAAACTTTGACACTCAAATTCAGTTCATTTTAGCAGCCACTCATCAAATATATCCTTTTATCAGGTCTCTTTCTGTACTGCAACAATTCTTCTGCATTGCCTGATGTTCATTTTTATGTAGTTCCCAAATGTTTGGTCTGTATGCTACATAAACAAACAGCTGCAGGAAATTCCAAGCCCTCCGATTTTGAAACATAACTGACAGAATTCCATCATGCCAAATAAAATTCTATGGTCCAAGGCAGTCTGTGCATTTCCTGCTACGTAACTATTGGGATATGAAATTCAGTACTGTCAAATATCAACGGTCTCTTGGGTGGGTCTGGGTCCTTGTTGGCTTTGTGAAGAAGTTTGAAAAGTCCTGTTCCTATGTTCATTGGGATTCCCATGATAATGCACTCCGACACACCTTTAGTGACAAAGGGAAGAGCCAGTGAGTGGAAAACACAGAAACTGATCAAAATCATTTTGCCTAACACTTTCTGTATAGTTACCCCCCTCCCCACACACACAAACACACATCTAACTCCTTTAAAAAAGGATAGAAGTTGTTAGGAGCAAGGAGAACGAAGATAGATGAACAGCATATTGGTGTTCAACATTATAGTTTGTCACAATGCGAATCAATACAATCAAGCCCCAAAAGTACAGGCCTAACTTACCACAGACCGAGTCCTTCTGCCCAAAGTATGCAGCGTCAAAGAGATGATCTGCAGTTTTCTCAAACGAGGCCAACATCAGAACACTTTCTTTCATTTTTGCCAAGCCAAATCGGGTTATTCCCAACACTTCACCCTGCAGAGTTAAGGATAGTACAATGAAACATGCATTTAATCTAACCTTAAATGGTGTGCAACTTAATCCTTGTTTGACATGCAGAGATGAATGTTAAAAATCCCAAATGTGGAAACTAAACATCCCTTGGAATAGTTTTGAAAATGGCTACAAATCCTTCTCTGAGGGAGGGGAGAGTGGAAGAGCGTGCATTGCATAAGCTCAGATAAGGCCAAACAGAATGAAGCATTTTAAAGGATAAGGGAAGCTTCCATTTCAAGTACCTTTTCATCTCTGTTTTAGAGATTTATTTGTCACCTCACACTGTTTTAAGACAAAGCTGGGGACAATGAAGAGAGACGGCATCCCTAAACTTTATTTCTCCATTACACTGCTTGCACTTTAGAATAAAGGATGGTTATCTGCCTGTTGCATCCCAAGGCATCTGTTTGGGACAGGCAGAGGTTGCTGAAGTCCAACCTACTGATTCCTTCCTAGTGATTGGAAGCACACTTTGCCTTTGTTTAGTGCTGCTCTTGGCAACACTGAGGGCAGCCAGAGTGCATCTATCAAACAACACTGGGATTCAAGCCAGACCACCTGGTCTGTGGCTGAGTGGCCTAAAAAATTGTTCTTCAGTGAACGCTTCATGTGCTGGGGGTTACGGATTCTAACCTTATACGTCATCAGGTCAGACAAAAGCATGACATGTCTTCTGTCAATGCTCATCCCATGATTTTTCATTGTATACTGGACCTCATGGATGATGGTAGATCGAGCAGCTTCGATACCCAGTGTCCTCTCTACCTGTGGACAAATTCAAAACATGAACTTTAAAACAAGTCAATCCTAATGCAATTTTTAAAACATAGTCAAGCAAACTGTTAGCTGGAACAACTCAGCACAGTCTGACATGGTTGACTATCAAACAGCAATCAAAAATTCTCTGCAGTGCATGGAAGGCTTAGATGAAGATAACTGTAAAGATGTCAATGACTTATTCAGCTCCGTCCCTCACATTTGAAGGAGGCTCTAGTGGGTGAGTGGCATCAATAATTAAATTCGGGGTACAATGAAAAAATGTTTTATATACACACCCACACACACTTTAATATCATACACATAAATCACCTTGAACTACAGAACGAATCCGAGAGTTGCATTTTACCTGATTATCTACAAGTTATGTTGCACGCTTGGACAATCGCGAATTGTAAAAGTGAGTGTTCAGAACCCTTTGAATGCATCACTGCCTTTTGTCATACTGCCTGCAACCATCATATATTTCCCATCTTACTGAATGTAAGCAACTGACTCAGTTAGAAGGTGTCCACAATAGTCCATTAGTTGGGCAGGTTTTCCTATTTCATAGCACATTCTTTTTCGGTCATTTTGATAGATAATTAATTCTTCGTGACTGACAGTGTACTCACAGGAACAAGAGGAGAAACCATTTCCAGGTAGCTGAGTGTCACAGCAGGTCTGTGGTTTGACAGGAGATGACAGGACACAAGCATGTGCCTGTGATTCCCAATACAATGAATTTGTGGTCTGTTAGGTCAACAGAAAGATGCTGACTGAAGGACAGGAGGTTCCCCACAGGAGAGAGAACAGTTCCTACAAACAAGCGCCACCTCGAAATCCTCTTGGAGAGATCCCAGCACGGATAACAGTAGCATTTACAGAGGCCAATGCAGAAGCCATAGACTAACATCTGGATGTGTGTGCATGCATACAGTGAGACTGAAGGATAGTATTTATTTTATAAGGAAGAGCAGCAGAGAAGTATATTACCTCGTAAGTATTGTTTGAGGTTGATTTCATTCCCTTGACTCCATGAGTTGCCATAACAGCACGCAAATTGTCCCCTTCCACCAACAGCTTGTACTTCTCCTTTCCACCTTGCTCATCAACATGAATAACTGCCCTGGAGACTTCTGGAATACCCTGGACAACAATCTGAAACAATTCAACTTCTTTAGATGGTCTCTCTTGCACACTTGGCCACACATTAAGAGAGACAAGGGGTGGGGCACAGAAGCCATATTAAAAGCTTGCAGTAATATACTCCAAACAATATTAATTTTAGCACATTTAAACAATGTGCTCAAAAATTTACTGAACGTGACCAGACAGCACCCTTCGAACCAAATAAATTTACAGCAGAGAAGGAGGTCATTCAGCCCAACACATCTGCGCCAGCTCTCGCTAACATTTTACTACCCTACTGATTGCTGGCTAGCATTGGTGTATTATTGACTGCTCTGGGCCCATCTGAAATGGTGTATCCCTGGGTGGCTTCTTTTCTCCTTCCATCTCCAGTTACCTTATTTGGTTTCCTGTAACAGCAAGGAACACTAATTCCTATTTACAAATTTGTTGCTCTCTCTCCACTTAGTTTTGTTTGGTCTTATAAAGGGTGATAAAGGGTCCACGTTCAAAAAGTTAACACATCTTTTCGCTTTGCAGATGCTGATAGGCCTGCTGTGTATTTCCAGCCCTTTTTTCACCTTATTCATATTCTGAGGTTCAGCCTTTCAATTCACCATACCTTTGGCAGCTCCTCTTTTAGATATTGAAGAACGTAGTACATCGAACTCTTGCTATTCTCTCGAGGTGTGACGCACACAACCGCTTCACCGTGAACTGCAATGTCACCTGGTTTCACCCGTAGTTTTGACGTGCAGATGGAGTATCTCACAGTTTCTGCATTCACCTTGAAATCAAGATACCAGAATAAAATTTGACTTTTTTTTGGCCATACTCGTACAGTAGAGTGCTCTTCTGAGGTTGGTTGAAAAACTTTGCTGGGGCCAAGTAAGAGAGTAGGGGGATTTGGGAGTGCTCAATACGGTCACTGGGTGGCCAAATGAATAGAGTTCCATTCCTCATGTCTAACATCGCTCATCTTGATGAGCTCAAAATAGACGAAGAGGTTAAAAAAAAGCTTTTAAAGAACAAGTGACCCCAGTGGTGTACAACATAATGGATGCCAACAGTGCACCTTTTTCGAATTCATTTAAAAAAGTGAAGATATATATACCCATGCATAAATACTTGAGTGGAATTCTGGCCAATTCACTCTGACCAGTGATGCTGTGGCCAATTGTAATTATATATAATTTATACACTCCCAGTTATACAGTAAAACTTGCAGATATATTGTCTGTATATATCAATTTTAATTTGTATGTTAACTTGAGTGTTAATAATACAAGCAAATGTTTTCCACTTTTGGTCCCCTTTACACAGTAGGTGATAATAGAAGTCCCTGTAAAAGTTCAAAGTAGATCATCAACACCTAGTTTAAATGCCACGAGTTACCACGATATGCTTAAAGAGCTGGGATTTTTAACTCTAGAAAAGCGTAGCCTTCAGGGAAATTTGATTGAGGTTCCTCAAATAAAAAAATTAGACTCAGTCCTTGTGGATGCTAGATAGGTTAGGGACACGAGTACATGTTACTTACGATTAGATGTTGGAAGGTATTTCTTTTCGCAGAAAGTCTTTGACCTCTGGGATAAGTTGCTGGCGCATGCAGTGAGTGTGGATTCGCTGCAAGTATTCAAAAGGGAGGTGGGAAGTTCCCGAGAGGGGCCAACAAACTGCGATAGAAGGTTGGTGGGTACTAGGGGATGTGTCTCCCAGAACTTGTTTGATCAACTTGGGGCCCGGGCAGGAACGTCCCAAAGTTCCCCTTCCTAAATTGTTCCAAGCTTTTTTCTCTTTTTGCATCTTCTAGATTACATAACTGATGGGTGGGTGGTAAGGGAGCGGGAAAATGGGGTTGACTGGGTGTAGCAGTTACACTAGGCCTTTTAACTGTACCTCTTTTTCATATGTGGATTTAACTATGGCTCATTAATGGTTCAGCAAGTTTATGCAGTAAGTAGCAGACTTACAGATCAGGAAGATCCCAGGAAGATTTACCAGATTTTGGCCAGGGGTAATTTGGCCAGGATTCATGGTCCTGATTGCTGTCCAGTGACCCTGGTGAAGCATGGCTGTGATGTCAGGCACAAGCAAGATCAGGCTCAGTTATTATACCCCCGCAGTTGAAAAGACTGCTGACATTCACTGTGACGACTTTACATATGAATAACGGACGCTTGGGCGAGGTACCGGAGGGCAATTGATGCCCATGGAACTGTATACCCCAGAGGAGTCATTGCCTTTCGGAGAGGTGAGAACATTTCTGAAAGAGAAAGGCAATCTCAGTACATTCACTATTTACCTCCAGTCTCAGAAGTCTGATTCTTTCCAGGGAAAGCTTGACAAGAATGAAGCAGTCATCGGGCAGGAAAACCTCTTCAACGTATTCTGAAATCTGCAAAATTTGTAACAACTAGAATTAAAAGACTTGCTTCTAGTTACATATTTCATTTAACACACATCAAATCTCTCTGTATTTTCCAAGGTTAGCACAATACCTCCAATAGACAAATCAGTTCCAAGAGGAAGTAGGACATTTTTAGTTTTTATTAGTCCTCCCCAGTTCAGGTACCAGTCACTGTGGGACTTCTGTCCGCCTCCACAGGTGCATGAAGAATCTGACACTACCCTCAATTTTCCCCATTTACACAGAACCTGCTGGTTCAGTGTTCAAGTATCTTCCACAAATATTGTCAAATTTCTGCTCTGTTCTTAGTGCATAAAATAGCAACTCTTGCAGTGCAGCTTTTAAACTAGCACCAAATCAAATTGATTCTGATTGGTGGCCACTGTATAAATCCCTGCCAGGTTCCTTGAACAACAGTGTATGCAGACAGTAACCGGACACCATCTGAATAAATTAGCCCTTAAACTATCAACAGTTCTGGATAATTCCAGGATCTTTTAAACAAAATTCCTACTCTCGCTATGTTGCTGAAACAAACCCTAATACTGCAATAAAGCTACTTTTTTAACCTTACACAATACTAAATAATTTTTTAAAAACATTTACTTCTTTACGGTCTGTATCCCCTTTCCCCCAGCCCTATATTTTCATGTTACTTTAATTACTTCATTCTAGTAATTTTAAATCAATTTAATTTTAATAAGTCTATTAAGTTTTAAATTTCCACTTACCACTTGTTCCCTGCCTCTGGGCTTTAACCACCCATTTATAAGTGTAATCCAGACTGTAAAATTTGGATGTGCATTGGATGAAAACCAGCAAAGTAATTTTTTCCAAGTTATCATGGCTCAAAGTAATGTGCTGCTGATTGTGGTCTCATACTCTACTGCCAGTTTCTTTCAGTGCATAACAGCACAGAAAAGGCCATGCTGGTAATAGACTGTGGGAAAACTTTTTTTTTGCACATGTTCACAGGTTCCCATCAGCTGGGAACACAGGGACATAAAAATCCTTCTGGAGGTGGGAGAACCGGCACTCAAGTTAGCTGCAGTGTAGTATCTAAAATGCCTGGTGCTTGCTGTCAGTGCTATCATTTTACAGAAGGAAACCTGCCGTTCCACACCAGCTGCTGCACATGCCGGCAAGAATGCAGGTGAAATGAGGATTTAAATCTGAACAGTACGTGTTTTCAATAGAATTACAGAGATTGACCTACTTCTCCTAGCAGAGTTTTTTCAATTCTTCCTTTCACCAGTCGAGCAAAGTCAGCATCATCATCTACATCAAGATGTGCTGTAATAATTGGGGTGCTGTGAATAAAGTGAAATATTAACAGGTTAACTACTTCCATATTTTGAGTTCAGTTAGTCTGGAAGAAAATGTGGAAAACAAACGTCCATAATCTTCAAGTGATTATATATAAAAAATACATCTGGCGGTCTGGAATTAAAGGCAGTGGATCAATTGACTAGCCTCGAAGAAACCTGTGCGTTGAATCTGAGGAACTAACAGTCACTTGAACTTGCTTGGTTTAGGTGGGGAAGTTTTGCCAACTCTTGACTAAGCCGACAGAGGTATGCAGTGCAGGCACTGACTCACTCCACTGTATAGACCTTCCTCTTGGCTGAAATAAGAACCACATCTGGTGCTCCATGCATCAATCCATGACCAGAACGCCTTTTCTCCTTTTTCTACCCTAACCTCTTTCTTCCCCTTTAACTCCCCAGCCCCTGAAAATGAAGTTACGTTGGAATAAGTATCCATACAGGAGAAAATGGACAGAACAAAACCAATGATTAGCTTTTCAAATTACATTCGGTTTGAGGTATCCATGTTAAAGTTGTAAATGCATAATAGAACATCCTCACTGAATAACAGTGGATATTAATTGTAATTTAAAAACTTGTACATAACTTGATTTAAAATTTAAACTACACCTCAATGCATTAAAAACTAAAACCATGCAGAGAAACAATCATATTTGGATTTACCTTATAGATTTTGATGCATTAATAATTTCTTTTATTCTGGGTACACCCAGAGTAATATTCATGGAAGCTACACCAGCAAAGTGGAAAGTCTTCAAGGTCATCTGCGTACCTGGCTCTCCTATACTCTGAGCACACAAGGCACCGACAGCAGAACCTGGCTCCATCTGAGCTCTTGTTAATGGGAAAAATATGTGAGAGATCAAGAGAAATGCAACAGTGCATTAGGACTTTACAAATGTTAATCAATTTTTTTTTAAACAAATACAAAGTTCACATCAGGAGTTTATCTTATTGAGGTTTCAACTTTTTTTTTACAAAGAATAATAAAACTCAAGCTGGGACCAGAAGAAAATGAAAATGTTTCCAGTAATAGCTTTGTAAGATCAGATTTTGTTATGTTAAGATTTGACTAGAGGTAAACTAATTCACATTAAGTCTCACTATTTAATATGGCAGTCACTTCAGTTCTGGTCATCAGAGACTCTTTGTCCATTATGATCTACTATATAGAATTGGATTCCATTGCACAGGATTGAAAATAGAGGTTATTAAAAGAAAAAGTTAGGTACCGTGCCTAACATCTGAGTTATTCAGAGGATTATGTTTGTGAGGAATGGCCAATTTTTCCTGGAGGTTTTTGCTCCATCTGCTGGTGGTCGTATAACCTGTATTTATCCATGACATCGGGGCACCCATACTGATTGGCCAGCATAATCGTTATCTGATGAAAGGTTATCGACCTGAAACGTTAACTCTGTTTCTCTCTCCACAGATGCTGCCTGACCGTCCGAGTGCTTCCAGCATTTTCTGTTTTTATTTCAGATTTCCAGCATCCGCAGTATTTTGCTTTTGTAATCATAACCTCACTTGGACGACAGATTCTCAGTTCTAGCTAGTAAGGTCCGATTTCCACACAACACAAGCTTTCCACAAAACAGACTGCACACCTGGTACAATTCTGACTGGGGCGTATCTCTTGTGGATGATTCTGATCAAATATTTAAGTTTACAGCTGAATTGGAATCAGAATTAAATGGCTTAGACTGACAGCTAGTTTAAGGTGTCAGCCTTGGTTCAGTGGTAGCACTCTTGCCTCTAAGTTAGAAGGTTACGGGTTCAAGTCCCACTTCAGAGACTTGAACACCTAATCTAGGCTGTCACGTCAGTGCAGTAGTGCACTGTTGGAGGTGATGTCTTTTCAATGAGACATTAAACCGACGCCCCCTCTCAACTTAATGTAAAAGATCCCAGGGCACTATTCAAAGAGGAGCAGGGGAGTTCTCTCCAGTGACCTGGCCAATATTTATCGCTCAACCAACAACACCAAAACAAAATATCTGGTCATTATCACATTGCTGTTTGTGGGACCTTGCTGTGTGCAAACTGGCTGCCACGTTTCCTAAATTACAACAGTGACTACATTTCAAAAGTACTTAACTGACTGTAAAGCGAATTTGTGAAGTCCCAAGGACGTTAAAGGTGCTATATAAACACAAGTTCTTATTTTCTTCTTTCTTTCAAATCCTAGTTGAATTCTAATAAAGTTTACCTATTTCACCAGCCAGGAACAAATCTAAATGCACTTCAAGTAAGATTGTGTCAACAGATAAATTCCACATGCCTGCAACATCCACTAAATGTTTTAGCATTGCATTGAATTCACAATGCAAATTTGGTATCTTCCTGCATTGCAGGTTGAATCAAACCCTGTCATTCAAAAATGTTCCTGTGCAAGCAAAAAAATTAAATCTAAAGAAAGCAATTCCATATGGATCAAACCTCTTGTGAATCAGAAACAGTCAACAAAATTATAATTTAATCCCTGATTAGGTCTTCATCGGGTGCTATATTCCAAATTCCCACGCTCTCTGACCACATCAGAAAACTGAAAATCCTCAAAATTACATCAATGAAAGAACTTCTATGAAAAAGGACTGCTCCTGCCTTTGTGCAGGTTATGTAACGAGATCAAAAAGGCAAAGTACGTCAGCTTCTATTAAATCAGCTCATGTCAATAAAATGGTTCGACATTTAATGAAAAGGTACTCAAAATGAAGCAAAAGAAAAACTTTAGCTGCTAAAACGTAACAGTTGCAATAGTACTCAAACAATACTTAATACAAAATACTGTAGGCAACGCAAGCTATTTTGTTAATTCAAGGGTGAATCCTGGAATTTGATGATAATTTACACCCAATACAGAACCTCAGACCTGCACATTGGCATCTCACCTCATGTACTTGTCCCTACAGGTTTCTAGAAATTTTTCTACTTGCGCAGGAGTAATTCGGTCCAATTGGTATAGAACTCGGGGCTAAAGAAATAATTAAAGATTAGTTAAATAATCTAACCAAAGCACATTTACAAAAAGCACTCCATTAGCGTACAAAGTGAATATATTTGACCCAATTTTATTAACGCTGAAAATCCAAAAGAAGTACTGTTATGACCACATTAGAAAACATTAGCATTTGAATCCAACAGAATATAGTATCAATGAGATTAATCATATCACTTCTTGTCTGCAGTGTGACAAAAGCACTATAAACTTTTATTAAGGAATGCAATATTGAAATCAATACCTCGGTAGTTCCATTGTCATTAATGCCGTATTTATCTCTAGTTTTCTTGATCTTATCAGAAAAATCCTTGATAAAATTTCTGATTGCCTAAAGAAAGTAGAAGAGTCAGATTCAACATTCAGAACTTTTTGCATTAAATCCAATTATTTACCTTTGATGAAGAGCTGAATAATTCCTCAATTCATGTATATTTCTCAGATTTAGAATACAGTACGAGGTTCCTGGAATGTTCATATTCAAATTCTATTTAATTCCAAAAAGATCAGTAGAATATCAGATTAAAATACAAAGTAGTCCTGTTAATTCTAAGTCATTTTTGCTTGAAAAAAGATTTGAATTTAAATGAAACAGCACGGGAGGCTTTTTGCACAATTTCAATTCAAATTAACAGCTGTTTCATCTATAAATGTCACATCACACTCACTAGTCCAAGCTTAGTGTCATTGCAAAGAACCTGAACGACAGATTTTTACAAACTTGTTTTGGAACAGACTTGAAGTTGGTAATTTAATCTAGTGAAATCTGTTGTGTTTGCTGTTACTTCTTCCAATTTTATTTCTTAATAAACCTAATTCAGCTTATTGCTTGAGCTATACAGTCGGTCAGAGTATCATTTCCCTGTCTATCAAAGAAATTTAGAGCATGAGGCAGCTCATACTATATTTAGTGAGCTCATCGGCAGAACAAGATGTCTATTATTCGGCCTAGGTACACTACATCCTTAATTACTTTGGGCATATTTCAGTTCACAGGAAGCATTTGCTTGGCTGTGGATGCAGCCCTTTGCGTTAGGCACAAGAAAAATTATCTGGAGAAGCCTGTATCATTACCAGAAGTTCCTTCAAGTTTAAAAAAAACACACCATGCCAAGCCAATTTTCATGCACTTTCCACTCGCAATCAAGAAGCTGAAGACTCCCAGTTATGTTCATTCCATCACACCAATCTAATGGGTAATGCTGCATATTAAGATTTGAGCACACCAGTAAGTGGGAAAGTACACAGTGCAATGTTGCACTGAGCCATACAGACCAGCAACATTCTTAGGTCAATTCTTGACCTGTGCTTGGTTAGCTAATCTAATCTAGTACCAGGGTGGGGAAGGGTGCATAACAATTGACCTCAATGCCCCAACGGTAAGGAAGAGCAGAAATTAATAGCATGGGTTTCCAATGCTGAGAATTATCCAGCAATGTGCTGACTATGTTACCTTGTGACATAAGTTGGTAATTGGTTGGAAGTAGGAGACAAGAGTCAGGTTAAGAGAATGTACTCTGATTGGCGGGATGTGACAAGTGGTGTTCCCCAGGAATCTGTACTGGGGCCTCAGCTTTTCACCAAATAGATCAATGACTTGGATGATATTGGACATGGCCGAGGACGCAAAACAGGCGGCGACACTTCGGTCGCCTGTTGTACTTGACTTCAATAGAACTGAATATCGGCGGGTCGTGTAACGGTCAGCAAAAGCGATTCTGCCTGTTTTGCATCCCCTGCCCATGTCATTTTTCACCCCGAGAGGTGTAGACTCAAGTTTGCAGATGACACAAAGTTAGGAGGCACAGTAATTTGTGTAGATGGGAGCAGGAAGTTACAAAGGGACACAGACAGACTAAATGAGTTGGCAAAGGATTGCAGATAGAGTTCAATGTGAGGCAGTTTGAGGTCATCCACTTTGCATTCAAGAAAGACAAATCAAAATATTTTCTAAATGGCAAGTTGAAACTATGGGAAAGAAAGGGTTTTGGGTGTCCAGGTACACAAATCACAATGCTAGTGCACAGGTTCAAAAAATAATCAAAAGGGCTAATGGAATGTTGACCTTTATCTCAAGAGGGCTGGAATACAAAGGGGAGGAAGTTATGTTTCAGTTGTACAGTCCTGGTCAGACCCCATCTGGAGTAGTGCATTTAGTTTTGGGCACCACACCTCTGAAAGGATATATTAGCCTTGGAGGAGGTACAACACAGACTCACCAGAATGATACCAGGGCTTAAACTTGGCTTGTATTCCACTGAGTTTAGAAGGTTAGGGACGTAATCTAATTGGGGTCTTTGAAATAATAATGGGATTCAAAAGGGTAGATACAGAGAAATTATTTCCTCTTGTTAGGAGGCAAAAAAGACAACTGGAGGGAAAAAAAACAGACGAAGTAGAATTGGATGTTTAGAACTGTCAGGTCCCCTCCTGCATTTCTTTTCTTGCTGGTGAGTGTGTGGTTCCTGATCTTTTTCTAGGTTAGTGCTGGTCTGAAAAAAGCCACTCAGAATTGTGTAAAAGCAGTCCAGGGGATGGCACTCCCTCTGATTTTCCTTTCCTCATTATACTGAAGTATCTCTACTTGACATGTCCCATGGCAAAAAAGTGTAAGGATAGCAAGCATGAAAGCACATCCCAACATTACATTCCCTCCTTTTTTCTTATTAAACTGAAACTATTCCTTCATGGTAGTACGTTTTATATATCCCCCACAGAAAATAATTTAGAACAAATCAATTACGAGTGACAAAGTAACAGTGAATTAAGATAGTTTCATCAGCTATAGGATTGGGATGTGAATTCAGCCCAGACCAATGGGATCATAACTATTTTCTATTAGCTACAAGGATGAAACAATTTTGGACCATTTCAGCCCAGTTCCATATGGGTCTGAATCAATAGCGCAAAACTGCTCAAGTCACAATCTCACTCAGAGAGGGCGTAGAAAGGACAGTGAGATGTCGATACTGGTATTGTAGGGGTTGCTCTTTTGATGCTGGAGTTGAAACATGTCGATAAGCTAGTGCTGGACATTGGGTACAAAAGGATTCCAGTCCCCCAAAATTTCCCACCAACAGTAAAGACAATTAAAAATCTGAACTTCCAGGATGAGCCTGGTGGGAAACACTTACTTGAGATTTTAATCCACACCAAGAAAACTGCTGTTGCCACAAGTACAGGAGCAGTGCATTAATGCCTCCTGATGCAGGGTACCTAAAGTGGCTGCCTGTAAATCATTTTTTTTTTGCAAATGCTTTAAAAGTTCTGGCCAGATACATTGAGTAGCTAGCAGCAAAATCAGCCAGTGCATTAAGGGAGGCATTTACATTGAGTGAGGCTCTGTAAGACAGAAATGCCCAAACAGTCCACACCATACAACTGTAACCATTACCTCAATGTACTTCTCACAACAGGTCCCAGTTAGAGCCTTCAGAAATGGGATAGATTGGTCAAAGAAGGAAGTGAAACACAACAGGAAACAAAGGTTTCACATCCATCTAACACACAATATGTTTTGATGTAAAGAGGGGAATTTGCGAATTCTGCTAACCTGCAGATATTCATTTTGACAACACAAAAACTCGCTTCTCTTCATAATTGTCTCTGCAGCTACAACCACTTCATTCTTACTCAGAGCTGGTTCACCATGGCATGGGTAAATGGCCTAGGAAGGAAGAAAAGCAAAGATATCATGGGAAATGTTTTCTTTAAAAAAAAAGCAGCTTTCAAATGAAGCCACCTGACACTTGTGACTATATCTGTATTAACACACATGAATATATTCTGTACAGTTAGTGCATCTAAGTTTCAATCATGGCGGATCAAACATTTTCATGAACGAAAACCAAAAAGGCCGTCTCCAGGGATACCATGCATTCACATGACATTTGTGTTTTGACTTGGAGAGTTCAAGGAACCACCAAAATATTAGATTGTTATTTTATATGCTGATTACATAATTTTCACAAAATGCTGAACAGAAATTTTAGCTAAACTTGAGTGAACAAAATGACTGAGTTCTGTTCATTTTGCCACTGCACAAAGTGGACTCAGTAAATATTATTATAGCATAATAATGGATGTTTTTCAGTGTTTCGATCTGAAGCAATATCCTTTTCCCTGGTTCATTTTTTCTTTAGGAACTCAGTGATCATGGGTAGACAGTTTCTGTCAATGTTATCTTAATTTAAATCCCAATTTTACTGAGCAAGTCACCGCAACTCTTTAGAAAAAGCAAGATTGGCAGTACACAGGTCAAATTTACTGAAACAAAATGGTAGAATTCTTTCATACAAGAATGAAAACTACTGAGGAAGGTTACAGGGAAATGAGCTTAGCTGCCTTGCAGAAAAAGAACTGTTTCAAAGATTTCTTGAGTAAAAGTCTTTTGTCTAGTGCTTAAGAAATTCAAGACACCAAGGTCCTGAAAAAAGTGCAGACAGTTCTTGAATTTTTACTTACATGTATTCGTGAATATCGTGATTCTTTGTTTTTCAAATTCCATTGTGAAAATTAATAACAGCATGCACTAACACAACTTCTGTGTGACACCAGTACTCAATGGAACTAAGATAGATAGAATTAAAGTCTCTCTTATCCCCAGGAACAACTTAATTCTCACAGATAAGTGTAAAGATTCAATCATAGTACTGGGTACGGCTACAGTGCAGCATCAACACCTTGCACCACAGGGTGCTGCATAAAGGTTCAATCTCCCAACTCCAGTGAATTTCTCATCACAGCCACACTGTTGTATGGTGGCAATACTGAAAGGAGGATCATCATCCTCCTCTCACAAATTCTTGTGACTGGTTCAACAGCATTATGGACAGAGACCAGAGAGAAAGCTGCCTGAAGGTATATGGTCAGGTGAGGCCAGAACAGCCGAGAAAATTGTGTGGATGCGTGTGGTGATGCTTGGACGAGGTGGCGGTAACAGAGATATCAAATATACCTTTGGGAAAATCAATTCATTCTTCACAGCACTAGTTTTACATCTGAACATGTATCGCAATTCATCAGTTTAAGAATTCTTGCTAACCTGGGAAAAATCCACAATTCTCAGAACTGGGAAAAATGAATTTGACAGTTCTACAGTGGGGAAGTTAAGGTAGAAGAGAGGTATAACAATATCTTTTGTTTTCTACTATTGCTTGGATAATACAACTTGAAATGGATTATCATACAATAGCAATAATTTCAACACATTCTTTTCTAAACAAAAAACAAAAAAATAGGCTATATATTTTAACTCATCACAATTAAGGCTGCAGCCATAGCACATTTTTTGCATATATTTCACCTCAAGCTGGCAGAAACATAGTTAAACCTGGAGTTAGTAGAAACAACATAAGCTTCAAGGTTTACTAAACTAGCCATAATATAGCATATTACAGTATGCAACACATCAGCAATAGTTATAAACAGAATCGCATTACCTGAATGTTATCCAAAACCCGCTTAAACTCTAAAGGTTCATCTTTGCCTTCCATAGCTGCTGGGTCTAAGCCATCTCCACCATAGATAAATTGGATAATGTCACCAGTTGAGCTGCGAACAGTTAGATCATACTGTGTGCAAAGATCCTCCAAAGATTTAACCAGACGTCTCTAGAAAAAGGCAGAACAGAAAAATATCTTCAGAATAGACTGCTGTACGCCAAACACTGCAACAGTGTTCCAAATGTGTCAGGGTACTAAACATCTGTAGACAGATAAATAAGTTCACACTTAAGACTATATTGCTCTTGGAAATGGCTTTAAAAAAAGATGTCCAATACAGACATGTTAGTCATGGTCCCTTACCTTCCATGACTGTACTGCAAAGACAAAAAGAAAGTGTAATAAGAAATGTTATCTACCTTGTAGAATATCCGTTTTAGAATATTATAAAATGTACACAGTGTTGGAGTTTTGCCAGGCTCTGGGGAAAGCACTGGTGGGTAATTGCACCTTTGTAACATTTTTTTTTGACATGCAGATTAGGGGGGAGTAGATGGGCTGATGAAAGGTTTCAGACTAGGTTGTTCCAAACCATTTCTATTTAGCTACTGAACAGAGCACACCTTGCAGTATCGGTTGGTACTGAGGTGAACCTCTGGCTGACACCCACAGGCATTCCAATACTGGCAGGGCCTCTCCAGTGAAGTGGACCATATCAGGTGTCATTCAACAAGTGGTTTCCCAAGAATGCTGATCAGATCTGGCTCCAATTAATGGAGTGTGTGTAGGATGCAGAATGAAGAATAAAACTTTCAGGTTTTCACTTTGAAAGCTAGAAATGTTTTATTGCTAGTTTAATAAATGGTCTTCCAAATTTATTTTATACATTCTTAATGCACTTTTAGAAAAATCCAGAAAGTATGCAATACAAAAGGTGAATGAAACACCCCAATCAAGATTAACACATCCAGAGACATCCTAGATTAAGCTGTTGTAGTTAAATAACTTCAGTCACATTGCAGATAATATACAAGTAAAATAGTGAGCATACTATTAAAGATATTGAAACACATTAACAGCCCAGTTAAGTCCCACCTATTGGTAAAATGTCAGGGAAAATTTAGGGCCAAACTGTCCTCAGTGGCGTAAGTTACTTTTCCAAGCAGTGGAATGTCATACCTCTCAGACATCTAATCTGTAATAAGTTAATAAGACTTTCCTAGAAGTAGAAAAATCATAAGACATAATCGAGACCTTCACATTACCTGAGCTGCAAAGGTTCTCTTAAGGATTGCCAGCGCTCAACAGGGTATATAAACTGAAAGGCAGGCTTGTCAGCAACCTTTGGCATTCACCTCCTCAAAAGAGAAAACAAGAACAACTGCTGTCTACCCTGAATAATTATCAACAGGGAGTCAAGTTCTCAGTGCAGCTCAAGCATGAAGCACATTCTAGCATAACAAAGGTCACCTGACTGTGATTGGGGTGGGGGTGGAGAGGAGGAAAAAAAAAGCAGCATACTATTTCAGGTTACATAGATGAAATGTGCATGGTATACTTAGGACTATGCACTAGAGGTTATACTACCAAAGGTTTACTGCATAGTGGAATGGAAAACAAAGCCAAGATCTTGTCATAAAGATTTGGTCATTAACATTGAAAGTGTTCTACAAATTATGCCAACTTAGGATGGAGATTCAAACTTGATCAGTAACTAAGTACTGTTACAATATTCTACTTCCCACAATGACACCTGGTGACTTTTTCCAAATTTGCATGTGTCTGAAAAGAAAGTGGATCAAACTGAGCAGACAAGCATCAAATTTGACTGTAGAAACAAGTCAATGCTTCCAGTACCACTCATTATTATAAAGATGTGAAAATCTGCCATTACCTGCATGTATCCAGTTTCTGCTGTCTTGACAGCAGTATCTACCAGTCCCTCACGACCAGCCATGGTATGGAAGATAAACTCTGTAGGAGTTAAGCCAGAATAGAAACTGTCTGCAACAAATCCCTTTGCTGCTGGGAGCTGCACAAAGAAATTTGCAAATTTAACTGAAAGTTTGTACAGTTTGCAAAGCGATTTGTAAATTAATCATCAGAAGAGATGAACATAAAGCCAAGAGGTGGCAGGAATTTTCTCTAAATAAGTGGGCTGCTCACCTTGGAATGCTTTTCGAAGTGAGGTAGAGATCTGTTCTCAAAACCATCAGGAACACGGGATCCACTAATAGCCTGCTGTCCTACACAGGCAATCATCTGGGAGATGTTGATGAAGGAACCTATTAAAAATATTCATTACTACTGGGTTAGTACATTATGGGAGATTAAAAGGAAAATGTCAGTATTTATTCCTAGAGGTTAGAAATTGTGGTTTAAATAAAATACCAAAAATATACATAACTGTCTCCATACAACAAGTAACTGACCGTGATTGCGATATCAGGAGGCAGCCTGCTCTCAATCAACTTGAAGCTGTAGTTACACTGTTTCAATAGCAGAGGCTTTGAGCTGCCTGCTGTTTACCTTCACACCAATGGAACGTAAAACTTAGGTGGTCACTCCCACCTACCAAACCTGCTTATTGTTTTCACTTCTCTCCTGAAGATGCAGACTCTTGCTGAGGTATGGTCCCATGGCGCTGGCAACCCATCAATATCTCATTTAGGTGGCTATTCTCTATGCGTGAGCACTGCAGGATTTTATCCGTGTAGAGCATCACATGGGCCTGATTCTCTCCTTACCTGATAACCATATACATGTACCTTTCAGATTGGGGGAGGGTCACAGGATCACTTAGGATAGTGATCAGGAGCAGAAACCTTGTCTGATTTTCACGTCTCACTCCTAATCACTATCCAATGACCCCCATGGACACAGCACCAGATGGTTGTGAGCACTCATAAAAGTATTCGTCAGCAAGAGTCAGTGTTTCAGCAAAGGAGAAAAAGACGCACAGATCCACACTCAGTTTACTTGAAATTAAAGGTAAAAATACCATTTTAAGCTTTGCTGTAGTCATTAAAATGTTGAAAAAATACACCTAGAGTTAAATTCTCAACATTAGAATGTGTTTTTCTAACACATCAATAGAAGCTGATAATTACTAAACTTTGAGGGCTCTAGGGATTGTTTACCTTTATTACTAAAAGTCAAAAACTTCGATTAACCCCTTGTACGTTAACAAATGTGAAACCAAAAAGACTGGTTCTGTTTCATTTTTCACATAGTTTAGACATCTTGACCTAACCAAGAGAGATGCTTCATATAGCTTTGTGTACCTTGTGTACACACATATGGAGTGCAGTAAAGAAATGCACTAATATGCAACTACTTAAAACACTAGAACAATTTCTACTGTAAAGACCGATTTAAAAGAAAGAGGAAAATGTTACATTTTCCCATTACTAAATAGGTAAAAGTTTCAATTTTTTAAAAACTAAACACTCACACAGTGTCCATTTGACCATAGCATCTCTATAAAATATCTATCCACCCACACACCGGTGACAGAATTTGAAATTTTAAAATTACTAAATTGGCCAGTTACCTTTCGAACCACAGAGAGCCATAATGAGGGGACTGTTGCTCTTGTCCAGTTCCCTAAGACATGCACTGCCAGCATGGTCTCTAATTACGGAGAGCTCCTTAAGGATCAAGGCCTAAAAGTAGTGAAAATGTCAAATCTGTTCAGGCAAAATGTTTGCAAACATATTTTGCTTTGTTCATTAATCAACCATAGAACTGAAAACTGAAAAGAATGAAAAGTTATTCCAAAAACCAAAGTGCAGAGTGTGATGATCTGGGAGATTTCTTTAATGTTTTTAGGTAGACGCAGCAAATGTGTTTTATAAATTGGCTTCAGCAAGCAGTAGTGCTAAGAGAAGCTCACTGACCTGTAGCAAGAGGACCGCAGTCAGGTTTTCTGTGATTAAGGACCACAAGCTTTTTAACTCAAGTTAATCAAATAATTAATCCTTTGAAAGGTAATAGTACTTTGTTAACTTCAGCTCATGCAAATCAGATGAAAGTTTGTGGTTTGCAAAAATTATTGATTAGTTTGAGTGTTGCTATGGGAGACTAATTTCTGGCTAACATATTTGTTAATTACACCTTACAGCCATTCTGTCTTCAGTGCAAGTACAGATTTGTTTCGTAACTTAACTAAAAAAAACTCAGTATCCTGCAAGGACCAAACGCATGTTATTTCGAGAAAAGATGAGCAAATTATTTATGAAATAGACAAACAGATAAAATTTTAAATGTACACTTTTTTCACTTTGGAAGGATAAACCAGCCCTTACTTCTAGTGTTTCTTCCGCTGTACATCCAGGTTGTTGCTGAAGTTTGCCTGTGTTGAGTGCTGCAATGAATTCATCACACTTCTGATAGCCAGCATCAAGTAACTCCTGTTTGGCTTTCAGCAGCCCTTGACCTGGTGTTACATCACCAATACCAATAGAAAATCCTCGATTGGCTAGGTTTTTTAAAAAAAACATACACAAACAATATGGAAAATTAAACCATACAAGTGAAATGTAACATAGCCGAACACTGATAAAGAAACCTGTCAAAAGCAATGTTTGGATCAAGATTATGCTGTTGACAACTTCCAACAGCACTATGCAATATTTTTACCTCAGCACATTTAAATTAATTCTATAAAAGGATTACAAATTCAAACACTGCAACACAAATTGATAATCAATAAAGTGTCGATGATTATACTACATTTGTTAATCGTTCAGTGTGCATGTTAAGAACCCACTACACAAAGAGCATAGGCTGATATCCAACACAACACAGTTCAAAAATGAATATCTCAACAGCATGCACTTTAAGTAAAATATTTTAAGGGAGTAATTACAAGGCAGTAATCTCATTTTAGGTTTCAGATGCCTTATAAAGTAATCACGTTTTGATCATGCGGATTACAATGTCACCTGAACCATTTGAAGAGGTTGCTGCTTTCTAATCATCCATGAGTATCAGTTGTTCTCTATTTGCTACTGCAGTTTTGAAATGTAAAAGAACAGAATTTATAACAAGGGACTTCGTGAAAAGACAAGCTGCAAGTTTATAACGTTGGTAACAGTTACAGGTCTTCATTTTGAAAACCATCTCCCTGCAATTTAAGAATTTAAAACTGAGTGGTGTTAGTCATGCAGTTCTATATTCCAGATACTCAAAATGAAGAGAAGCATTGCTCTCCCCAAGGTTATTAAATTCATGTTTCTAAAGCTGTAACACCAAAAGTTCAGTGAACCTGTCTATGAAATTTGGGAGAGAAAATCCCTCAATTCTCCACTACGAAACAGATTCCTTTTGTAGGATATTAAAATTTCAAATTTAAAGGAAAGGTTTTAATTGAAACATTTTTCACCACTGAAGCAGTTTTTCCTGGAGAAAAATCAAAGGACAGTGAGACAAAATTGGGACAATCAACACAGAAACAGCAGCAAATAAGCAACTTTTTAAAAACAACTGAATGTGTAAAATAATTTTGATGCTGCCTGGCTCCTAGACATCAGCTCACCTATCTGGATTACGACAACAGCAAGATGACAAAAAAAAGCAATTGTGCAGGAAGGTAAAAATACAGAATGCATTTGCTTATTGGCAGATAACACTGTTCAACATAGAACATAACAAACTTCTCAGCTTTATTGAATCTCAGGGCACCGATTCTAACTTTATTAATCGCAGAATTTTGTTGCTAAACCACTTGAACTTCTCGTGTGGTGTATGCAGCGGTTCAAGGCGGCGGCTCACCACTACCTTCTCAAGGGCAATTAGGGATGGGCAATAAATGCTGGCCTCGCCAGTGACGCCCATATCCCATGAACGAATAAAAAAAGTCAGAAATGCTCAAATCACTCCCTTGTAACTGATAGTTACCTTCAGTACAATAAAGTTTTAACAAGAGGTAATACAATATGACAGTCACTGAAAAAAATGTACATGGATGCAAAAACAGATTAATGGATTGAAAATATTTAGTGCATTGGAAACAATCACTTTATGGCTAGTTAAGGATTATATTTACATGACCTGCTTACATCAGGAATTCTATTATCAAGAAATAAAAGGGGGTATTTTAGTAGAGGAATTATATGCTTTCATCCAAAGTCAATTTTAGTTCAAGTGTGCATTTACCAAGAAAAATACCTAATTAGGTAAAAACATAAAAGATAACATGCATAGATCAGAGATTTTACTGTTGGTAATTAGTGTTAAAATAAACACTCGTGTTGTAAAACTTTGATAGAAGCATGCTTTCTTGTTCATTGTTCACTTAAATACTGTCCTTAGCTTACAGCAATGATAATTTTCAAAACCCTGTTACGCAGAACTATAGAGCTGAACATAATTCTGTACTGTGGAAACAGTGGCTCCAACAATGGTACCAGGAAGGCAATTAAAATTGCAGATGACAGCACAGCGTCACAGTAGTTTCAACAGCTGCACCATCGAGTGGCAACATTCACATCTGTACTTATGATGCCCCACATTAACCCCAATCTCGACCATTCAGCTGGAAAAAAAAGGGCTTAGGTTTCCCAGCACATATCTGTAAAATATATAATAAAAACCATTTTGGTTCTTGCAAAATACTTATGACAGAAAATTTCAAAATAACTTGCAATAGCATATCTATTCCAGATCGATCATATTGATCTATAATTAAAAATCATGTATCTATCCTTTCGGTCATATATATGCCTGATTGTAGCAAGGGGCAAAATTCACTGGTCCATGTTAACCACAATACCATGGACCAGTCAATCAGATCCCAACAGTGGCCCAAACCAACATGACACTATAAAGCAGATTGTTGGAAAACATTTTTAATCAATTTTCAGCCCCCTTGTTAGTTCCCTGTTCTCCCTCCATTAACCCTCTACTTGGGCATTGTCCCCAGTCACCCAACCTTTGATCCTCCTAGGCCTTCTTCCCTAGTGTTCCTGCTCTGTTGCACTCCCTCCCTTCGCCCAGTATTGTAGCCCTACGTTACATGACTTTTTTCAGCTGTTATAAAATAATTCAGTTTGTTGTTCAAACAGTTGTTATGGGACTGGTAGTGTAATATTTATGGTAGTGATTTAACAACCCAGAGGTCGTGAGTTCAAATCCAACTAAGGCAAGTTGTGAAATATCCCAAGAACAAAAAAAGACAGATGTCCTCAAGGTAAATCCAATATTCATTTAGACAACAGCAGTTAACAACCAAGTTACTACTTGCAAATACTTACAAAGGTAGACAGGAGCCAGCCGAGCAAGGCGAGACATAGCATCTGCAGCGGCCATCTGCCCCCAGTCTCTCAGCAGGATGTAGAAGATGTTGTTCTTGGAACCTGACCCCAGAGTTCCTTTATCCAGGCTCCCAGACATCAGCTCACTGTTCTGGATTACAACAACTGCAAGATGACAAAAAAAAATCAATTGTGCAGGAAGGTAAAAACACAGAATGCATTTGCTTACAGGGAGATGTGGAATGTTGTAACTGTGCTACAACACTCTGATCTGTGGTGAAAGTAGCTTCTGGACAAATGTATGCAATGTGAAGAAATCTGAGTGGAAACAAAGACCTGTATTTATACGAGTATATTACTAACGTTTCAACTGATTTTTTTTAGGGCTACAAAAGATACTTTTATATTATTCAAGACATATTTCAAGTGTTTATATCATTTGGAGATACTTATTATCTACTGTGGTTTGAACACTCATTGTATACCGCGCCTACAAAATTTTCTTAACATCTAAATAACAAACATGTACAACATTTGAACCCATCTGGATAATCCCCACGTGGGAGGATCACTACAATGAGCTGGCTTTCTAACTGGCATGGCTGATTCCATGACAACTACCAAGAAAATATTTAAAATTTCTATTAATATGTACACAAATGTGCAGTGATCATAAAGTCACTGAATTTTATTTGAATATTTTCCCATAGGACATACTGCACTCAAAGTTCATTTAATTCACTGACAGCATTAGCTTCAAATGCCTTAGCCACAAATATGGCTCAGAAATTCCAAAAAGAAACAGACTCCAAATAAACCCACCATTAGTGTCATTTAAAACATTCTATTCGAATCTGAAAATGGGTTTCAAAATTATAGTTTCCCACTTACCAGGCAACTGTGGTTACATTTTTTCAAGTGCATATCACATTGCTGGCTGCTGCCAGAAATCATTTAATACAACAACTTGCATTTATATAGCACCTTTAACATAGAAAAAACACCCCAAGGTGCTTCACAGAAGCCTAATCAGACAAGAATTGATACCGAGTCAAAGGAGGAGATATTGGGAGGGGTGATGAAAAGTTTGGTCAAAGAGGTAGGCTTTAAGAAGGGTCTTAAAGGAGGAGAGAGAGGTGGAGAGGCAGAGAGGAAATTCCAGAGCTCATGGCCTAGACCACTGAAGACAGAGCCATCAATGGTGCAGTGAAGAAAGTTGAGGATGCACAAGAGGCCAAAGTTGGAGGAACGCAGAGCTCTTGGAGGTTACAGATAGGGAGGGGCGAGGCCATGAAAGGATTTGAATATTAAATTGGAGGTTTTGGGAGACCGGGAGCCAACGTAGATAAGCGAGCACAGGGGTGATCGCTGAGCAGGACTTCGTGCAGATTAGAATACGCACAACAATCTCCGGAGTTTAGGCCAGGGGCTCATCCAGGACTGGATGTCGGACTAGCAGGTTGACAACACAGAGGCAAAGGAGGCTTGGAGAGAGGCAGTGCTCAATGTCACCAGTGTACATGTGGAACCTGATGCCATGTCTTCGGATGATGTCGCTGAAAGGCAGCATGCAGATGAGGAATAGGAGGGGGCCAAGGAGAGACCCTTGGGGGTCTCCAGAGATAACGGTGTGGGAAGAGAAACCATTGCTGGAAATGCTCTGGCTACGACTGGAACCAAGTGAGGGCAATCCCATAGAGCTGGACAACAGAGGATGGTGTGGTCAATCGTATCAAAGGCTGCAGAGAGATCTAGAAGGACAAGGAAGGATAGTACACCATGGTCATAGTCACAAAGTTACCGCCCCATCAGTCTACTCTCAATCATCAGCAAAGTGATGGAAGGTGTCGCCGACAGTGCTATCAAGCGCCACTTACTCACCAATAACCTGCTCACCGATGCTCAGTTTGGGTTCCGCCAGGACCACTCGGCTCCAGACCTCATTACAGCCTTGGTCCAAACATGGACAAAAGAGCTGAATTCCAGAGGTGAGGTGAGAGTGACTGCCCTTGACATCAAGGCAGCATTTGACCGAGTGTGGCACCAAGGAGCCCTAGTAAAATTGAAGTCACTGAGAATCAGGGGGAAAACTCTCCAGTGGCTGGAGTCATACCTAGCACAAAGGAAGATGGTAGTGGTTGTTGGAGGCCAATCATCTCAGCCCCAGGACATTGATGCAGGAGTTCCTCAGGGCATTGTCCTAGGCCCAACCATCTTCAGCTGCTTCATCAATGACCTTCCCTCCATCATAAGGTCAGAAATGGGGATGTTCGCTGATGATTGCACAGTGTTCAGTTCCATTCGTAACCCCTCAAATAATGAAGTAGTCCGAGCCCGCATTCAGCAAGACCTGGACAACATCCAGGCTTGGGCTCATAAGTGGCAAGTAACATTCGCGCCAGACAAGTGCCAGGCAATGACGATCTCCAACAAGAGAGTGTCTAACCACCTCCCCATGACGTTCAACGGCATTACCATCGCCGAATCCCCCACCAGCAACATCCTGGGGGTCACCATGACCAGTAACTTAACTGGGCCAGCCATATAAATACTGTGGCTAAGAGAGCAGGTCAGAGGCTGGGTATTCTGTGACTCACCTCCTGACTCCCCAAAGCCTTTCCACCATCTACAAGGCACAAGTCAGGAGTGTGATGGAATACTCTCCACTTGTCTGGATGAGTACAGCTCCAACAACACTCGAAGCTCGACACCATCCAGGACAAAGCAGCCCGCTTGATTGCCACCCCATTCACCACCCTAAACATTCACTCCCTTCACCACCGGCGCACTGTGGCTGCAGTGTGTACCATCTACAGGATGCACTGCAGCAACTCGCCAAGGCTTCTTCGACAGCACCTCCCAAACCCGCGACCTCTACCACCTAGAAGGACAAGAGCAGCAGGTACATGGGAACAACACCACCTGCATGTTCCCCTCCAAGTCACACACCATCCCGACTTGGAAATATATCGCCGTTCCTTCATTATCGCTGGGTACCAAAATCCTGGAACTCCCTTCCTAGCAGCACTGTGGGAGAACCTTCACCACACGGACTGCAGCGGTTCATGGCGGCGGCTCACCACCACCTTCTCAAGGGCAATTAGGGATGGGCAATAAATGCT
Organism: Heptranchias perlo; assembly: GCF_035084215.1. Classification (NCBI taxonomy): domain Eukaryota; kingdom Metazoa; phylum Chordata; class Chondrichthyes; order Hexanchiformes; family Hexanchidae; genus Heptranchias; species Heptranchias perlo. Next base: position 8,329,267 of record NC_090360.1, read on the forward strand.
GGCCTCGCCAGCGGCGCCCACATCCCATGAACGAATATAAAAAAAAACTTTGAATGGGGCTGGGGCTGTTTCAGTGCTATGGCGGGGCAGAAACCCAACTGGAATTGTGGAAAAGATGGGCATGGATTTGGGAGACAACACGCGAAAGGGCTGGGGAGGAAAGGGAGGTTGAAGAAAGGGCAGTAGTTTGCAAGAACTGAGAATTTGGGGGATTTTGAGTATGGAGGGAATGATAACAGTTTTGAAAGAAATGGGGACAGTACCTTAGGAGAGGGAACCATTTACAATGTCAGCTAGCATGGGGGGCAGGAAGGGAAGTTGGGTGGTTAGCAGTTTAGTGGGAATGGGGTCAAGAGAGCAGGGGGTGGGTCTCATGGACAGGATGAGCTTGGATAGGGCATGAGGGGAGAAAGGAGAGGAGTTAGAAAAAGACAGGTTCAGGACTAGGGTAGTGGAGAGGATGTGGCAGAGGCAGCTGAACAAATGGTTTCAATCTGAGTGACAAAAATGTCCATGAGTTCCTTGATCACGTTGTCGGAGATGAGGTTGAATGGGGGCAGGGGAGAGGGATTTAAGGAGATGGTTTGTCGTGGAGAAAAGAAGTCGGCATTACCTTTACATTGCAGGATGATCATGGAATAGGGAGTGATTTTGCCAGACAACAAGGCCCCATAGTGTTTGATGTGATTGCAAATGAGTGTTAGTCTGGCTGAAGATCAGACACTTAACTGCATCATGAGAGTCTAAGTGCATACTTATCACATGGAAACCTCAAAGTAAACAGCTCACATCACTGTTTTTAAGAAACGTCTCATTGTTTTTAAGTAAGTAAGGTTTTCGCTATGGGTTTTAGCAATAGCCTGAACAATAGAAAATTAACAAAAACCCATTTCCAGTGTTCTGATGTAATGTTCAGAGATCCCTACTGATAAGATGGTCGTTTTTGTGTTAAATCTTGCTTTGCTGCTTGAACTTTTCTTTCAACAGCAATCATTCACTTGTTTCATGTTTCAGATTTTGTTCAAGAATGCTCACTTTTTCACTGTATTTAAGAGCTCCCATTCACAAATACATTTGATGAAGCCACTGTGCATTTAATCACATGTTGATTTCAGGAGTGTGCTGATGAGGTTTCCCGGTACAGCTGAACTTGCATGGGGGAAATGCAGGTTTAAAAGTTGAAGCAAATTATAAAGTGGTAAAAATTGTGATTGTAAGTGTTAAAAAAAACGTTCTACAGGAGGATCCCAATTAGCTGCCACACTGGACCAGAACCCCCTGATGGATAACAGAAATGATTGGATAATTGAGGATCCACTGGTGCAGGAAGCACAACAGCTGTGCAGAACACCCTCCAATACACAGATCTCATTACATTCAGTTTCTTTCAAAATCTTTCACTCTGTTATTCTTGAGCTGACAAACGATTTGAAAAGAAAAACGATTTAAGGAGAGGCATATACACGAGTGTCCTCTGCTCCCATGATCAGTGAGTTCCTCATCGTGATCTTGGCACTCCAGCATCCTTTCCCTCTAATCATCACTCTCAACGCCTCCAGATTTATTTGCACATAGTTCATCTTGCATTGTGTCTCTTGTCAAATCTTGTGTCACCTTAAGAACTCAACAAAATTGAAAAGAAACAGTTTACAAAGAGAGCCATATACAAGAGGCCCCTCCACAGCTGGCCAGTATGCTCCACTATCTTGCTGTTCCCTACAGTATAGTCTGCTGGTCTCCTGATTCCCATATCAATTCTGGCAAATGAGTTTAGAACACAGATAATGGGAATACAGATAATCATGTTCCACTGGATACAAAATTCAATTATACAATGAATCACATATTATATAACATTAAAACTCACTTAAATGTCAAGGGCCTCAGGCAGCCAAAACCTGAATATAAACATACACCAAAACTAACCCTTGACTACTTCAGTTTTATACAACTGCCACAGTCTGCAGGACATCAAACATGTGCCAAATTTGGAATGATTAGTAATAACAGGAACAAAAAAGCCTCCCATATAAAATCATTTCCAACAAAAATTATTGCTCAGCTTGTTTCAAACACACCATTCTGTTTTGATGATTTGAAGGTTTTTGTTTTGAGTGCAAATTTTTACATGACTTACAGGAGTCATTGTGGCAGAGGTCTTCGCCTTTTCCACAGTACTGCTTGCCCTTGGTGCGCAGGTTTGCATTAATTGGACACTCTTTGTTTGGTTTGAGAATGAGGCCAAAAATTTGCTTCCCTGTCCATAGTGTCACGGGCTGTAAAGGAGACAATATGACATTATCTTGCATTTAGTACGGATCATGCTCCGCTCTCAGTCACAAATCTGAAGTACAGAATTATGAAGAAATTTACAATAAAATCAGAAAATGCTGGAAAAGCTCAGCAAGTGAGGCAGCATCTGTGGAGAAAGAAACAGTTAACATTTCAGGTCGAAAACCTTTCGTCAGAACTGGAAGATGTTAAAGAGTTAAAGTTTTTAAGCAAGTACAGAGCCAGGGAAAGAGGGGAGAGAGAGGGGAGAGGGAGGGGAGGGGAGGGGAGGGGAGGGGAGCAAAGAACAAAAGAGAAGGTCTCTGATAGGGTAGAGGGCAAGAGTCCCTTCCCTTCCCTTCTCTCCCAGAACCATGATAGGGTCCCCCTTATCCTCACCTTCCACCCCACCGGCCTCCACATTTAACGTATCATCCTCTGCCATTTCCGTCACCTCCAGCACGATCCCACCACCAAACACATCTTCCCTTCCCGTCCCTTTCAGCATTCTGAAGGGACCACTCCCTCCATGACACCTTGGTCCACTCTTCCATCACCCCCAACACCCGCTCTCCTCCCCACGGCACCTTCCTGTGTGAGCGCAGGAGATGCAACACCTGCCCTTTCACCTACTCCCTTCCCACCGTCCAGGGCCCCAAACACTCCGTCCAGGTGAAACAGCGGTTTACTTGTACTTCTTTCAATTTAGTATACTGTATTTGCTGCTCACAATGCGGTCTCCTCTACACTGGGGAGACCAAATGCAGATTGGGTGATCGGTTTGCTCAACTCCTCCGCTCTGTCCGCAAGCGTGACCCTGACCTGTCGGTCACTTGCCATTTTAATTCCCCATCCCACTCCGACCTCGGCCTCTTACACTGTTCCAGTGAAGCCCAACGTAAGCTCGAGGAACAGCACCTCATCTTTTGTTTCGGCACTTTACAACCTTGCAGACTCAACACTTTGATTTCAATAACTTCAGATCATAACCACTGCTCCCATTTTTTCAGACAGCAAGTGCTGGTAATGGTTCTGCTGTTACCATTTACAGTACTCTTGACCAATCTTTTGTTTCTTAACTTGTCCCATTACCATCTTCCTTGCCTTGCACCATCATCCCTTTTGGATTGTAATCACTTTTGCCTTCTACCTTATCAGAGACCTTCCCTTTTGTTTTTTCCTCCTCTCCCCCACCTTTCCCTGGCTTTGTACTTGCTTAAAAACTTTAACTCTTTAACATCTTCCAGTTCTGATGAAAGGTCTTCGACCTGAAACGTTAACTGTTTCTTTCTCCACAGATGCTGCCTCACTTGCTGAGCTTTTCCAGCATTTCCTGTTTTTATTTCAAATTTCCAGCATACGCAGTATTTTGCTTTTGAAAGAAATTTACGACTACAACTTTTTTTTCCTTAAACAGATGCAAGGAATAGCCACCATTAAAGGTACTGAATTGTGCAATTTATCCCACAAGTAAATGGGATTAAATAAATTGCAATATGAATCTGTGTAAGGAGTCTTACAACACCAGGTTATAGTCCAACAGCTTTTTATGAATCTGGCCAAGTTGTATACACCTCTCAAAAATTAGGCATCTGTTTATCCCACAATACTGGTATCAAATAAAATCTAAGAACTGTTGCTATTTTATCCGTAAATTTGTATACAATTCTAAAAGGGCTATCAGCAATGAGGGCATTTAATTCTCCTGATACTTTCTATGAGGAAACCTTTAGTGCGGTTCATTGGTTTGGCTATCAACTTGAAAATCACATGGTACAGATTGAGTTTAGGAGATAAGGTATGGTCACCCAAAAAAAAATTAAAATAGATGTCAATAGGTTTTCCGTGGAGTTTAAGGGGGGATTTTAGCCGTACCCACCCAGCGGAAACTGGTGGATGGGCCCTAATTCACACATGCTAATCGGGGTACGATGACGCCAACAGCGATTTTAATTTTGGTTTGAGCTCGGAAGCGCAGCAGTTTTCCAGTCATGTGAAGGCCAGTTTGCTGTAGAGACCCTCCAAGTACGTTTTTAAAAAACTTTTCTCGGGTCCCCACAAGAAAAGTTTCGGCATCCCCTGTTCCAGACTCCCCACTTCACCCACCATGAGATCCCTCAGAACCTCCTTTCCCCACACTTGCCTTAGTGCCGGTGAGCAGTCAAGGGCTGCCCGATTTTCCAGAGGCTGGCAGCCGCTACCCACCCATTTCAGGTGGAAGGTGGACTGGTGGCATGTTGATGAGGCCTGCGCCTACAATTAACATGGCCACATACTGCAACAGATGGGTGGGGGCAACTTACTGAAACCAGTTGTTTTGGGATGGAAACCGAATGGCACTTAAAATCTCCCCCCCACTATTCCCAAACTTCCAATTTAGCGACATCCTGGCTATAAACATGTTACTATCACACTACAACGTGGTGAGCATGGAAATGAAATGGGGAGCATGTAAAACCTCAATGATTAAAAACTTGTATGTTTGTAAAGGTTTTATCCAGCCCTGTGATAAACTTAAAAAAAATTAAACTGTAGGAGAATATATAAACTGTAGTAAGAACAGACCTGAATTAAGATTTCTGAATCAAGTCAGTCCCACATCTTGCATAACCCACATTTGTGGAACATTAACAAATAGTATATTGAACATATACTGCATAAAATTGCCCAACTATGTATCTGTGAAATCAGGGATAAGAGTCCTACCCAAGGTCCCAGCTGGCTTAATTTCAGCATACAATAAAACATTTCAGTTTTTCAAAATAGATGGAATTATCACCTTCAGGATTGCAGGAGGTGGAAGACTTATTTTGATTCGCTCATCTTTTCCTGAAAGAATGGATGCAACGATCTGACAAGTCTTTGCTCGGTCAAAAAAAGTGTCTTTCATAGTAAGCAGATAGGCACCTGTACAAACAAAAATAAAATATCTTCTCAAATAGGATAACTCCTCAGCAGTCATGCACAAAGTCATGCGGTGTATATGTAAAAATCAGCACACAATTTGCTACATCGTAGTGAATATAGTCATGGAAGGCAAGTTTAAAACTTCTTTCTGTCTGTATATACTTCCAAATGCTTACTTCCTGAACTCAACTCTACTAATTGTGGGAGAAGGCAGGTATTTCCCCAGAGAGAGAGAAAAGGTGGGCTGGGGAGGGGAAATATTCCTAAACCTTAGCTGATCTCATTGCATGCTAGTTGCCAATTTGAGGGTAGCACTGGCTAACGACTGGGGATAAGAAAGGTGAAAGCAGAAAGTGACTCTTAAAAAAAAAAAATTAAAATACTGTTTCATGCCACTTCTTTGTTTGATTCCAGATCAAATCTTAAACTCTGCAGATTGATATTCAAAACCAGTTCAGATCAGTTTGTACATTTGTTCACTAAACAAAAAGTGAACAATGTGCCAAGTTTGAATGCAGATTATACTATTGATACTGGTACCAACTTAGGCTGTTGTCAACCATTAGCACAACTGCACTCACTTTCTTCCTAACCAACTAGATAATTATATGTGAAGAGGTTATAATCCAATACAGCAATTGCTAGACAATGAGATTCAACTGTCAAGAATCAAACACTTCAATGCTACTTCAAATATATGTTAACAAATTAAATACCAATATACATATTAGCAATAAAGCTATGTTAGCAACAGAATTTTTTAAAAAAACATAGATACTGGGGACTTCAGCAAGTTCCATTGTACAAACATTCAAAAAGGAAATTAAGCTGTAAAGCCTACACAAATCCCAGCACATAATCAGTTATATGTACAGTTGACCTGATCAAGTTCCTGATAAGTTCGTAGAAAAAAAATTCCAGTTGATTCACAAGGTCTCTGTGTAAGGAATCTTTAATACTCTAAGATATCAGTTTAAAAAAAATTCCAAACATCGACAGAAAATGCATAACCCTACTTCACCTGTTAGAAAGTCCTGGATTGCAGCAATTAGGGGTTCCCCATTTCTAGGAGTTACCAAGTTGGCTTTTGTCTAAAAGGAAAAAGGAATTGTATGGTGATAAACTAATTCAATTGTGACAGCTATTGCTTTTTTAATGCACCAGAGAATGAGACATTATGATTGAAATGAATCTGGTACATTAGACTCAGTTAAATAAAGTTAAAGTTCACAAGACAGCTTGGATAAACAATTTACAGCAGAGTGTAAGATGTAAAACAAAACAAAAGGCCAGAATATCACTCTCTTGGTTGAGATGACTCGCTGACACTGAGGAAGCTGCCTTGCAAGGTTAAGGGCATTGGAATTATCTGGGTTTTTCATCCCCCTGCTTCGACTCTAGCTTCACCCAAGTATGTTGCTTGGTATTTAACAAATTCTAGTTAAAAACAAAGTATTAGAAGAGAACCTTTTATCAAGCCCACTTCCTTCCATAGATTATTTTAAATGCACTCAATCTACCAACAAAGTTACTCATTGCCTTCGTCAAAGACAAACCAAGTGAAACTCCACCCAATCTTACATTCTACATTACCAAACTCCAACAAGTTGTCCTCCTTGGAACAACATTTCTATGGTCCCAGCAGCCCGGGAACTACTATATTCCACATAATATCTAATCATTTCTATCTCTACTTACCTATTTACTACAATGGCTGGGGATGGGAGTTGTAGAGGAGAAAGAAAGAGTTCCCTCTACTTTTAAATCTCGCTTGAAGCAAATATTTTACTCCCCCCATCTTCTAAAGGTACAGTTCCACAACTGTTGGCTCCCCACGAATTCACTGTTAATTTCCAAGCCTGGACAGAGAATTTTGGCAGGCAATTTGACTGCAGAGGGTAACCCCAAGTTTGATCTCACCCTCACCCGAAATCCACATGTACAATGTTGCGCAGGAGTCACTGGACAGCAATCAATAGCAGGAATCAGAGTTGAATTTTCCCAGGGATTCAAACACTAATCACAACAGTCCCTACTGCCATTCCAAGCTGAGATTAGCAAATGCAGCACTAACCTGGAACCTTTCTAGCCTACGTGCTTTGGTTGCACACAAAGCAGTACACCTACTGAGGCTTGATACTTTTATATTTAGTTCAGCACTCTCAGTTCAAGTTAAATAATGTGCTTGTAGTAATATTGCTTATTCTTCCAGCATTTTAAAAACCTGCACTACATAACTTCTCAATAATCTTTTCTCCTGGGAAAATAAGTTTGGTTCTGAATAACTTAGTCCTGGAAGCATCCTGGTAATTATACTCAGAACGCTCTCCAATACACACTGTCCTTTTGAATGTAGGGTATTCAACACTGCATACAGCTATCCATATGTAGCTTCATCAAGTAGGATCTGTACACTTTTAGATCAACTTGTCTTGACTTTGTCAATTGTCCTTGAAATGTACAATCAAATTTGTTGATAACAGCTTCCGATTGATTGGATGCAACTTACATTTATGTAGTGCTATTAACGTAGCAAAACTTTCAGAGGCACTTCACAGCTTGATACTTTCAGCAGATGATCAATAATTACATCAAAATCCTGTCCCGCCATTGTTAATGGACACGTCTACGTTGTGTATGTATATTTTTAAGTGTCACCTTGGCTCAGTCTGGAGTCTGAAAGTTGTGGGTTTAAGACCCACACCAAGACTTCAGCATGTAATCTGACTCACACTTCAGCGCAGTAATGAGGGAGTGCTGCATTGTCACAGATGTTTTGTTTCAGATGAGATGTAAAACCGTGACCCTATCCACTGTTCCAGTGATTCAGGCAGACATTTAAGATTGCTGGCACTATTTGAAGAGGAGCAGGAAGCTCTTTTGGTGTGTTAGCCAACCTTTCTTCCTGAACCACCAAAAACAGATTAATTGCTCATTCATCCCATGTACTCTTTGGGGGAACATGCTGTGCACAGATTAGCTGTTGAGTTTGCCTACATAACAATAGTAATTGCACTTCAAAAGTAATTAATTGGTTGTGAAGCACCTTGGGAGCTCCTGAGGACATGTTAGTTTCCTTTTCAATGTTTATAGTCACAGATTTGTCTACCTTAAAATACATCTGCTTGTTTAGATTACTGTTGATAGCATCCTGTGATGTGTTTGGGAGCATTTTCTCCTATCACGAGTATTAGGCTAAATGGTTTATAATTCCTCATTTCATGGTTTACTCCTTTTCTGCATATCGGGATGCATTTACTACTCCCTGTTCTCTGGTATAGCTCCTGGATTACAGAACACTTAAATGTATTAAACAGAACCTCCTTAATTTCAGTTATCATTTCCTTAAGATTCTACGATGTAGATCACCTGGTCTAGGTGCCTTGCTTATATTTAATTCCTTGAGTTTTATCATAGACTTGTTTTATTAATTCTGATACCTGATCAAACTTTTGAGTACAGTGAAGAATCAACAAGTGGCAATTAATTTGATATCATAAATTAGCTGCAGTAAATAAAATGTAGGTGCCATTCCTGTTCAACCCCAAAGTATTGTTGCATTAAAGGAAAATACATTAATGTAATCAAACCACACTTACCCCCATAAGAATAAGTGCTTCAGCCTTGGCCTCCTCAGTTTGAGGAAGATGAAGATTCATTTCATCACCGTCAAAATCTGCATTATATGGTGTGCAAACACATTCATTGAACCTGAATGTTCTGTGCGGTTTCACTCTGGCCTGAAATTTATATAAAAATAAACAAAGGGAAAAAAAGTGGAGCTGAATTTCCTTTTCTTTTACCTTGGCAGTCTTTACATTTTACAGACGTTATTATTAATCCTAGTTATAATTTGACAATACAGGGTCACTACCAGTAAATTTTAGAAGATTATAATATAAACCAGAGAGGGGAGAAGGAGGGAGGGGGGAGCGAAAGGTAAAGGATGGAATAAATTGTACAAATTCTGCTTTTGAAAGTCAGACTTCACTTGGAGCTAAACATAAGACCCGCTTTTCTAATTTTCGCACATCTTGCAGACATGCCAAAAGCCATTAAGAGCACAAAATGTTAAGCAGGGTGTTAAAGAACATGTTTGTCTGTCTAAATATTTTTGGAGTATTGTACCATAGAAGCTGATGTACAAAGTCTATTTAACAGTTATTTTTACATACTCCAAATATATGGTGTAATTAAAACACTAGTATAAAGCAATTTGTATATACAACCCAGGGTATGATTCATGCACTTTTTACTGCATTTCATGTTTTACAAAACGCTTACTATATGGGCCATAATGCTCAGTTTGTGCAGGGACGGTTGTCTGTTGAACAGCACTATATCTCCATCAATTAGATGTCGCTCCACAATGTCACCATATTTCAGTTCCTGTGCCATCTTCTCCCTATTTCCATATCTTAGAAACCTTTATTTCAAGAAGCAAAAATTAGGCAGTGCATGTACATAAACAAAAATGCAAATTATGTTGCCTTCAGAATAGTAATTTGTGCTCCTGTGCACCCAAAACTTTTGGTACAAACATTGGGTAGTTGCCAAAATTCAGCAAAAATACAAAAACCAGAAAACAGCAAGATGCACCCAAAGGCACAGTAATACCCCATAACCAACTCAATCACACAACAGAGCAATTTACAGACAATCTCACTCTGTGAACTCTAGCTTCAAAAGAAAGCTGGGAAAATATGCAAGACCACGTCACTTAACCTCACAATCACTCTATAGTCAGAACAGTAAGAGTGCCAGAAATTAGCAATTTTTCCAAAAAATAAATACTTTATGCATATATCTATAAACAATTGTTTGTGATTATTAGTTCACAGAAAACACAAGGACATCACAGGTATTTGTGAATTATGTAGCCAACACACTGGTTTAATTTCCATGATACACCATGCTAATGACTTGCATTGTCTATGCTAGAAACCAAACTCACAGTTCATTCATTAATGTCAATATACCAAGCTGAACTACAGCCATGAAGTACCAAGCATATTTTGTTTCATAAATCATTCAATTATTTATGCTCATGTAACTGTACTGTAGATGCAACTTTTATACAATTGTATTGTTTGATATGTATATCATAGTACCACAGCATGAAATAGCACAGGAGGCCATTCAGTCCATCGTGCCTGTTCCAGCTCTTTGGTAGAGCTAGCCAATTTGTCCACCCTCCCCCGCCAGCCCCCGTCTTGCCCCATAGCCCTGTAAATGTTTTCTCTTCAAGTATTTATTCGAATACCATTTGAAAGTTACTACCGAATCTGCTTCCACCACCCTTTCAGGTAGTGCATTCCAGATCATAACTCGCTGCGTGTATAAAGCTCCATAAGAAATGTTAATAAATTAATCTGTTACACAGTCACACTTGTAGTCAATACACATAGTTCTAGAACAGATGGTCAACTTGCAGTGTCATTTTACTTGTCTTTCACATGTACACTAATGAAGAACATGGAATTTTTTGGATGATATCCAGTCACACAGCTCCAATGCAGTCAAATTCGATGATCTATATTCCATCTGACAATTTCAGGTTGTACACAAGACAATATATAAATAGTGTTAAATAATATAACAGTAACTACCACTCAGTTTTCTGAGGGCCAGACTGCATCTTTTTAAGATATTTTCTCCCTTTACTACGCACCAAACGTTGGATCACAGGGCTTGTGGTGTCCTGCTCCAACGCCTTTCCCAAAGCCACTCTAAAACCAGGTCACTTAGATCTACAAAGGATGGCCTGGTATAGCTCGTCCCATTTTCCCTTCTGGCAGAAAGCATCTGGGCCTCCATTCTACACTTCCTCCTGATAACACAGCAGAAATAGGCAGCAGTGTGTTGGGTTAGTGGGGCAAGATGCTGCAACCTAGCACTTTGTGGCACCAATGTACTGCAACAACTCAACTCCTTTTCTCTTTTTTTAAAAAACATACAGACAGCTGAAAGAATTGAGAAGTACCAACTTCAACAAGCTTAAAGTCTCCATTCTGTATAATTACTGAAAGAAAACAAGATAGCTTAAGGAAAATTAATATTCTAAATTGGGAAGGAAAAAAATGCAAACAAAATCAGGGCCCCATCAGCTATAAAACAAAACTCAAAAGGAAATGATCACCTCTTCAGGTTTGTGTGTCGCTGCTGAATGAAGTTAGCCCCTGGATGTACTTCAGGTCCATTGCGCACAAGTTTTTGCATTAATTCCAGATTGGCTTTTGTCACCTGTTGTAAAAAATATCTAAGTTAACATGATTTAACAGACACTTTCCAATAAGGAAAATATATCCTTAAAGGGAACTCACCCTATCAGGATACGTCAGGATCTTTGCCACATGGACTGGAACCGCTACTTCATCTATACGCAGATTAGGATCAGGAGAGATTACAGTTCTGCTGGAAAAATCCACTCTTTTTCCAGACAAGTTTCCTCGAAATCGACCTAAAGTTTTATTTTGAATAAAGAATTATCATTTAGTATCATAGATTCTTTTATGTATGATGACTAGGGTGGATTGTTACTTTTCTGAGGGACTTATAGCTTAACAGCCATTTCAGTCTGACAGACCGCAACAAATGATTTTCATGAGTATGCGGTTTTGTCTCAACCTGTACTTGTATAGTTAGCAGTTAAGTTTTATGGGGTGAGGAGGGCAAGGACAGGAATCTAGACAGAATGGAATTTAATGAAGATTTAGAGATCTTGATGAGAGAGAACAGAGCAGGAGAATTGTCAGCCAAGGGAATTAGGAATTCCTGAGGGAAGTGAAAACAACCCAAATACAAACAACCTTCTTTTTTAAAAAAACTCACTTCTATACAGCAAACTAAAATTTTCCTGCTTCTCTCACCTGCCCAGTATTCAGATAAATACACAAGCTATCATCCATTTTCATGGCACCAGAACTTTGAATGAATTATTCAATTTCTTAAGATTCTCCTGGTCTCAATGGGTTCCTATTGCATCTGAATGCTCTGAGTAACTGCATTAGTTATTCAGACACTCCTTAATGTATTTATTTCATTCAGCCATCGAGAACATATTTGCACATTGGTTTTGTACAGTTAACTAAGTTTTCCTCTATTTATTTCATGCCAGACAGCATCCCTGGCTAAGGATAGACTGGTGACATGCTCCCAAGTCTCTGTCAATGTCAACAATTTTACAACACCAAGTTATAGTCCAGCAATTTTATTTTAAATTCACAAGCTTTCGGAGATTTTCTCCTTCCTCAGGCAAACATTTGCCTGAGGAAGGAGAAAATCTCCGAAAGCTTGTGAATTTAAAATAAAATTGCTGGACTATAACTTGGTGTTGTAAAATTGTTTACAATTGTCAACCCCAGTCCATCACCGGCATCTCCACATCTGTCAATGTCATTAGATGGTGAGCAAAGTGGCCTGGATGACTTGGCCTCTGATTTTCCCTCTCTCCTTGTGGGAAGCAGATGCCCTTTGCTTGCCTCTCTTCAGTGGCATAGTTGAAACAAGTGCACTGTGGTGAATTCTGTTCTACTATCCTTATGCATTTCAATTATTTTCAGATGTGGACCACATTTTTAAAAAACTTGTGAAGTGGTATTAAGATTTAAAAAGTTAAGTCAAATCACAGAATAACTAGACTAAATATCTCAATTTGATAAATGGGTCTAGTTCGGAAAAGACAAAACAATTAATTTGCAATGCCAGCTGTAGCTTCCTTGACAGGGAAAGGCATCACCCATTGAGGTACTAACCATTAGCCTCCTCCCCCAACACTCAGAGCTTCTGAGAAACTTTACTGTTAAGAGATAAAATACATTTTAAATTTAAAAGGTTGCATAAAAAGAACAAAAACTATTGACAAAGTTATATGATCTGTGTTATTCAATCATTTGCAACATTATGAGGATCAAACTTAATTTTTTTTTTTTAAATGCAGCCCCTGCTGCCCCAAAGAGAAGTCCAGTATCTAGAAATGAACTGTACAACCCTCACCATTTTTCTCTCATGGTCACATGAGGTATCACTGAATCAAATTTCTTTAATAGTCAAAAAAAACCCTCATTTTTATGAAATGTTGTTTCATTCTATTTGGAGACAGAGCCTTCAAGTATTTAAACAGAAAGAATTGGACTACATTTTTAAGAAACCTACCCTGTTTTCCTTTTAGCCTCTGAACAAAGCCCCTGGTCCATTTCTTGGGTGCCATGTTGAGAGGAATGCCAGAAAGCTCACTATTGATGTAAAGTGCGCACTGTAATTGTAGGAAGTCCCAATCTTCCATGATCATTTGAGTCTTTGCTCCAGACATTCGATGCTGAGGAAACAGAGAGTTCATGATCCAATTCTGAACTTAAGTTTACAAATGGACTCTGCAACAACAGTTCATTATGTTAAAAAGGAGAATTCCATTTCCCTCTCCATAATCTTCACAAAGCCGAGATCAATTTATTTTTGATCCAACCACTTTGCATCCAATTGAACTATACAGAATCCCAATGTACCAAACCACAGCTCTGCTTCTGTCCCATTCACTAAATCTTTCTGCGACCCCCGCTCTGGTTATCTTCCACTTTATTTTCATCTTCCTGTATTACTCTCACATTTTTCTCAAAGTGGTCGCGTGCATGTTGCTCAATCTGGACCAGATGCTTTTCCACATCTGCCAGACACCACAACCGCCTTCTTCCAACTTTGAAACATCACTGGCCTCCACCTCTACCTTTCCCCACACCGCTGTGGTGACTCTAATCCATGCTTTTATCATCACAACTTTACTAATGCTGTCCCAGCTGGCCTCCTCACTTCCACCTATCATAAACTGCAATTCATTCAGAGTGCTGCTGCCTGTATCCTTCCCCACACAATGCCCTAAACTTCCATCACCTTGTCTGGCTCCCTACGCCCCACTCTTCAGGCCAATGGTCTTGCTCATAACACTTTGCTCTTCTGACAATGGCCTTCTACTTGTTCCCTCTATCTTCTTCACTCCACCATTGATGGATGCTCTTTCAGCCACCATGGCACCTGCACTTAAACTCCCTCCCAAAATTCTTATGCCAAACCCAAAGGGACTCCATGGCACAGAACTGACTTTGGGGCAGCTACAGTGTAATCTGTTGGGCTAGGGAGTAAGTATTTTCCAGCAGGGAAGGAAGCTTAGAGAGAGTGTGGAAAAACTATGTAGGACCAGAAAGTTGTTTTTTTGATTAGAAATCTACAAAAAAAACATTTAAAAAAATGCACTCCCAATATATACTTCACGTATACTTGTCTATTATTTCAAACTAGTGTAAGGTATCAAATGCAATGTTAAAATTTAGAAAGTAAAACCACAATGGCCACAAGATGGTGCCCATGCACTTTGTTCTGAACAAGTCTGAAAATTCTAACAAAATGTTTGCATTTATACATCATACTGGGTAGCCAATGGCATATGGAAAATATACCATCAACAGAACTTGAACCTGCTGTGATCATTCATGAGTTAGGCCCTAACATTATTTTGCTATCCAGTGTGTATCTTTTGTACTATACACAAATGCTAAAATTGCTGTGTGACATATGGAATGTTTGAGGGAAGGAATGGAGCTGAAGACTCACTCCTGCTTTCTTTTCCACTGAGCTGATACCAACCAGAGCTTCTCTTATGTTGTGATGACTCATAAGTGTTCCAAGTAAACTATAGAACAAGATGACCATTTGCTTCAGTCTTCTCCAGTGGGCAATTGCACTGAATCAGACTTAACTTCTGCAGGGACTTTCACTTCTATGGCCTGGGTTCAAATCCAGCCCACACTCATGGTACTGAAGTCTGGTCAGTCTCAAACTTGTTCCTAGCACACATCAATCCATGGAACAAAAACTTCCAGGATTCACCACAAACTGCAATAAATAAGGCTGGTAGGAGGGCTTCTTTGAGGAAATAGAAATGTCAAATGGCTGCAGTTGGGGGTACTCTAATCCAATTTAGATAAGAACCAACAGAGTAAAAAAAGTTTCATTTTGCATCTGGGAATGCTTGACACAGGCACTATTTGTAAAAAAAAATGGAGAAACCTTCCATTTGCAAGCACCAAGATCCTCCATGTGGACAAAAAAATTACCCCAAAAATATCAATTTAATACTAGCACATCTCCTGTGATGTTATTCACAGCAAGTCAGAGGATATGCAGGTTTACGAGGACTGGAGCATTATACCACTTAGCACACAATATATTCCGCTGCTGATGGAATGTGTGCACAACTTGGTCTGTCCTTTTAAGGCCAAATGTTCTTATTGTAGTAATGTAAGGAGTCTTACACCACCAGGTTATAGTCCAACAGCTTTCAAATAAAGCTGTTGGACTATAACCTGGTGTTGTAAGACTCCTTACATTTGTCCACCCCAGTCCAACACAGGCATCCTACGGTCAAGCAGACAGTCTCCCCTCCGGTGTTTGTGAAGTTTGTCTGAAATCTCAGGGAATGGCTGGCTTCCTGTTTATAATTTTTTTTGAAGTGTGACAGAAATTTGTATTGAGTAAAATTTACAGATTAAATACCTCAATTGTGTTGGATATCTTGAAATATTATACATAACTGTATAGAGACTTTTAAACAGTTACGTGAATGATGTACCATCTTTTAATATGCACAGGGCATGCAATTCTCAGAACAGTTAAATAAAACCTAATATCCAAACAATTCAAATTACAAGTAACGATATTTAATTTGATTGCATTATCCTAATTTATGACCCACTCGTCTTAATCTCTGCCACTGACAGGAAAAGAACCACTTCGCAAAAACTGTGATCTGTAGAATACACAGGGTGTAATGGCTGTTGAATAGCAAGGAATGGGAGGCCTGGCTGATTTGTGTCTCGCTTACCCGAGGCACTGAGAAAAGAGGTGATGGTTAATTTCTGTATCAAATGCTACACATTTCAAGCTACAGTGAGAAAACTGAAGATCATTCCTAAATACAAACCAAAGGCAGGTATGGAACAAATATGCTGCATGAACAAAGACAAACTCTGTTTAGGATCTTAGCCGATTCTTTACATTTACAGAGAATGTCTTAAAAACAAATAATAATTTTTCAATTAAATTATTTAGGATTTGTACCACTTATTGCAGAACCCTGCTAAAGGTCTAAAACTGTATTTCATTGTTATTAGATTGTAGCACTGATCAGTTCACTTCAGTTCTACACATTAAACAGTGCATGTTCATCATGGAATATTGCATTACAATGCTGTATAAAATGTAACTTCTCGAAACATGGGCCGACCTTTTTAATTACATCATTCAGGAAGATGATTTCTGTCAGCTTCATTGTTAAGTCGTCTTCATTAGTCCCTGATTTCAGGTCGCTGACCACTGAAGGTCTGATACAAAGAGGAGGAACCAGTAACCGAGTAAGGATTAGGTCGGCAGGCTTCCCTGCTTCCAGGTTCATTAGAAGCAGTGGGACA
Organism: Heptranchias perlo; assembly: GCF_035084215.1. Classification (NCBI taxonomy): domain Eukaryota; kingdom Metazoa; phylum Chordata; class Chondrichthyes; order Hexanchiformes; family Hexanchidae; genus Heptranchias; species Heptranchias perlo. Next base: position 8,345,904 of record NC_090360.1, read on the forward strand.
TCTTCTGAAGGAATTCTTTTAAATATGTTTAACACCACAAGGGGATTGAGATTCTCCTGAAAGATGAAGAAAGCGAGTTGTAGAACACTATATATAAAATATGCTTCTTTTAGATTGCAGTGATATATATGTAATCAATGCTGCATTCAGTTATTATACACAAAGAACAAACTTCCACGGCATTTAAGAAAGCATTGTACTGTAATGAGGTACAGATTAAAGTTTATATATCCAAGATATGTGTTCCTTACATTGTGCATACCTTTTACTCGGCTAATATTCAAGATAATCAAATATTAGATTCGCGAAAACTTTTGAAGTGAATACCTAATCTAAATTGCAATCATCAAAATTTCTAAATTCTAATAAATAGATTTCTTGAAATTAGAATGTTACGTTCAGTTTTACTGCAAAATTTATACTCTTCTCCTTAATGAGCTGTTACATTGATTGCAGGGCAGACTCAAAAACATATTTTTCACATTAGATAATGAAACAATTGTACCTTTCAATAGAATTAATAAATAAAAATGATCAAAAAATTTTAATTTTGGTACTAAAGTGCAGAATGTGTATTCAAGAATTTGAACACAATACTAACTTGAGCTCTTCCAAGCAATGCCTCCACCTCTTTGTTATGTTCTATGGCTATATCAAAAGACTGTAGAAAATCAGAGACCACAGGGTCGATCACTTTCTTATTTGTCTTGTACTTTTCATGAATAATTTTCAATAAGCCACATTTTTTCACAGGACCTATTTAAAACAAAGTATCAACACTTTAACTTGATAAAACAGGCAACTACATTGAAATACAAAAAGCTGATCATCCATTTTGAGATAAGGATGAGAAATTGAAAGAACTTGGATTTTTATTGTACTTTTATCAAATTTTAGAAGTGCCCCAAAACACTCCACACTGAATGAATTACATTGATTTGTCCAGATTGTAAGTGCACAGTCATTTTGCAGACAGCAAGATCCCACAAACAGCAATGTAATGAATGAACAGTTAATCTGTTTTTTGGTGGTGGTGTTGGGTGCGGGAGGAATGTTGAACGGCTCATCCGGTCTTCTTTGAACACAGACATGGGAACTATTCTTTGAACAGAAACATGGAAACTTAAACATCCGAATGAACCACTAAAACAGGTTGGGAGCCTTGGTTTAATGTCTCATTCAAAGGACAGCATCTTTGGCAATGCAGCACTCCCCAGCACTGAAGTGTTAACCTAGATTATGTGCTCAAGTCCTGCTGTGGAGCTTGAACCCATGGCCTTCTGACTGAGAGGCAAAAGTGCTACCAACTGAGCCAAGCTGACACTTCATAAAGTCAGTGATAATAAAATTAATTTATTATTCATATGCAGGACATGTCAGACAGAATGTTTATTTTCAAGCAGGGGCCCAGTTAACAAAATAGGAACTTCTCAGTTTATGCATTGCTTTGCTCACCTCCATACATCACTTCTTGCCGTAAATTGAAGAACTTTTAAAAGTGTAGCATTGATGCAAAGTTTTGGCAATGGATAAAAGGTTTCCTACAGGATGCTATTCAACAGTGCAAGCAAAACTTTCTTAAAGATTCCCAGTTCCAGTTAAGACGCTTTTGTACCCTGATCTTGCCCAAATGCCTGCTGCCAATATTTCCACTTGTTTTCAGGCAGTCATTTTGATGTTACTGCATTCATCCATTCCTCCTGATGATCTTTCCAATCTCTATTAGAATTACCTAGAATGTACAACACAGAAGCAGGCCATTCGGCCCAAATGGTCCTATGCCAGTGTTTATGCTCGACACGAGCCTTCTCCCACCCTACCGTATCAGTATATCCTTCTATTCCTTTCTCCCTCATGTATTTATCTAACTTCACCTTAAATGCATCTATTCACCTCAACTAATCCTTGTGGTAAACGAGTTCCACATTCTAACCACTCTCTGGGTAAAGAAGTTTCTCCTGAATTCCCTATTGGATTTATTAGTCCATCTATCCAATAGCTTTTGGGTATCAAAATCATTATTACTGTGACAGCAATCTCCAGTCTGACAGCTGTTAGAGTAATTGTTGGTTTTTTATTGGGCAGTTAATCCCCAAAACAGGATACAAAACTGAGCACCTGAGTATCAGAGCCTTCAATGTGAACTTTTATGTTCAAAGTGCGTACATTTAGTCAGACAGAACATGCATTGAGACTTCCCTTACAGTACTCAAAAATGTTCCTCAACCTCACATATGGATTATCTAATCAATGCAAAAATAGGGGAAAGTTTGTGCTATGGAATCTTCTGTTAAGAACTGGGCTGAAACTTTAACTCATTAATTTAAGAGGAAAAAAAATGTAATTCTATCAGTCTGTGTTGAATTCCAATACAGTTCACAAGTAAAAAATGGAATGTGGAGTGTACATCACTGCACCACCCAGCTATATCCCACACATTACAGCAATGAAGAAAAATGTCATTAATAAGCTGTCACTTCTGACCTTTTGGCATACAGAATCACTCATTTTTGTGGAGCATTTCTAAGTGAGATACAGTATCTTGGAACAGTTGTATATTTTTCCTTTTTTCCCCCATAATTAATTGAACACCAGCAGTACTTTTATAATGGGCTCCTACCATTGAAGGATCCGCAATACAGACAGAAGGTCTTTTTCCTACATTTCTCAGAGACTTTCTTTTTTAGGCCTCGCTTCTGAAGGTAGGTTAAGCCAGGCCTTTTTAAAGTATCGAGAAACACTTTCTTTTCTTCTTGTGACAGCATGATATGAGAACATGTTTTACAGATCATCTGGGAAAAGAAAACACAAGCATGAGTAGCCAGAAAAAGTTAAAAGCAGAATCATGAGCAATAATTGTTGCATTCTGTTCAGCTGCTTGCAGGTTAACGAAGATGGATACAGATGAGGCAGACCTTTGGCCCACCCCAGTTCATCCATTCAAAGAACCTGGTTCCCCTTTACAGCATCCACACATTTTTAAAAAAAATGATTGCAGGATTTTTACCTCTACTGTCCTACCAAAAAATCCATTATCTATGTTGATCAGTGTGAAAAACTCCAACATCATAAGTCTGCCTTTCTCTAGTTTGATTTTGTGCCTCCTTTTTAGCCACAGGGCAGTGGTTCAGGCACTCAGACTGTATCACTGCAGTAGGGGTTGATATTAAGACTACAGGACCACTATCTGATCGACACTTAACATATTGTTTTGAAGCCTAAAAGAAACAACTCCACATTTATACACGTCGATTTCTGCTGGAAACTTCATTCAAATAGAACCTGCACAAAAAGCCTCATATACCTTCAGTTAACATGAACTGTTCCTGTAACACGTTCAGTGACAGTGGTACCCCCTATTGTTGGCTTTCAGCACTTAAAACCATCCAATAACCTGCCAGCCATGCCTGACAGGCGGGCAATCTTTGCCCCATACAAACTCCCATTCAAAATGACTAGGATTATGTGGCAGGGAAATAATTAGATTCATAGAAGCTTTAAATACAATGGCAATTAAGGAACATAGTTCTGTCTTTGCGCAAATATAGATATGTCCATCAACGTGGATAATAGTAAATACTTTGAAAATTTCTGCGCACTTTTTTCACGCAGGAACAGCATCAACACTCCCACGCTGGGTTACGTTGCTGCATCACAGGTGGCCCAATCCACATAGTCTCAACCCATAGCTCACAGAACTCCCTACTGCACTATGACATTTCTATTTTCCAAATTCTTTCCTTTCAGCCAGAATTGAACCCTGCTAAATGAAAAAAAATTCTAATGCAGACAAGTGGGAACTAGTAGAAACTAGTTTCAGAACGTCTGAAACACAAGACTGTTAGTCCTTCACAGCTGAACACAAGTGACCTTTGTTTTGTCAGTATGAGTCAAATACTATGCCCCAAAGTACGTTCTGACATACAATGTTATTTAGTCCCCTTCAAATGTTATAAATGTGTTAACATCTAGCCAATTTATTACGGTAGTTTATACAACAAAAGTTCCCTTCATGTGTATTTGAGGAATTAAAATAAAAATTGCGCCGTGTTCATTGTCATTATTGGGCTCCCAACCACCACCCTCCAAGAACTCTAAACTGTCAAAAAGTCTACCATACACATTCTGTCCCATAGTAAGCCCTGCTTGCCGAGTATCTCCATCTCAATGGGTCATATGTAAAATCCTCATTCTCTTCTACGAATTCCTCCATGGCCACATCCCATCCTACCTCTGCAAAGTTCTCCAGCATTACTTCCTCTCTCATACCCTCTAACCACTCCACCATTGGATGTCTAAGTCTTACTCTCTGTAACTCTCTCTCTTAAGCCCCATCTCTCCACCTCCCTCCCCATCTTAAAAGGGCTTCCTAAAACCCATCTCTTCAACTAAGTTTTTAGCCATCTTTCCTAACCTTCCATGGCACCAGCTCATTTTTCTCCTTTATGAAGTGTCCTGAGCTGTTTTTCTACATTAAAAAGGTACTACATAATTGCTCCTATTATTATTGCACTGCTCAAGGTTTGTATTTACTATTAATACATTTCAGTAGAACAGTTTAAAAAAAAAACTCCAGTCATCACACCAAAATCTGACAAGGATTAGCCATGTACAATACAATAATCCTAACCCTGTTATTTTGCTTTTCTTCAAATGAGTTCTGATGTGTTGCAGCAGATCATCACCAATATGAAATTTCAACTCAAAGCCTTCCCACATGAGGCAACTAACAGACTTCTCAGAATAGTGGGTTACAGAGAACAGACAGATCCAAGTGGCAATACATTGAATTTTTTCCTTAGCTGCAAGATCTCACATCCAGAGATTGATAAGAGACCCAAGACCTAACTCGAACATCTGGGCCCATATAAAATCTCAGAGTGAAGTCTAGAAAGATCATTGGGTTGCAGTACCAGATTTCTACAATTGAAGCCATTTCACTTCCATGAAATTTCTAGAGGATAGAAATCAAATACAGTAAAGTATCTGACACACCATTACAATGCTGGTCAATTTAATAGACTGAACATTAGCAATAGGGACAAAACTCGTGGAGCTGTTTTTCAAGACCTGACATGTTAAACATAACCCCCTGTCGGCTTAAAAGCTTAACAGGGAAATTGCCACATTTAAGGCAATCACCTGTAATGCTGGGAACATAGCTTGCTTACACACAATCATTAAATGTTTCATCTAATATAACCACTAATACATCATACAATATTTATCTATTTGTATAAATGGTAAAATAACAAAATCACTCAATGAACCAATCCAATAAGGAATGTGTAATGGCCACTGTTTGCAAAATCAGTACGTTCATAGCAGCTGTATTTTTCCTTACTTGTAAGATTCCAATAATCGCTTTAAAATAACCAACATGGAAACATGGCAGCTCCAAGTCAATGTAACCATAGTGTCCAATGCAGTCAGCCAGATTCTTCCCACATGTTTCACATGGACGATCTTTCTCACTAGTTCCCTATTGAGGTTCAAGAGGTAAGATCAATTAACTTTAAGAACAAATTATTGGAGCTGCTCATCTACAGAACAATTAAGTTACAATACATTCTTCTGGATCACTTTAATAGGAAAACTTGGCAAATATCTAAAATACATTTGAATATTTATGTTTTCTGGGCACACACAAGTCAACTCCTTATTGTTTGTTGCTCCACCTGATTGACAATAGAAGGAAATGGGGCTCGATGAGTAAAAGACTATTTAAAATTAGCATTCAAAAAGTAATACTGCACCCATATAATTTCAGGAAGGAGAAATTGCATTAATTAGCAATATTACTTTTAATATTTTTTGTTTGAAGATCAAGCATAGTCCATGCAACCCCTACAGATGTACAGTTATCTTAACCTACTTCAGTAAAAACTGTTATTCGCCACAACACTAGAGTGAACGGATTCTGAGCTTACCATACGATGATCCAGTACACCATGCGACAAAGGAGTGTGGCTGTTATCCTGACTATACAGGTTCTTGCTGACCACCTGGATGTGCGCCTGTTGCCGCATCTGTTCTGCAGACTTCATCCCAAAACAGATGTGGCTTCTATACGAGGAAGCAAACCAAAGATCATTATGGTCATGTGTATTTCACTCAACATGGACACAGATTAGCCTGAATGAGAAACAGATATAGGCTGTAAAACAGCCATTTTAAATTTACCATCAGTCTATTATATCCTTAAGACAAATACTGTTTAATTCTCTACACACAACACTGCTTTCGACAGATCATGTACAACCCCAGAACTGCAGTGTTAACATAAGGTGCCCAACATTTGCTGATCTTCATCGCTGTAAAATGTGGCTCAAATCGCCACATTTTACATCAACCAAAAATGGACAAAGTTCAATGAAACACAAATATAGCAATTCTACACATATAGACCAGACAGGGGAAGGACAGCAAATTTCCTTCCCTAAAAGACATCAGTGAGCCAGTTTGGCTTTGATGACAATCCAGCAGCTTTGTGATCACTTTTACTGATACCAATTATTTCCAGATTTTTTTAAAAAACTGAATGCAAATTCACAAACTGCCATGGTAGGATTTGAACTCATGTTCTCTGGATTAATAGGCCTCTGGTTACTAGTGCAGTAACATAACGACTACACTACTGTACCCACTTCATAAGACCCAGGCCTTGTTTACAATTGGTAAAATAAAATGCATAATTGTAGTATATTCCCTCAAATGAAATCTGAAGCACTTTTGATGCTGCTAACATTGGGCAGAGTACAAAGTGCTAACGTACAAGCACCAGCTCAATGCAGTATGTTCAAGGCAGGAGGGGACAAACATATAGAGCAGTGTTTACTTTCCAGAATAAGATTCAAAAAAATGAGCAAGTCCAAATGAACAACACTTCAGGGACCTGCTGTCTCAAAAATACATGTTTCCACAAACCCAAGCTCTCCACTGTCCCAAACCCCAACTCTTAATCGTATCCTCATCTCCCCAGCACCAGCCCACAATTAACAACCCAACACCCGCTCTCCCTGTCCCCAATACCCAGTCCCTCCCTCTCCCGACCCCCACTCCCTGCCCCATCTCCCGACCCCCAGTCTTCCCATCTCCCGAACCCCAGCCCCATCTCTCCCGATCCCCACTCCCCCTCCCCTCCCCCCAATCTCCCCCCGCCCCCCTCCCCCCCGCCCCCCTCCCCCACTCGCCCCCCACCCCCCCGACCCCTCCCGCAATCTCCCCCCCGACTCCCACTCCCCCCCCCTAATCTCCCCCACGACCCCCTCCTCACCCCCCGCCCCCACTCGCCCCCCACCCCCCCCGACCCCCACTCCCCCTCCCGCAATCTCCCCCCTACCCCCCCAATCCCCCCACCCCCCCCCGCCACCCCCTACCCCCCCCATGACCCCCACCCCCCCGCCCCCACTCGCCCCCCCACTCCCACTCGCCCCCCACCCCCCCGACCCCCACTCCCCCTCACGCAATCTCCCCCCCGACTCCCACTCCCCCCCGCCACAATCCCCCTACCCCCCCTAATCTCCCCCACGACCCCCTCCCCACCCCCCACTCCCCCACCCGCAATCTCCCCCCCTACCCCCCCCAATCCCCCCCCCCCGCCACCCCCCTACCCCCCCCCCCGCCACCCCCCTACCCCCCCCCCCGCCACCCCCCTACCCCCCCCCCCGGCCACAATCCCCCTACCCCCCCCCCACCCCGGCCACAGTCCCCCTACCCCCCCCCCCCCCCCCCGGCCACAGTCCCCCTACCCCCCCCCCCCCCCGGCCACAGTCCCCCTAACCCCCCCCCGGCCACAATCCCCCTACCCCGGCCACAATCCCCCCCGGCGACAATCCCCCTACCCCCCCCCCCGGCCACAATCCCCCTACCCCCCCCCCCCCCCCCCGCCACAATCCCCCTGCCCCCCCCCCCGGCCACAATCCCCCTACCCCCCCCCCCCCCCCGGCCACAATCCCCCTACCCCCCCCCCCCCCCCCCGGCCACAATCCCCCTACCCCCCCCCCCCCCCCCCCGGCCACAATCCCCCTACCCCCCCCCCCCCCCGGCCACAATCCCCCTACCCTACCCCCCCCCCCCCCCCCCCGGCCACAATCCCCCTACCCCCCCCCCCCCCCCCGGCCACAATCCCCCTACCCCCCCCCCCCCCCGGCCACAATCCCCCTACCCCCCCCCCCCCCCGGCCACAATCCCCCTACCCCCCCCCACAATCCCCCTACCCCGGCCACAATCCCCCTACCCCGGCCACAATCCCCCTACCCCCCCCGGCCACAATCCCCCTACCCCCCCCGGCCACAATCCCCCTACCCCCCCCGGCCACAATCCCCCTACCCCGGGCACAATCCCCCTACCCCCCCCGGCCACAATCCCCCTACCCCCCCCCCGGCCACAATCCCCCTACCCCCCCCCCCCGGCCACAATCCCCCTACCCCCCCCCCCGGCCACAATCCCCCTACCCCCCCCGGCCACAATCCCCCTACCCCCGCCACAATCCCCCTACCCCCAGCCTCTAACCCTCCCCTTACCCCCACTCTCCATGTGCCACATTATCCCGGCATTGGCCTCCACTTAACTCACTCACATTTTCTTGGCCACATCCGTCTCCCTGAACTGCTCCTTCACCATGATGGGCAATGGCGACACCACACCCGCCTCCTCCTCCGCCGGCAGCGCCTCTCGCGCTCTGACCGGCCCCGCCTGCCGGTGTAACGGCCGCCGCTCGAGCCCCGACTCCAACCCCGGCCCGAGACTCCGCGCCGCCGCACTGCGATCGCCGACCTTTCACCCCTCCTTCCTGCACCCTCCCGCTACAGCGCCACCCGCAGGCACCCACCTCACCCCCACTGTGCAAAAAGTTCAATAAATGCATGTTAAATTGTTATGATCTGGAATGCACCGCCTGATAGAGTGGTGGAAGCAGATTCAGTAGTAATTTTCAAAAGGGAATTGGATATATACTTACAGAGGAAAAAAATAATTGCAGGGATATGCGGAAAGAGCAGTGGAGTGCGACCATTTGGACAGCTCTTTCAAAGAGCTGGCACAGGTAGGATGGGCCGAATCGCCTCCTGCAGTATAAGATTTTATGAATGTTAGTGCTGACAGGCTGTCCTTTTGGTTTTGAACATCAAACCCTTTTGATCCAAGCCGTCAGCACTGGACAAGTTCTCGGTGTGAAATTTCCATTGACAAACCCAAGGGGTTCATATGCACCAAACATATAAACATCGCAAGATACGTTTGGATGAAAAATGCCATTTAACCTCATCTTTCCAGAATACCAACACTGCCGTATTCTCATCATAGCATCAAGCTAAGTAGATCCAGTGTTCTGGCCTCAGTGCCCTTCTGGCAACTTGTTCCAACTGTGATCGCCTTATGTGTGGAGAAATACTCCCTGATATCAGCCCTAAATTTGGTCTCCCCATAACAACTTGCACTTGCACAGTGCTTCACATAGTAGAGAATAGACTGAGCTGTCGTAGAAGAATTAGGTTGCATGACCAAAATCACGGTCTTGGGGAGGCTTTTAATGGGTGGGAGAGAAGTAGCAAAATGAAGAGGCTCAGGGAACAAGCTCCAGAGAACAGATGGCTGAAAGCTTATCCAGCAAGTGAGGAACGCAGAAAAGACAGGATGTACAGGAGATCAGAGCTGGCACATGAAGCTGAAAGAGACTGGAGCTTTGATAGTGTGAGGCTACAAAGGGATTTGCAAACAGCAAGGATGTGTTGGGTGATGGGGCCAGCGAAGGTTGACCAGGATGGGGTGCTGACCAAGCAGCACATTGTGCAGGAGAGGATGTGGGATAGCAAAGTATTCAACAAGTTAGGATTTGTGGAGGTAGGAGCTTGAGGACGGTGTTCAAAACATTTGAGTTCAGTGGTACTGAAAATTTGGATATGTTTTTTCACAAAGTTGAGATAGGGTCAAAGACAGGCAATGTTGCAGAAGTGAAAGTATGTAGTCTTTGTGATGGCTAGGATAGAAGGTCTAAAGTCAGCTCCTGATTGATACAGAGGTTGCTGCCTGATTGAAACATGAAACCCAGCTGGTTCATTAATCTCCTTCAGGGAAGGGAACCTGCTATCCCCACTGGAATGGTCTGCATATGTCCACACCATGTGGTTCACTCTTAAAGTCCTCTGAAGTGGCTTAACAAGCCATTCAGTTGCAAAAGACCACTACATCGAGTCTGCAGCACAAATGAAAGCCTTTCAGTCCAACTGGTCTATGCTGGCGTTTATGCTCCACACGAGACTCCTCCCACTCTACTTCATCTAACCCTATCAGCATATCCTTCTATTCCTTTCTCCCTCATGTGTTTATCCTGCTTCCCCTTAAATGCATCTTTGCTATTCACCTCAACTACTCCTTGTGGCAGCACGTTCCACATTCTTACCACCATTTGGGTAAAGAAGTTTCTCCTTCTCTATTAGATTTATTAGTGACTATCTTATATTGGTGACCTCAAGTTTTGGACTCCCCCACAAGTGGAAACAACTTCTCTACATCTACCCTATCGTTATCTTAAAGACCTCTATCAGGTCACCCCTTGGCCTTCTCTTTTCGAGAGAAAAGAGCCCCAGCCTGTTTGGTCTCTCCTGACCAATACATCTGCTCAGTTCTGGCATCATCTAAGTAAATCTTTTTTGCACCTTCTCCAGTGCCTCTATATCCTTTTTATAATATGGAGACCCGAACTGTTCTAGAAACCTGACTGTCACTGAGTGTCTGCTATGAGTCTGTAAGATTGTATGTGTTTTGGAAGAGAGTATGGGACAGACTTTAGTCTTCGCTGCCTGGGCAGTAATCTGGCGGAGCAGAGTGAGGGTTGCCAACCTCCAGGATTGCCCTGGAGTCTCCAGGAATTAAAGACTCATCTCCAGGACACAGTTGCAAACCCGACTTTTATGCTATTGATTGCAATGGAACATAAACCAGGCGGATTCGATAAAGGCCGTGCGATCTGACCCACCAGTTTATCGGCCATGTGGCGAAGGTGAAAATCTAGTCTACGTTACTAAACACACAGTTTTCAAAGTTTCGAAACTCCTGGGGGTATTATAAAGATGTTATACAACCGAGGGGATTAGGTGACACCATCACTCAATGTTTGTAAATTTATCTGAGTTCCAAGATAGTGTCACCAGTTTATAACACCCTCCCAGTCACACACAATCTTCTGTTTTGCTGTCCTGGTTTGTTTCTTCCACTGCTTTGCATTGCTGGCAGAGTCTATAGGATCGATTTTCCTGGTCCTGCACTGCATCGTCTGGGTGCTGTGAAGACATGAAAATCCGTCGAGAAGGAGCACACATTGGATGACGCCAATTGGGATGCCCTGAACGCACCGAGCGTACATGCGGCCTGCAGCGAGCCGCTGCCAAAAAGCTATGTTTTTAAAATATATGTACCCGAGTGTGAGATTGCGAGGAATAGGAATGCTCCTCCCAACCCCACATTAAAACCACTGATCCCTGCTGCCCACCAATCGATTTCCCCCCTCCCCCCACTGCCTGCAAATAGGCTCTTCTCTCCCCGTCAATCCCCTCCCAATTTGCCTTCCCCTTTCAGCACTTACCCGAGGGCTGCTGCCGCCGACGCAATGGCCCGATATTGGAAGCCTCTTTGCCGGCGAGATGCCCGGGGATGCCCAGTAGGTGTCCGCAGCTCGCCGGTGTTATTTAAATCAGCCCTGAGGCTCAATATCGGGTGCATCTCGGGCCTACCGGTTCAGGCACTGGGATCTCTCCTCGCACCTAGCTTGAACAAATCTCTACCCCCGTGACTTTTGGAATCGTTTTTACAATTCGTGCTGCCAGCACAGGGCTTTGCACAAAGGAGTATATACCAGAGGTCATTGAGAGGAGTGTAAATTCATAAGATCTACCCCTATCTTAAATATTCCCTCAGAAAACATGAGCCCCTCCAGTGAAGGGAGTTCAAAATTACAGCCAAAAAGTTGGTTTGGGGGGAGGGGGCAGGGGGCAGGGGGCAGGGAACATCAGGGGCAATCATGGGATGGTTGAGTTCAAAATTACAGCCAAAAAGTTGGTTTGGGGGTTGGGCAGGGAACATCAGGGGCAATCGTGAGATTCAAATATTAATACAGGCCCGAAGGGGAGTAGATGTTAATAAGTTGTAGAACTATACTGATCACTTTGTTTGCCTGAGAACACGAGAGAAAAAAAATTGAGAGAAAGGAATGAGAAAGAAAGCGACAGGTGAGAGTAATAGAAATATACTGATCAGTGTGCCTGAGAAAGAGAAAAAAAATTGAGAGAAGGAATGAGAAAAGAAAAAGACAGATGAGTGAGTTACAGAAAATGGAGAGAGAAGCTGCATGAGGTTAAAGAGGAAACGATTCATTCTGGTAGTAGTATTGACAAAGTTCTGAAAGGGACCCACATGGTACAATCTCGAAGTATAATTACACCAGCAGCCACATGTATCCTAACGTATGGAGTTGATGGAGGTTGTGTTCACATTGAATTCAGGGTTACTGAGGCAAGGCAAATTGTTACCCCCTCCATTTCGAAAGAAGTGCACATATTAATCATTATATATTAAGATGAATGAGGAATGATTTGGTCAAACACTGTTCTAAATTGGTTGCATAGTATTTATTGTTTTTATTATTCATTTACATTTTTAGCACATCACATATTGCTCCTAATTCCATGGACCCTCACTTTTCGACCACCTTCACCATCAATAACAAACTGTGCTAAGCCAGCAACAGTGCGTAACTTTTAACTCACTGCTAACTACGAGACACCCAATTCACTACCTCCTTTCCCTGGCGTTCCTGCTGTGTTCTGCCGATTCCCAGCAGGATGAGGGGTCATTGGCGGATTCTTTAGTCAGGAAGCCAAACCTTAACTGTAGGTTTGTGAAGCAAATTATTTCCATTGGCACTTAAATCCTTCAGGCAAGAATAAGCTACATGTCAGTACTACAAACTCTTGGTTCTAGGCAGACAACATGCCCCTCACCCTGAATTGTTAAGAACTGGTCCATCGCCACTTTGGCTCAATCACAAAAGGTGACGATGGAACGGAGGACCTGAAGTTCTCAGTGTACGTTCCAATTTGGCAAACATCTATCCAATGCCGCTTTTAAAAAAATCCTTGCACATTTGACATAAGTTATTCTCTTTTCATTGAAGACGGTTAGGAATTTCCTGCCCTCTGTCACATTAGAACCTCTGAACAAGAAGGCACAGCTAGGGCACCCAGTTTAATCTGCAACAGCAGCATCACGCAGGTTTACAAAAAGACAAAAAAAAAAGATAAAAATACAAGTAGTACAGACCATCCATCTCCCTTAAGGCGATTAGTTGAGATCAGTTGCTTTGGGGCAACTGCACACTTGTGATTTGTGACAGCTAGAGTATTTTGCTAATTTAGAAACTCAAAGGGAGTGGGGGGGTGATAACTGTCCTGATAGTCATAGAATGTTCTGGAAAGTGAAATGCACTCTCATGAACTTCAGCCAAACAAACATACTTGAATTTGAATATGCTGATAAAATGGATTACATTTAAAAGCCGATACAAAACAAAATATATCAATAAAAGGAAAGGCAAGGAGGGGTTTCACGCGATGACGGATCGAGCAACTTGTGGAAAACCTGCGTCGAACTCTCCGCCACCTCAGCCAATTATTTCTTTCTCAGTCATTTGAGCCACAGAGCTGCAGCAGGAGTTTCCTGTAATCTCCAGAGGAGTCGTCCTGGCAACAAAAGAAACACACACAAAAAAAAACTGCTGATGAGAAGGAAAGATTGGATGGTGTTACCACAGAGTACAATAAACCACATCGAGAATAGATTCATAGAAAGGTTACAGCACGGAAGGAGGCCATTCGGCCCATCGAGTCCACGCTGGCTCAATGCAAGAGCAATCCAGCTAGTCCCACTCCCCCGCCCTTTCCCCGTAGCCCTGCAAATTTTTTCCCCTCAAATTTTTAAAAATTCGTTCATGGGATGTGGGCGTCACTGGCGAGGCCGGCATTTATTGCCCATCCGTAATTGCCCTCGAGAAGGTGGTGGTGAGCCACCTTCTTGAACCGCTGCAGTCCGTGCGGTGAAGGTTCTCCCACAGTGCTGTTAGGTAGGGAGTTCCAGGATTTGACCCAGCGACGATGAAGGAACGGCCGATATATTTCCAAGTCTGCACTTACATGCACATTTAAGGTGTCACAGAGCCTGGGTTACAAGCGGTTGCCCTGTTTTATCACTGCTGTTTTCTTTTTATTGGACGGCTCGGAGTTAATCCAACGAGTAGCTGGGCTATCCAGAGCAGCACAGTCCCCGGTTCGATCCCCCAGTCTCTGTTGAGTTAGCAGATTTCAGCAGGGGCATTGCTGGAAGCACAATTGGCCTCAGTGCCCGAGTCAAGGATAGGCCAGGGTTCCCACAGCTGATTGCTGTCCAAGGGGTAGTGCCACATGTGGACTCTGCACGAGCTCATGATTGGGGTCGACCTCCCCCAATAACACAGACCAGCCTGCCAACACTCCCCAATAAAGCTCCCATATTTGTTTCACAGAATTACAAAGAACGTACAGGCCATTCGGCCCAACTGGTCGATGCCAGTGTTTATGTTCCACACAAACGTCCTCCTACCTCTTCATCTAACCCTAACAGCACATGTTAGCGGGTTTACCAGTTACTGTTGCTACAAAAGGGTTGTTAATCCCTTAACACTAACTGCCATGTGATACAAGCCCAAGTGGTTATAAAATAACAAGTTTTAATAGATTGACTCACAACGGTATTATAGTTATAATACAACGGTCTTCAGATTACATTAAATGAAAGGCAATCAATACAACCTGGTTTTGCCTCCCTGGACTCAAAATTGATCAGATCTGATCTCCGTGGGTTGCCTGGGCAATGGACTTCCAACCGTCCTCTCGAGAGCTCTAACTTTTGGGAAGGAGCATGACCTATATTTATAGTATTTGTTTGCGTTGTTCTGCACGTAAGCATTTCTGTCCTTATCTCCCGGTTGTAAATTATCCCACCCCCATGCTGACTCCGCGTCAAACAACGCTGGATGTGCTGAACCATGTTAATGTGGCGACCTCATCCGTTATCTCTCTGCTGCATAAACATCTGATAGTGGTTAGTGTAGATCCACTCACTCGCAGCCTTGCATGGCCCCATGTCTACTGTTTATTTAGCCTTTTACTGTTATCAGGTCTTAAGGGTATGTGGTTTCTTAGCAACCATTTGGTTGTTTCTATCATTCTAATGCCTCAGCGTTCTTTCAGTGACCTCTCGGGTTTCTGTAAGTTATCCTACCCACAGAGATGCTGAACTTCGCCCCCCCCCCTTTAGCATCCGCCCTCTTGCTAAGATGTTTGGCGCTATGCGAGCCGGTATTCTTGTTTTAAACCATATTCTTACATCTTAACCTTCTCTTCCTTTCTCCCTCATGTGTTTATAGGAACATAGGAACAGGAGTAGGCCATTCAGCCCCACGTGCCTGCTCCGCCATTTGATAAGATCATGGCTGATCTGTGATCTAACTCCATATACCTGCCTTTGGCCCATATCCCCTAATACCTTTGGTTGCTAAAAAGCTATCTAACTCACATTTAAATTTAGCAATTGAGCTAGTATCAATTGCGGAAGAGAGTTCCAAACTTCTACAACCCTTTGTGTGTAGAAATGTTTTCTAATCTCGCTCCTGAAAGGTCTGGCTCTAATTTTTAGACTGTGCCCCCCTACTCCTAAAATCCCCAACCAGCGGAAATAATTTCTCTCTATCCACCCTATCTGTTCCCCTTAATATCTTATAAACTTCGATCAGATCACCCCTTAACATTCTAAACTCCAGAGAATACAACCCCAATTTGTGTAATCTCTCCTCGTAACTTAACCCTTGAAGTCTGGGTATCATTCTAGTAAACCTACGCTGCATTTCCTCCAAGGCCAATATGTCCTTATCTAGCTCCTCC
The DNA here is from genome assembly GCF_035084215.1 of Heptranchias perlo. Classification (NCBI taxonomy): domain Eukaryota; kingdom Metazoa; phylum Chordata; class Chondrichthyes; order Hexanchiformes; family Hexanchidae; genus Heptranchias; species Heptranchias perlo. The sequence goes on from NC_090360.1 coordinate 8,361,875, forward strand.
TTAAATGCATCTATGCTATTCGCCTCAACTACTCCCTTTGGTAGTGAGTTCCACATTCTAAGTAGGAAGTGAGATAAGCACATGAGGGAGAAAGGAATAGAAGGATATGCTGATAGGGCGAGATGAGGGGTGGGAGGAGACTCGTGTGGAGCATAAACACCAGCACACACAAGTTGGGCCAAATGGCCTGTTTCTGTGCTGTAGACTTTATGTAACTATGTAACTAACCACTCTCTGGGTAAAGAAGTTTCTCCTGAATTCCTTATTGGATTTATTAATGACTATTCTATATTTATGGCCCCTAGTTATGGTCTCCCCCAGAAATGGAAGCATCTTTTGTTCGTCCACCCTATCAAGCCCTTTCACAATCTTAACGACCTCTATCAGTTCACCGCTCAGCCTTCTCTTCCCCCCTCATGAAAGCCCTGGATGTTGCTGGGCTTTAGTTCCACAGGCATATCTCCCCCCACAGCACCTCACCCAAGAGCCCATTCTTCACGTGTCTGCCTCGATGGTAAGTCGGCTGGCTGTTCAACATCGCAGCTAATCCTTCCCTCACCTGACGTTCCCAGCAGGGATCATCGGACAGCGATCAAGAGTTGAGAACGCCGGCAGTTTTGTTTGTCTTTTCCCTCTCCCTAATCTAGAGGTCAACGGTGTAAGCTCTCATGGGGCTAACTCATCACCGACTGGGGATGGAAACTCGGGGGTTGCTGTCTGTGTGGATCAAAGCCACGCCAAGTAAGTGCATTGACCAACTGAGCCAGTGAGGTAGCCAACACTTTCATGAGAGGAAACAAGAACAAAAAATGACTTCCATCAAGCATTACATTCCTGCTCCTGGTTTCGTTTCACATCCACTAAGTCAATTATAAAATACCCACTTTCTTGTCCCTCATGGTTCAACCGTTGAGTAACTTTGAACAATGAACACTAGAGCTGGAGACATTGGCTCAATTCTTTCATCTGCTGTTTTGGGACATGTATTAATGACAAGTTTTGAAGTGGGATAGTTACCGATATAAACGAGTACAGCGACTTTCCATACATCCTCTTGAACTCGGCCCTGATATCCAACATGTCAACCTCGCAGCGAGACACCATGATGCGAATCAGGGTTTTGTCATCTGTGCCCAACCCCTAAAAGAAAAGGAGGGAAGATCGACACTTCAACACATGATATGCAAGAACCTTCCTAATCACGTCATTTTAAATGTGAACGCCAGCCGAAGCCCCATCACAGTTACTCGGTGTTCTTCCATTTCCCGCTGCCCAGCTCCTTCCTCCAGCTGGAATGATGGGATGGCCTTGGCCAGGGCAGGTCTTGGCACCCATGACTGCGCTGCTCAATAGATGGCTCTTTTAAACGCAGTTCATGTTTTCTTGCCAAAGCACACGACAAACAATTTTGATACCTCGACCCAAAAGGGATTAATCCCTTTTTCTTGATATTCTCACAGAACTTGTGCAAATTTTAACACATTGAGGATAATTTTTTACTTTGGGCTTGGGGGGAAATCTGGTGGTTGTAGATGTGACACTTCTCAATGAAACTGAAAATCATGCTGGGCGTATAACGGACAGCCAATCCACAATCACCAGTCTACCGGGAGTGAAAGTTGGCCCCATTGTCATGGGAACCTTCCTCTACAAAACTGGCTTGGTGTGAAGTCAATGCAGGTTGTCGAGGGGTAACACGGCCCAGCTCTCCTTCCCTTCCTTCCTTAACCTCCCAACTGTTTGTTCTGGCTCCTTTTCAACCAGCTAGCAGGGGTGGGAGGGTTGGGCAAGTCAGAGGAACTTCTCTCGGGTCTGCTCCTGGGCCTGGCGAAGACAGCCCTTCACAAGTCCAGGATGAGGGGGGTTCGCGGGGAGGGTCAGTCCGGCTGCCTGTCTCTCTTTTGCGTGTCACCTCAGAGACGCATGTCGGACATTTGGTGCCTTCTGCGACCAGTGAGCACCACAAGGCATCGAGTGTCTTATTGACACCAATCATAACACGATGATTTAAATTCGGAGTTTATTTTAGTTCAGTTAGATATTGCGTTTAACTATATTAGGGGTGCCCGCTGTGTTTCAGGAGGCAGTCGTGCAGTTGCCTTTCTGTTAGTGACACTGGTGCAAACCAGCATGACCCCTTATTGGTTTATTTAAAATAGGCAAATGAACCTCCTCCATCTCTGCAAAATCCATATTTAAATAACAAGGTTAAACCTCAAAAGGACAATCAACTGTCTGACATGGAGCGACAGTAACAAGCTGCCCAATCTAGTCAGATGCCACTGAGGAGCCAGAGAGATGTTGAAAAAAATACTTACATTTATACAGCGCTTTTGACGTAGTAAAACGTCCCAAGGCGCTTCCCAGGAGCGTTATCAAACAAAATGTGACACCGAGCCACATAAGGAGATATGAGGTCAGGTGACCAGAAACTTGGTCAAAGAGGGAGGTTTTAAGGAGTGTCTTAAAGGAGGAGAGGGGCTGAGAGGTTTAGGGAGGGAATTCTAGAGATTAGGGCCTAGGCAGCTGAAGGCACGGCCGCCAACGGTGGAGCGATGAAAATTGGGGGTGTGCAAGGGGCCAGAATTGGAGTTATGCAAGAAAAGAGAAACTTGATTTTCCCTCCGTCCTTCCCTATAGGGAAGCAGCCAGTTTCCACTCTGCACTACCCATCAATGGCCTCACCAGGTTTGAGCGCTGACCGTATTGGGATTCATGTACAGAGGGATACAGCAGCAATCGGCTGCTCCATTAGCCCATCGTTTGAATAGAGTATGTGCCATCATTAAAACAGGCCTGGACAATTGGTTCTATTTACCATGTCAAACCCCGGCCATATTAACCTTCAATCAGCAGAACAATGAAGAAAACTGCACAACAAAAGCAGAGGAAAGCTCAGTCATGTATATTTCTTTTAAAACAGCGAATGGTTGAAGGTACCGCTGTATCCTAATACTGCAAATAGATTAGCGGTGAGGATCGGGAATGTCAGTGCTGGGAGGGGGTCTAATGAGTAGGGATAGAGTATGAACTGTACCCCATCCAACCAAACAAAATAAACAATGACAGCCATTAGGCTTTACCTTCATGGATTTGTAGAGCCTCTCAGCAAAGAAGCCTGGAGTATTTCTCAGACATTTCACTGTGAAGTGAACATTAGTTACATATTAGTCATTGCCAGGATATAAATTATACTACTATTATATATATGTAAAAATATAGATATAAAAACAAACACACACACACACACACACACACACACACACAAAATTCAAATTAGAAACAGAGGATATAGCTCAGTTGCAACCAGGACTTAATGCATCTCTTGTAACTCTGGCCATTGACAGACATCGTTATACATCAGCATATCTCTACAAGAAGTATAGACTAAAACAATAGTAGAACGTGGAGAAGATGTCGAGGGGCGACTCTGGGGAGGGAGTGGAGAATTCCTGAAAACATCAACATATGCTGATGAGCTCCACCAATACTTTTTGAGGGAAGAGAAACATCGGTTGGGGCTGAGGGGGTTCAGCTGGTGTTTGAGTACAGAAAGCCTGCAGCACATTGCAGTATTGCACCATGAGATGCAAGTATTCACCCCATGATCACTTGCACAGCCTGTTCCCAGTCTTAACCATGCACAAGAGCTCTCGATGCTAAACATGGTAAACCTGGAGTGCCCCTTTTTGTTGAGATTAGCATAGGACCTGGGCTGTTCCTTCAAACAGACCATTACAGGGCTCCTCACACAGAAATCCTTGTCCTCATTTACAAGTCCCCTCACAGCCTCACTCCACCCCATCTCTGCACCCTCAGCTCTTCGACTCTGATCTACTGCACACGTTCCCCACCCTTCTCTGTTCCGTCATCAGTGGCAGAGCCTACAGCCATCCTGTCCCCTACCCTGACATTTCTCTTACAAACCCCCTAGGATTTGCGACATCTCGTCCCAGCTTCAAAAGCCTCTTTTTCAGCTGTGCCTTCAGCCACCTCCCCTTCATTCTTCTCCTTAATCTTGCTGGAGTCCAACCCCCATCTACTGACGTGCCCTGGGGTATTTGCTACATTAAAAGTGATACACGAGTAGACAACTCATTATGTAACCACTACCCTGTGCAAGAACACAACGTTCTGTCTTCCTCAGTCTGAGTTTACAGACTTAAGCTCCAGCAGCTGTGATGATCGAAGGCCAGCATCGTACCACAGGATTACAGAACAATCTTACTAGTTGCAATCTGAAGTTTATGACACAGGAATGCAGGAATGTAAATCCTTTTGTCACTGTTGCTGGTGTGGGGAGGGAAGGTGGAATTAAATTCATGATCCTGGACGTTTCTCTTTAAATGTTAAGCAATAATGACTTACCCTCAGCAATACCATCCTTTACGAAAAATACTACGGGTTTGTGTTTGTATTAATTTGAAAATTTTTAAGTTCACCATTTGTGATCTGGATATTTTTACACTCACTCTCAAAAGTTCCAGGAAACCCACTATGCTGTTCACTGGTTCGAGAGAGTCAGTGGAATACAGTCATTGACAGGAATGTTCTCTTCAAATGGAAATGTTTTACTCTGTCCTAGCTCAAAATGACAATCGGCCCTTTTCCAGCAGACGCATCCCTCAGAAGCAGCAGATAATTCTAAACAGGGCACAGAAATGAAGAGAAATCCTGGACCTCCCAATAGCCGGTGGCAGAGCAATATTGGTAGAAGCCTGAATCAGGCCTCAACTCTGTCCTTTCAGCTCGAAATCAAGGGATATGGGGATAGGGCGGGAAAGTGGAGTTGAGGCCAAAGATCAGCCATGATCTTATTGAATGGCGGAGCAGGCTTGAGGGGCTGAATGTCCTACTCCTGCTCCTATTTCTTATGTTCTTAAGAAAGATGCAACAACGAGGGAGTGCTGCACTGCCTTTCGGATGGGAGGTTAAATCGAGGCCCCGTCTGCCCCCTCAGGTGGACGTAAAAGATCCACGGCACTATTTCGAGGACGAGCAGGGGAATTCTCCCCGGTGTCCTGGCCAATATTTATCCCTCAACCAACATCGCTAAAACAGATTATCTGGTCATTATCACATTGCTGTTTGTGGGAGCTTGCTGTGCGCAAATTGGCTGCCATGTTTCCTACATTACAACAATGACTACACTTCAAAAAAAAGTACTTAATTGGCTGTAAAACGCTTTGGGACGTCCTGAGGTCGTGAAAGGCGCTATAGAAATGAAAGGTCTTTCTTTTATGAAGATCTCAGAGGGGTGGGGCAGAGGAAATAGAAGTAGTTAAAAAAGAGAGGCCAAGAATAATCTAGAATAAGACATTTGGAGTTTCATGTATCTTAATACCAGACAGTGAAGCAGCTGTATGTTGATCAGATAGTATTGGGATTGTTGCCGATGGCAGCCAGACACTCAATTGTTACCTCTACCGACAGAAAATACGGAGTCGTACAACACCAGGTTATAGTCCAACAGCTTTATTTGAAATCACGAGCTTTCGGAGCGTTGCTCCTTCGTCAGGTGAGTGAAGGGTTCCATAAAGGCACCGCATATAAAAGTCAGAGAACCTGGTGTTGTACGACTCCGTACATTTGTCCACCCCAGTCCATCAGAAAATACTGCAGTTTTAGGGTGAGCCATTAGATGGAGCAGCTTGCTTGTGCAGAACACTCCATACTAAAAGGGAGGGGAATGGAACAGAGCAAAACCACTATTTATGAGAAGAATCACATTTCTGAAAGTTCTGGAGAAACCAGAACCACAGACAACTTCATTATCCCATCTAATGAGTTTTGCTCTGTGCTCCTCCAGTTGCAGCTTGCTGCAGTGGCTACATGGAATCTATTGCAGAGGAACAGGCCATTCGGCCTTTATATTCCACACGAGCCTCTTCCCACTCCAATTACCTCTTCCCACCATGCCCCTTCTATTCCCTTCTCTCTCATCCAGCCTCCCCTTTGAACGTGTCAATCTACCAGCTTCAACCAGTCCACGTGACAGCGAGTTCCACTGATGTACGGCCTGCCCACTTCCTCCAGAGATAAAGGCAGCCCACCGCCATGAGCTGGCACAGCAAGTCAAGCGTGAGGAAGACTCGCGAGCATAGCTGGGTGAGCACAGACCCCCTGCGGAACACTGACATAACATCTCAATCATCACTGGCTTCCTTTCACCCGTGTCAAGATATGGTGATACTTGGGCGCATCGTCTGAACCTACGTCCCAAACCTCAGAACGGTGTCAGCCGTGGCTCAGTGGGTAGCACTCTTCGCCCTCTGGAGTCAGGTGGTCGTGGGTTCGAACCCCACTCCAGAGACTTGTGCACAAAATCCAGGCTGACACTCCAGTGCATTACAGTCTTTCGGATGAGGCGTTAAACTGGGGTCCCGTCTGCTGGCTCAGGTGGACGTAAAAGATCCCATGGCACTATTTCAAAGAAGAGTAGGGGAGTTCTCCCCGGTGTGCTGGCCAATATTTATCCTTCAACCAACATCACTAAAAAAAAATTATCTGGTCATTATCATGTTGTGGGAGCTTGCTGTGCGCAAATTGGTTGCCGCGTTTCCTACATTACAACAGTGACTACACTTCAAAAAGTACTTAATTGGCTGTGAAGTGTTTGGGACATCCTGAGGTCATGAAAGGCACTATGTAAGTGCAAGTCTTTCTTTCTTACCCTAGTAGAGAGACTGGAGCTGGAAATTTACTGTTGGCAAGGTGATCTCACGAGCAGGCTCGTATAAAATTCCACTCCCTCCTATCGTAATGGAGGGACTAACCCATTTTGACTGCCTCCGTTAAAAAAGAGATATGAGTGCATTGAGCATTCGTACAAACATATCACAGACAACAATCTTTAGGTTTGCAATAGATTGCTGACTCAGGCAACCGATTAAGAATCCCCTCATGGAAATAGTAAAATTCATTGTAGAACGAGAACTCGGGCGACCTGCAGTGCAATGATTCGGAATGTAAAACGCATGCAGTTCTGAGGGTGTAAACTGGTCACAGGAACAGCATGCAGACCACTTCACAACAATGAAAGAGAAGCAGCATCGAGTGAGATCAAAAAAAAACCAATGCACCCATTTAAAAAGGGGAATCCCGAACGGTGTGGTATTCATGAGAAAGCATTTGGTAAACCATCTGCTGTCAGGAGAGGAGGAGGAGGGAAGAGGAGCTGTCTTTATCATGACACCACTTCCCACAGGTGCTGCAAGTCTATGCAATCTAGGCTACTGCACCAGGCGGGAGGGAAAGAGAGGGGTAATTCTATGATTCTATCCTGGCGGCAGGGAGCAGGACAAACCAGAAACGTGGGTGCACGCTGCCCACAACATTTCAACCATAAATTACTCTCACCGTGTTGTATTTGCCAAATACTCTTTCTCGAGGGGAAAGCCGCTTTAAATCTGCCTATTGCAGATATACACACAAAGTACACACGCACAGACAATTAGAAAGACCAAACTTCACTGTACTAACCCACGAACTGAGAATCCAGAAAGCATCAGGGGGGGGAAACACATGAGGAAAAGCATTACGTGCACATCATTTTATAACATTTCAACTCACGGCTCTGATTCCCCTGGATAACTTTCCCTTTCTTTATCTACGCCACAATTCCAGAACAGAGTGATTGCGAAGAGCAGCTCTGTTCACCTAGTTCCAGACAAAATGGTGCTGTCCATACTCTCCATTCCAAAATGGGACCGTGGAGACCTTGCTACCAGTCTCAAAAATAGAACCCACGACCCCTCGTACTTTCAACAGGGTCTCTCTATGAAACCAATGAAAAATTCTGGCTGTGTTTCAACAAGTGCCAGCTTGGCTCAGTTGGTAGCACTCTCGGCTCTGAATCAGTAGGTTGTGGGTTCAAGCTACACTCCACGACTTGAGCACATCACCTGGGCTGACACTTCAGTACAGTACTGAGGGAGTGCTGCATTATCAGAGGTGCTGTCTTTCAGAGGAGATGTTAAAACTGAGGCCCCGTCTGCCTCTTCAAAGTGATGTAAAAGATTCCTATGTCACGATATGAAGAGGAGCAGGGCAGTTGTCCCGGTGTCTTGGCCAACATTTATCACCAGAGTCATTTATCTTATTCTTGTTTGTGGGGCCTTGCTGCGTGCATATTGGCTGCCATATTTGCCTACGTAACAACAGTTGACCTTTCAGAAGTAACTCCTTGGCCATGAAGAGCCTTGGGACATCTTGCAGACATGGAACGAATTATATAAATGCAAGTTCTGTCTTCCTTCAAGTTCTTACACAACTGTGGCACAATTAACGGTTGCACTCAGAAAGCCCTGTAGGATCAATTGTGGGTTCCATCTCACTCCATCAACGTGACTGTCACACTTTCCGTGCATCAGTGCAACATTTGTTTTTGCTTTAGGTTTTAGGAGAAACCATCTCAACAATGCAGAACACTCTGTAAATAAACCTTTTCCCCCTCCTCCCAACTTAAACTTATTGTCGTCGTCCCGTTAGTGAAGATCTTCCTTCTCTATCTACTCAGGTTGATTAAACCTGCAAGAGTATATCAAGGGAATACTATAATAGCTAGGACAGGTACGGTGAGAGATATCACAGTTAGACTGGGGATGTCTCACCTACTGCCAGCATGCCCCTCTCCAGGTTCCCAGACATCTCCCGGCTGATGGTCTTCTCAATGTCGTGTTTACACACCTGCCGATACTCTTCAAACACTGAAACATAAAACAGAACTTTCAGCTGCAAAAAGTCTTAATATTCTATCTATTAAGTGCGGACCTTGGCTTAAGGTTCCTAGAGAGTAGCTGAGCCATACCAGTCAGGAAGGCTCCAGGTTTAATCTCTAAACTGTGCTGATTTAGCAGACACCAGATGGGGCAGCGGTAGGTGCTCTACAATTGGCGTCATAACCCCTAGGTTAGGGAAGTGGAAACCATCCAGGGTTCCCGGTCCTGCCTGGCAACCATAGTGGAAGTGTGTTGAGGTCGAGTAATTACAGGATTGGCCTTGGCTGATGATGCCCCATCTTTTCAAATAGCCTGGCAACCCTTTTTGATCAGAGCTCACACTTGTTCAGGTATTGCTCCCCGCCGTTCCTGAAAGTGAGGGTCCATAATGGGGTACAGTGTCATTGGTATTAATCAACTACTGGGATCTCACAGTGGCCATTCTTCATCTGTGAGTATCGACAGGCCTGATCCTATCCTCACAGACAATTTTCTCTTCCCCCCCAGACCAACAATGACACTAAGCCTCCACCGCCAAGACTTGATAACTCAGTGTGGACCTAAGATCAATCTGGGACTTACCTTCTCTGCATGGCCATCAAATGGTCCATTTACCCAGTACAGAATCGTGATGTAAAGTGATTTTGTTTCGATTTAGTGAATCATGAGCCATTCTCTCTGATTCTTTAAATCAAAGAAGTCAGCCTGCATTTCAATTATGCTACTTACAACACAAGAATACTGGTGGTTCAGTCACTGTCCAGACAATAACTGGTGATAAAATTACACAGCTTGACTCGAGATGGCTCTGTACTTGAGTCAAAACCTAAGCCAGCTGCGTCTAGTCAGCAATTCACCTAGCCACAATGTGGAATAACCAATGCCAATATTTTTACGATCTAATGTGCGAATGGGGCAGTAGGAGAGTTTACTGAAGGGTATTTCAGGACACTCAATTTTAGTTAAGGTTTTCACAGAAAGTTATTTTTCACGACACCAGTCAGAACGACACAATTACCTGCTTTCAGGTGGGATCTATTCCTTGCGCACAAGATGGCATTAAACTTTGACTCGTCTGTTCCCATACGCCCTTCTCCTGCATTATACATCTCCTAAGGGCAAGAAAAGAAAAATCAATCAATCAGACCTTCACACTGGAAAACCACCTCACTGTCCAAATCTCCGTAGAATTCAATTCATTTCAGGCCTTGTTGTCTGAATTCAGTTTCATTTCACATTATTAACTTTGCCAACATTTACTGGGGTGTTTTGTTCTTAACCACCTCAACTACTGGGACATTATGACGGACACCAAAAAGAACTCAAGTCCCACACCAATGTGCTTGACTCTTCACTGCCCAGTTGTATCAAACTCAGGGCAACTAAGGATGGGCAATAAATGCTGGCCTTGCCGGTGACGCCTACAAATTAATCTCAAGAATGAATTAAAAAGTTATTGTTACAGATCAGTTAGCTACTCTGAGGCCTATCCAAAACATTCAGAGATCAATAAGTGATTTGTTCAATCATAATCTGGATTTTCTATTAAAGGAATACTCTGAGCTGCACTTTCCAATTTCAATCAACAAGGGTTATCAATAATGCTACGATAGTTCTGTCTTCCACTGCAGGCACTTATGTCAAGATTACACTAGGTGTAACAACTTACGCATATATAACATTATCAACATGGCAAAGTATCCCAAAGCACTCTACAGGACAGAAGGTGGTTTCAGGAAGAGGTAGGTATTTGGAGGCTTTTGAAGGTTGGGAGGGGGGTGGGGGTGGGAGAGGGGAAAAGAGAGATGTAGCAAGATAAAGAGTTTAGGGAGAGAGTTTGAGTACGAGGTCTCACCTAATGATGCTAGAGCCGGGGAAGGTGGGAAAGAGAGAGATGAACAGCAGAGCAGAGGGTATCTGGAGAGATGTAATGCTGGAGGATGCTACAGAGTTGGGGAGCAGCAAGATCTTGGAGGAGGGATATGTAGATGAGGAAGAGGGTTTTGAAGTCGATGTACTGGGGGCCAGGGAGCCAGTGGAAGTGGGGGTGCTAGATGAGCAGTACTTTTGCGGGATAGGAAGTGCACAATGGAGTCCTGGATGGGACGGAGTTTATACATGGTGGAGCTTGGGAGGTCAGTGAGGGGAGTGCTGGAAATATCAAGCCTGGAGGTGACAAAGGCATGGATGAATCAATGGATTCGGTTTGAATCTCAGCTCAGAGTTGAGCAGTTCACTGAGGTTGCACATCATCAGAATGAACAAGTGGACACTTAGGAAGAGGGATGTGATCAGGTGCTAAGACACTAAGCTTCTGGCAGGGATACTTGTCATCATCTTGTGCCTGAATTATCTCCCTCAAAATTACAAGATGGTCCAACAACTTGCAATTATTTCCTACGCACTGGATTAGCTGGAAAAAAGTGGCAAGGCACCACTGCTTATCTTATGATGTAAAACACTTTCGCCAAAACGTGGACATAAATAAGACTTATTTATTAAAATTTAAAGTGCAGCTTGGAGTATTCTTCAAATTATGCGTTGATTAATGAAAGCATTCAATCCTACTGCCAAGAAAAAAAAAACACCAGCCATCTGGATCTTCTCCAATTGTTGGGGTGTGGTTTTATTCACATTTAGTGAGACTGCATTAGGATCAACACTACATTTAACCAGGGGATTCTGCTCAATAGAATGCCAATGAAGCCCTTCTGGTTTAAAAAAAAGTGTTTCTTTTCGCCAGGCCTATGAAGTATGGCTGTAGTTTCTGGAAATGCCTTTCATCTCCTCCCCGCCCTCCCCACAGAACAAAAGCTGGGGATGGAATAAACTCATGCACATCTGTGTTGGGTTTTGTGCATTACAACTTGGATCTGAAGCCCTGGCCACATTCTTAGAATGGGAGTGTTTGACTCGAGTCTCTGCCACACTTCCTGTTTCAAGGCTTGTTTTGGCCCTAGAGGTTAGTCAGTCTCTCCAGAAAGCAGGCTGCACAGTTGGGTTCTCATTTTGACTGCAGAGGCCTAGAACATTTTTATGAACACTATACAGCGCTCAAAAGTCTTTAAATATACAGACATTATTAAGGCCAAAGAGACCTTCTCCATAGCAATCAAATGAGCCAGTCTTAGAATGGAGTTGAAGACGCAGCTATTACCAACACAGTAAAACATACAGTGGTGGCTGCCAAAAAAACATACATAATATTCTTGGCAGTGTTTCTGATAAGCTTTTATATCCCTTGTCGTTGCTCTGAAACGGTTTCTATTTGAAAAATGCAAAGTAGTTTCTGATAAACAAGGCCTTTATGCCGGTCTGCCAGCTGGGACTTTCCACATTCAAAGATAATTAACTTAGAATTTAAAATGTTTTTGCCTTCAATCTGCTTAAAATATTGCGAGCTGATCTCCCATCATTGCTCGCGGTGATGTCAGAGGATCTGCTGTTTTGCAACACGATCAGTGTTCTATCACAGAACACACAAGATATTCTTCTGCTGCAAAGACGGACTCGTGTTAAAGAGACAGGCCAAGTTAAGGCCACAAAGTCTAATTAGAGTTCAGTTGCTGTTAGTGAGGCCAGGCCAATCTGCAGGCTTCCCTCAACGTCAGCAATTAACCTGTAATTGATTTCTGCCGTTTGTTTTTAATACTGCGATACTTAGAAGTGCATCATCTTTTGGGTGCTCTCAAATCTTATTATATATGAAACATCATATCGGCACATGTGCAAATCACCCTGGAGTTGCTCGTGGTAAATTTGAGGATATGTTGATATGACGAGAGCACCAAACCATCGAGAATAGGAAGCATTATTCTACTGCTAAGCTGGAAGTGTGCTTAAGATGGCTAGTCCCTTTAAGGCCAAATAGTCAAACTGCTACAAATCAACCCTAAGGTCACTTGTAGTTACTGAGTTCTGCTGACCAGAGGCTGTCGCATTAACAAACGATGAAATGACAAGATTGTTACTGAGAAGATCTCAATCCACAAGTGCCAATTCATTTCTCTCATGTTGTCAATCTCAGTAAATCCTACAAACCAGCTTCTCTGCACGAGAGGGGACAAAAAAAACAATTTGACCTTTATCTCCTTTTTGTGGTTCACTTTATTTGTTTTCACTAAGCTGAGGAAGTGTTGGGAATAAACAATGTATCCAGCACTCCCAGATCATGTACGGTTCAGATTATTGCAGCGTAAAGCCTCATTTACACTATCTGAACAATGTCACTTAATATTAAATTCAGAATAGCACCGTTCTAAGCAGCCCCCCACCCCACTGTGACCTTTATTTCCCACACTCGCCTTCATGGCATCTGAGCGAGACTGCCAATTAGTGATAAATTATTGATAATTTTGTACTGCGTCCGCTACGGACTGGATGGAGATTGCCAAACTTTGCTTTGCTAATGATTCACTGTCTCTTCAGTCTCGATATTAAAATCACAAGTTTTTTTAAAACTCCAAATCCAGCAGCACAAACAGTTTCTCAGGACTCTTGAGAAATGTGTCCATTTGCTATTTAGTGAGCAAGCATTCATATGGCAGCCCAATGGATTTGAGCATGATTAATGCATATTTTTTCTTCTGCTTACACTGCTGGGCAGTAACAGTCTCTACAACATTTATCTTGTATATCTGGCTTGCAGGTTACAAAATTATGCTTAAAAACAGTACCATCATGGCAATTAGGACTTTGGCAAGGTCAGTATATTTTGCTACTCACCTGAGCGTCCTTTTTAACCAATGTTATATCCACGTTTTGGCTCTCATCTCGGTTACCCTGGAGACCAGGAAGAAACAGAAATCGACAGTTATCCAAAAAATACAGGGTCACTTTCGTTCGTGAACACGGAACAGTCAGGTCCAGTTAGAGCTTTACTTCCACCCGCCATTTTGGCTTCCAACAAGGGTTCCATTAACCCTTTGGTGGAAAAGAGTCACCCAGCGAATGCAGGCAGCCAGTTGCTTCATACAGCAGTAAGTCAAGGGGGCTCACTGAACACAACTTGTTGAGTTTCAAATCAAAGTTTAGAAATAAACCTCTCTACGGGGAGGCGATTGATATTTGGTGAAATATTAACATTTTTCTTCTTCAGAATAATATTTGATGGGTTTTATGTAAGCATTTTTATACCTGAAATTTTAAAAGATGGTGTCCTATGAGAATAATTACAATACAGTTCCAAGGTTTGTTCTCCTGTTCCCTCCACCTCACTATCAGTAATGATGCCCACCTTGCCACCTCCCTCTCTTATTCAGAAGTTTCCTCACACTCTTTTCTCTGTATAACTCAATTTTTTTCTCCTCATAACTCAACCCTTCTCTTTAACTGTGGCTTGAACCCACTCCTGCTCGGTGTCCATTGTTTTTCTCCCCTCTTCGAGATATTTTTCCGTAGGTGATGAGAGCTGGCTGGGATTCTTACATTAAGTTCACAACTGCCCAGGTAAAAAGTAATTGAGCCTTAAGTCATGTCTAACTCATCCCAAAGCTTATAATCGCAACGTTGGGTCTATACGTGAAAGGTTGGAAATGTAATTTATAGTTTCCGGATGAGCTGTAGGTGGTGCATGTTATCAGATCAGTCTGAATGACTTTGGTTGTGGAAATTAATAACACTATCACCACCTATGGTCGGGCCAGGGTACCAGGGAGGGCGATTCGAAAGGAACAATTGGTAGGTATGATGGCAATATAAAGAGAGTTACAGCCAATGTGACAATTATAACGGAGTCCAAAAAGATTTAGCTTTACTGGAACACAGACTTCAGGTATAGTTACACTGTGAGTAACGGCAGGGACCAGTTGGGCCGAGTGGCTTGTTTCTGTGATGTACATTCTATGTAAAATGGAAGGGCAGGGACTGCACATGGCCGATAGCTAGTTTGGTAAAAAGGACTTGGGGGGTGGAGAGGATTCCATGTAAATGAGCGCGCTCAGTCTAAAGGATGGCTGTAGTGAGAAATCAAAGCAGAAGTAGAACGATTTCCTTTCATCATCCTTCACAATTTACCTGAACAAGGGAGATGAGCAGCCTCTCGAAGTGTCCAGATGTGTCACCCTTGATATCCTGCTCCAGTGTCTTCTTAAATTCTACAAGAACAATCATGTTCAGTATTACACATGGTATTGGACTGTGGTGAGTATCCTTTGGGATCAGAAAGGACATATGTCATAGCATACACTGATTTAGGAAACCAAGACACTGAAGGCCCAACTAGTGCCTATTCACCTTGGGAGCAGGAGGGAGGGGTCTAGGAAGGTGGATCAGCAAGATTTCTTTGGGGTCGAGGTCAGTCTTAAGATGTCACACCTGGCGATGGAAGCTTGGAAACAAGTCAACCCTCGGGATAATCTGATGCCCAGGCCAGTCAGGTCTGTAGTACCAATGATTGACCAGTCAGGCTGGTTTATTAATGGGAATGCGAGGAATAGGCCTACCACTGGAGCTGGGATTGTTCTCATTTGGTTCCAGTTAGCCCTACAAGCCAATGCTTTAAAATGGGATGGGTGGTCCTGGCTGGACAAAGATTGGGAGGTTTACCGGTGCTCTATCTGGTAAACTGCACACTGTTAACTGGTTAAACTCCACCAGCAATGCTGCACACAGTTGGGTTCCTGTGGCTTGACTCTTGTCAAGTTGCAGCTAAGCTCTCTGGGCTTAAAGAACCAATGGCAGGTATCTGCACCTTAGTTAATATTATAGTAGTTCTTCAGCCCACCTAAACTGTCCACCATTCAGTCCCTCAAGACAAAAAGTTCAGCAGTTGGACTCCTAATACCTTATTCATAGAATCATACAGCACAGAAGGAGGACATTCAGCCCATTGTGCCTGTACTGGCTCTTTGAAAGAGCTGTTCAATTAGTCCCACTCCCCTACTTCTTCCCCATAGCCCTGCTAATTTTTCCTTTTCAAGTATATATCCAATTTCCTTTTGAAAGTTACTATTGAATCTGCTTCTCCCCTCTGGTTCTTTTACCAATTACCTTAAATCTGTGTTCTCTGCTTACCGACTCTCTTGCTGCCAGTGGAAACAGTTTCTCCTTATTTACTCTATCAAAACCCGTCATAATTTTGAACACCTCCATTAAATCTCCTCTGAACCTTCTCTGCTCTTAGCAGAATAACCCCAGCTTCTCCAGTCTCTTCACGTTATCCAGGCCTTCGCAAAGAATAACTGTCCTATCTGCCAGGAGGTACACAAGCATTTGCAGTTCAAAAACATGGAGTTCAATCTCCTCAGTTAATGATTTGTTAGGCAGCCATGGTCATTCGTTCAGTTACCAGCTTTGGGCTTCCCTTTATAGTTCTGGTGGTTGAAGTAGGTGGGAGGGCAGGGAGATGAAGTCATGGTTACTGCGAAAATAGCTAGTGTTGATCCAGGCATTGAGCAAATATCAGTGGAAAGACACAAGTCTGTTTGTTGAGCAGAAGACAGTTTTCTTATACGTGTCACTGTGTGTACTAAAGGTCTGCTAAGCAGACGCAACTCAATAGATCGCTAACGTCACAGGAACTGTTTCTTTGGCAGGCAAAGCCAAAATAGAGCCACAGCTCAAGGCTGGAATCGAATAGCCAGTATAAGGTAGTCTTTCATATTTTTACTTAAGGAGGATTCCTCAAAGTGCGACAGAAAATTCACCAAGACATTAGGTTTGAACTCTCCTTCCTACTAGTGGATTTTATTCCAGGCTGACACTCGAGTGCAGTACCGAGGGACTGCTGCATCGTCAAAGGAGCTGTCCTTTGGAGGAGATGTTTAACCAAGGGGTCCATCTGCCTCTTTCAGTGGTTTGGGCATATTTGAAGCAAAGCAGAGAATTCTCTGGTGTCCTGGTCAATGTTCCTACTTCAACTGCCTCCACAAGAAGCAGGTTCACTGGTTATTCGTCTCATTGTGTGAGGAATCTTGTGCACAAAATGGTTTCCACGTTTGCCTGCATAACAACAGTCACTGTGCTTCAAAAGCAAATCTTTGAACGCTGTGAGATATTTGTAAGACACGTGATACAGTAATTACATCAATGCAAGGCTGTCTTTTGAAAGAGGTGGTGTCACTGTACAGGGAGTTGCCGGGCAGGTTCAGTTCCCAGAACGGTACAAGAGCGTACCGCTCCAAAAATCTCAGCTGTGGTGCTGCTTTGTTGAGGACGACATCTCATACTACATCTGCTGACAACTCAAACTGGCCCTCTTTCTGAAAGTACTGACTGATGTCGGGATATTAATCTACAAGTGGCAACATTCATCGTGTTGGATGCTTGGGTCCACTGGTGCCATCGGTAGCCTGGTATCGAATCCATGTGGTCCTTCTTCAGGTACAAGTCTAGACAGTGCAGGCCAACAAGCTATTGGTCAGTGGAGCCCGATCCTGTCCTCCTTTGACATCCAACGCACACGCACTCACAGCAAGGGGTCCAAGAATCAGAAGTATGGATCCCCTCTCGAACCTGGAGATATTGTGACAAACTGTAGCACTCCTACTGTCGTCACAACTGACATCAGCCCAGACTCGAGACGTTCCTCGTCTGTATGGTTCAGTACCACGCCAGGCAGTGCATTTAGCCACGGAGACACCAGGAAAATCCCAGCAGCACAAACATTTTTGATGTTTTTTTATATCAAGTTCACAGTGCCTGATGTAAGAGTAACAATTCCCACAACAAAGTGCCTTGCAAGACATGATGATGCTGCCCCTTTAAAAAGGGTCTATCTAGAGAAAAGTCCAAAACAATGAATACACCCCCCCTCCACCCCCAACCGAAGAAAGATTCACTACCATGGCTGATGAAGAACAAACTACCAATAAATGATACATTGGGTTGATTAAGAGCTCTGGCAGAGACAGAAATCCATCTCTAAAGCTTCTCACCTGCTTTGTAGACCTTGTTGATATTGTGGATATCTGCATTGGAGCGAGACGCCAGGATCTCGATCAGACATTGTTCATCAGTCCCAGCCCCCTGCAGAAACAAAAGCAGATGATCAAGACACGCCCCCTTCAAAAAATACTACAGCGGAATCAATTATCCGTTGAGAACGTGTGTGGAGAGTAAGAGACGAGTGGGAGTCAGGATTTCCCAACATTTTCATTTCTCCCTCCCTCCCTCCACCCCATCCCGAGTGTGTTCCTCCTACTGGCAAGGTCAGCTGGCATTACGACAGCTCGGCAATCAGCTGATCTGCATCCTCATGTCACAAGGTCTCAAAGCTGACTGAGTAATCTAGGGTAGATTTTCATTTGTTCTCCAGATGTGGGTGACACTGGCAAGGCCAGATTTATTGCCCAACCCTAATTACCCAAGGAAGGCCATATTGAAAGGTACACCACAGCGAGGGAGAAATGTTTTATTAAGTAATGCATTGGAGGAAGGAGGAAAAAAAAAGTGTCTGACTGGATGTTTAATAAACTTTACAAGTAAACTTCTTGCAAGACCCTCGAGTACTGTTGAAGTAGATTACGTTGATCCTGGTCACAGTGTTACACTGCGCCTCTGTATCCAGCACACTCTTCTGCAATACCTTGTCAACTCACCGACTAATATGTGGTACAGATTTTCACCAAGGTTAATAAGCACCTGATAGCCACAATGCCAGAAAAGTCAGAGAGACGGGTTCAAACTTCAAGACTCGGCTGACTATCCACTTGTTGCATTTCCTGGGGTTTGGGGGTGGAGAAATTGCCAATTTGTAGAGGGGAGCAAAGAAACATAAGCCACGCAGGCATTGGTGGAGCAATAATTGACACCCGAAGGGGAGGGGGGTGTCGGGGGGGAGTGTGAGGAAATATTGGAAACCCGAGTGAATCTACATGTGTGTGTGTGTTTAAAAAAACACTGGATAGTCCTTTCAACAACATGAAAAATAGCATTAGAATATCGCCAAATCAGACCTGACAATTGGCTTTCTGTCATCAGACTCTTCTCTTTGGAAACCAGAAATGCCCAATATGTTTCTATGCCTCCACAAGAAGCAGGTTAACCGGTTATTCATCTCATTGTGTGAGGAATCTTGTGCACAAAATGGTTTCCACGTTTGCCCGCATAACAACAGTCACTGTGCTTCAAAAGCAATTCATTGAACGCTGTGGGATATTTGTAAGACACGTGATACAGTATTACATCAATGCAAGGTTGTCTTTTGAAAGAGGTGGTGTCACTGTGCAGGGAGTTGCCGGGCAGGTCATTAGATGTATTCAAGAAGGAGATAGATATATTTCTTAATGCTAAAGGGATCAAGGGATATGGGGAAAAAGCAGGAACATGGTACTGAGTTAGATGATCAGCCATGAACATTTTGAATGGCAGAGCAGGCCCAAAGGGCCGAATGGCCTACTCTTGCTCCCATTTTTCTATGTTTCAAATATGTTACGGGTGGTTGAAAGCAGTAAAGCTCCCCCCTAGGAACTGGACCAGAATTACCAAAGACGGACACACACCGGCATATGTGTGTTTTACAGTCCATTTCTAACTGTGCAATCTGCTGACTTTAAACACAACATTAACTTGAAACAGAACGAAGAGATCACAAGGAAAATTTATGGAGGTAGACCGGGGAATTATAGACCAGTTAGCCTAACATCTGTTGTGGGGAAATTGCTGGAGTCTATAATTAAGGATAGGGTGACTGAACACCTCGAGAATTTTCAGTTAATCAGAGAGAGCCAGCATGGATTTGTGAAAGGTAGGTTGTGCCTGACAAACCTGATTGAATTTTTTGAAGAGGTGACTAAAGTAGTGGGCAGGGGAATGTCAATGGATGTTATTTATATGGACTTCCAGAAGGCATTTGATAAGGGCCCACATAAGAGACTGTTAGCTAAGATAGAAGCCCATGGAATAGAGGGAAAAGTACGGACTTGGTTAGGAAGTTGGCTGAGCGAAAGGCGACAGAGAGTAGGGATAATGGGTAAGTATTCACATTGGCAGGATGTGACTAGTGGAGTCCCGCAGGGATCTGTCTTGGGGCCTCAATTATTCACAATATTTATTAACGACTTAGATGAAGGCATAGAAAGTCTCATATCTAAGTTTGCCGATGACACAAGGATTGATGGCATTGTAAGCAGTGTGGATGAAAACATAAAATTACAAAGCGATATTGATAGATTAGGTGAATGGACAAAATTGTGGCAAATGGAATTCAATGTCGACAAATGTGAGGTCATCCACTTTGGATCAAAAAAGGACAGAACAGGGTATTTTCTAAATGGTAAAAAGTTCAAAACTATGGATGTCCAAAGGGACTTAGGGGTTCAGGTACATAGATCATTGAAGTGTCATGAACAGGTGCAGAAAATAATCAATAAGGCTAATGGAATGCTGGCCTTTATATCTAGAGGACTGGAGTACAAGGGGGCAGAAGTTATGCTGCAGCTATACTAAACCCTGGTTAGACTGCACCTGGAGTACTGTGAGCAGTTCTGGGCACCGCACCTTCGGAAGGACATATTGGCCTTGGAGGGAGCGCAGCGTAGATTTACTAGAATGATACCCGGACTTCAAGGGTTAAGTTACGAGGAGAGATTACACAAATTGGGGTTGTATTCTCTGGAGTTTCGAAGGTTAAGGGGTGATCTGATCGAAGTTTATAAGATATTAAGGGGAACGGATAGGGTGGATAGAGAGAAACTATTTCCGCTGGTTGGGGATTCGAGGAGTAGGGGGCACAGTCTAAAAATTAGAGCCAGACCTTTCAGGAGCGAGATTAGAAAACATTTCTACACACAAAGGGTGGTAGAAGTTTGGAACTCTCTTCCGCAAATGGCAATTGATACTAGCTCAATTGCTAAATTTAAATGTGAGATAGATAGCTTTTTGGCCACCAAAGGTATTAAGGGATATGGGCCAAAGGCAGGTATATGGAGCTAGATCAGAGATCAGCCATGATCTTATCAAATGGCGGAGCAGGCACGAGGCTGAATGGCCTACTCCTGTTCCTATGTTCCTATGACTTTGCATAGATTTTTCCACTGCATCACTGACCTAGAAGAGGGAAAGCAGAGAGGTGAACTGATAGAGGTCTTTAAAATTATGAAGGGGTTCGATAGGGTAGACGTAAAGAAGATGTTTTCACTTATGGGAGAGTCCAAAACTAGGGGCCATAAATATAAGACAGTCACCAATAAACCCAATAAGGAATTCAGGAGAAACTTCTTTACCCACAGAATGTGGAACATGCTACCACATGGAGTGGTTGTGGCGATTAGCATAAACGCATTTAAGGAGAAGCTAGATAAATACAGGAGGGAGAAAGGAATAGAAGGATATGTTGATAGGGTTAAATGAAGTAGGGTGGGAGGAGGCTTGTGTGGAGCATAAACACCGGCATAGACCAGTTGGGCCAAATGGCCTGTTTCTGTGCCGTACATTCTATGTAAACTGTGCCTGTTGCTGTACAGTTCAGCAGCCCTGTGGATCTACACGTCAGCTCATCACTAACCTTGATTGCTTCCTTCAGTTCAGTTGCATCATAAAGCGTGGAGTTTTTCAGCAGTGCCAGGACTGCCTTCTCGAAATTACCCGACAGCTCAGACTTCAGCTCCTTTATCAAATCCTGCATCAGAAAGGAGAAATGTCAAACACCCAGCAACAGTGCAACGACTGAAGGCACAGGGGGAGGGCCTGGATTGTCCTCTTTGCCAGTGGGGGAGTGGCAGGGACGAGACCATTTTTCCACGGGTCGGGGCTCTTCATGTATGTAAGGTATTTGACACGATATGAAATGCAGTAATTATTCCTCATATAAATGAGATTTTGGAAGCCAGCAACTTAAACACTGATTTTGATTTCTCAGATTTTACAAGTACCACAGTCTCTTTTGACCTTGCCCATTGTTGTTAACGACATAATTTCAATTAAGAGAAATTGAGCAGCCTTGCCTTAGGCTCCTAGCTCGCCCCACCAAACCCAACCCAACCCAAGATCTGGTCACTCTTGTAGCACAAATTAGATCCAACCAGCCAAACTGAATTTGTCTCTAAAGTCAAAATTAAGTTACCTTTGAGAGCCATCATAATCTACACAATATTTATCTCGCTAGAAAAGATAAATGGCATTTTGTATTTAACAAGGCACAACAGTCATTGCATGTGAAGCGTTTTGAGATGTTTCTGAGAGACACAAGACAATCTATAAACATTTTTCTTTCAAGTCTTTCCTTCTCAAGTCACCAGAAATCTTTAACTTCTGACTTTTGGTTGCCATATCAATTGAATGTGTTACTTAGTGCAGCTCAAGAGTGGCTCAGTTGCCAACTCACCAGGAGGAAACAACTGGAACAAGTCCCAGATTTTGGCAATTCGAATAAAATTATTCCTGGGCAACAGAAACATACGATCAATGACGGACAGGAATAGACCCTCTGGTCCATCCATCCTGTCCCACACAATCGTGATACCTTGTGTCTGACAATATATACACTCCCCACCCCACACCATGTGATCTCCTGAACAAAATGAAATTAATGTCAATTTTCAGGTCGAGCCGGTTACAGAAGCTAAATGAATAATGCAACTAACTATTGGCACTAGCAACAAAAAGACGCCAATGCATTTATCAACCAGTGTAAATGTTATTCAAGGAGATCCAATGCAGGGCTGAAGGTGATATTGCCTTCAACTTCCACCGTGGGAGCAACAGAGTGTCTTCTGGATGGAAATCCCCTCAAAGTGAGAAAAGGTAAATTGAAGAGTACTGTATCTCAGTCTGGGCACCACACTTTAAGGAGGATGTCAAGGCCTTGGAGAGGGTGCTGAGGAGATTTACTAGAATGGTACCAGGGATGAGGGACTTCAGTTATATGGAGATACTTGAAAAGCTGAGATTTTTCTCCTTAGAGCAGAGAAGGTTGAGGGGATATTTAATAGAGGTGTTCAAAATTATGTGTGGTTTTGACAAGAGTAGATAGGGAGAAAACAGTTTCCACTGGCAGGAGGGTCGACAACCAGAGAACGCAGATTTAAGATAATTGGCAAAAGAACCAGAGGGGAGATAAGGACAATTATTTTTGACGCAGTGAGTTGTTCGGGTCTGGAATGCACTGCCTGAAAGGGCGGCAGAAGCAGATTCAATTGTAAATTTCAAAAGGGAATTGCATAAACACTTGAAGGTGAAAATAATGTAGGGCTATGGGGAAAGAGCATGGGGAGTGGAACTAATTGGATGGCTCTTTGAAAGAGCCGGTATAGGCAAGATGGGCCAAATGGCCTCTTTCTGTGCTCCATGATTCTATGAAGTTCCACCACACAGTGATGGTCAAAGATACTTGCCTTTCCGTAGGCCGTTTTGAAGGACAGGACAATCTGCTGCCTCTGCTTACTGGATCGATGCGCAACTACATCAATGATGGCTTGTTCATCCGTGCCTACAAACAGAAGAGTTCAAAATTAAAAGTAGGTCCCACAGTAACAACCTTATCAAGTTGCATGTTTTAAATCGATTCACAATAGACAATCCCAGGAAAATCATCCATCATAAATGCCTACTGACTCTGCCAAACTGATAATACTGAGGTTCTTATGTCATGCAGCCCAGGGAAAATGCAAACAACTCTCATTACATACTCTCCGACGGCAACCATATAATGGGGTCATTTGTATGGCTGGTGGTTTTCCCATAAGCCCTAGCACGAGGCCTCACAAAATTGACCCCGTGGAATGCAATAAAATGTCATCATAACTTTCTAAACATAATACCCTGCAACTGTCAATCGTTTTCAGTTGCCCAATCTTAGGACAGAGCTGGCAAACATAAAACCTCTTCACTACAGCCTTGCCGTTTGTAGGAACGTTTATATTTGGGATAGTTATGTCACGACGTGGATCAAAAGGAAAATACTGCTGGATGCTGGAAATCCGAAATAAAAACAGAGAATGCTGGAAAATACTGACAGATACTGGATAAAGATAAAATACTGGACAGCTCTGATGAAAGGCCATCGACCCGAGACTGTAACTCTGTTTTCTCTCTCCATAGACGGAAGGGTCGAGAACCAAAGATTTGAGGTGATTGGCAAAAGAACCAAAGGCGGCATGAGGACATGACGCAGTGAGTAGTTATGATCTGGAATGCGCTGCCAGAAAGTGCGGTGGAAGCAGATTCAATCTTGGCTTTCAAAAAGGAATTGGATAAATACTTGAAAAGGAAAAATTTGCAGGGCTAAGGGGAAAGAGCGGGGGAATGGGTCGAACTGGATTGCTCTTACAAGGAGCCGGCACAGGCTCGATGGGCCGAAAAGCCTCCTTCTGTGCTGTAACCAATGATTCCAGTGTTTTAGAAGGCACTTGTGTCAGTCAATCAAGCACTCCGCAGGTCAGGAGCTGTGATGAATTATGGCAATTCGGAATTCATACCAATTGAGACTGTGTAAACTCACTCGGCTGTTCAACGAGAGAATTTACAGACATGGGTAGAAATTCATCTGGGCCCGTTTACAGGGAGGCCTGAAATCAGGATACAGCGGAGTCATGGGAACACGTCAGCTCCCACAGCAACGTTTTTAATTAAAAAAAAGAAAAAGAATCTTACCTTTTGTTGGCGGCTGCAACGACTGCTGAAGAACCTAGAGCAGAGCAGGCCCAGCTCCTTCTCCACCCTGCGATATCCAATTTCTGCAAGTGGCCTAAAACAGGCGTGAGGCCCCGCAGTAACACTTGTAAGGGGCCTCACCTCTGTTTTAGGCGGCTACCAGGGATGCCTGAAAGAAAATGGCCCAACCCAATTTCAGGTTGGATTTTTTTTTTAAGCGTCCTGGAGCGCAGGTCATTGGTCCCCGAAATTGGACCTCATGAAACAGGTGCAACGAGGTCCAATTCCTATCGCACAAAGTTCAATGGTTGGACAGTTTCTATTTTGCCCATTCTCAGTTGGATGCCCAACAAATGCTGAGCAATCAGTCACTCTACTCAGGTTTTAACAGAATGAGAAAACTTAAACAGCGAAGCTCTTCAGATTCACTCACCAAATCCTTTCATAGCTTTCCTCAGAACTTCAGCATCCCTCAGGGCATCAAATCCTGAAGCGTCTCTTACAGTCCCTCGGTTCACAGGCTAAACACCACAAAATATTTGTGTCAGACAAACAGTTCAAATTCTGTTTGGGTCTCTGTCGTGCGCCAGTTGTTTTTCCAGCTAAGATGGTGGGCAGGCAACCTATTGACAACGTCACAGCCAAGTGCTGTTTGCATCGCTTCATCGTCACCGGGCGTACTATGGATTAAGCATCTCAAATTTATGTAGTCTCATTGCCAATTCACTCTTCAACAGCTATTACAATACAAGGACGTGTAGGTTCCGCTTCAGATTGGGGAATTTAAGCAGATTAAAGCACATTCACTAACTGCAGCTTTTGTTAACTCCGTTCTGTACCTAAGCACAAGAGCTTTTGTGATCACATGTCACAACCATAACCTTCCCCAGTTCTGGCACGGTGGTGGGATTGACTTCAATGAGCTTATGCATTTAGGGATGAAAAACATTGCAGAGGTGCTTAAAGAATTCAAAAATGTAAGTGAAGGGCAAAGGCAAGAGGGACAAGTCACAAGAAATCGTGTTTGGTTTATTTACTGACTTGTTTCAATCTAGTCAACAAATGGGGAAACATCATTGATCTAGCCTGTCCATGTGTGGTCAAAAGATTTGTTGACATACGTTGAATAATTCTGGAACTTTCCAGTGATCTTGCAGTTACAGCGCACTTCTTCATTCGACTGAAGTGCAGGTTGGAGAATCGAAACTAGCTCCAAGTAATCCTAGCTCCAAGCTGTGTTCCTATCTTGCAAGGCTCTGAGCTGGGAGCGTAGAATCACTAAACTTGATCTTTATCTGTGTCTTTCTATGATACGACCAACATCTTCCATAAAACAGAACTTGGTGGCAGAGCAAGCCAATTTCTACTGTGTGCTACGAACAAAATTGTAAATACCTTCTTTTTAAAACATAAATAAGTTTACAATTTCATTACAATTGTAAACAATTTTACAACACCAAGTTATAGTCCAGCAATTTTATTTTAAATTCACAAGCTTTCGGAGATTTTCTCCTTCCTCAGGCAAATGTTTCAAGATCTCCTTGAAGCCTACGCATTTATACATTTCATTACACACAGCACACAGAAGAAATCTCCATATAATTTATTATCCATGATTTCTCTACCCATTTAGATCCCCAGCAACCATTTCCAACCAAATTGTAACAACCAATTTCTAGGATCTATTGATAAATTCCCTGATTTTTTAAATTCGTTCATAGGTTGTAGGCGCCACTGGCAAGGCCAGCATTTATTGCCCATCCCTAATTGCCCTTGAGAAGGTGGTGGTGAGCCGCCTTCTTGAACCACTGCAGTCTGTGTGGTGAAGGTTCTCCCACAGTGCTGTTAGGAAGGGAGTTCCAGGATTTTGACCCAGCGACGATGAAGGAACGGCGATATATTTCCAAGTTGGGATGGTGTGTGACTTGGAGGGGAACGTGCAGGTGGTGTTGTTCCCATGTGCCTGCTGCCCTTGTCCTTCTAGGTGGTAGAGGTTGCGGGTTTGGGAGATGCTGTCGAAGAAGCCTTGGCGAGTTGCTGCAGTGCATCCTGTAGATGGTACACACTGCAGCCACGGTGCGCCGGTGGTGGAGGGAGTGAATGTTTAGGGTGGTGGATGGGGTGGCAATCAAGCGGGCTGCTTTGTCCTGGATGGTGTCGAGCTTCTTGAGTGTTGTTGGAGCTGCACTCATCCAGGCAAGTGGAGAATATTCCATCACACTCCTGACTTGTGCCTTGTAGATGGTGGAAAAGCTTTGGGGAGTCAGGAGGTGAGTCACTCGCCGCAGAATACCCAACCTCTGACCTGCTCTTGTAGCCACAATATTCAAGTGGCTGGTCCAGTTAAGTTTCTGGTCAATGGTGACTCCCAGGATGTTGATGGTGGGGGATTCAGCGATGGTAATGCCGTTGAATGTCAAGGGGAAGTGGTTATTCACTCTCTTGCTGGAGATGGTCATTGCCTGGCACTTGTCTGGCGCAAATATTATTTGCCACTTATCAGCCCAAGCCTGGATGTTGTCCAGGTCTTGCTGCTTGCGGGAACCGACTGCTTAAGTGGCAAATAATATTTGCACCAGACAAGTGCCAGGCAATGACCATCTCCAGCAAGAGAGTGAATAACCACCTCCCCTTGACATTCAACGCCATTACCATCGCCGAATCCCCCACCATCAACATCCTGGGAGTCACCATTGACCAGAAACTTAACTGGACCAGCCACTTGAATATTAAACTTAGGAACAAAGGGAATATATTTGAGGGAAGGAAGGAAAGAAAACTACTGGCCATAATTAGATGGGATAATATGCAGTATACATCTCTCCACAATCTCCTCTGTAGCTGATCCTATTGACATGAAGTTATTAGATCAGTTATTAGCTGGTTTTCATAGACTGTGCAATGTGATAACAGAAAGGTGATCTATGAACTTAACTGAATATAAACTTAATATTAAGATTAAACTTAAAGGAAAAAATTGCAGGGCTATGGGGGAAGGGCCAGGGAGTGGGACTAAGTGGGTAGCTCTTTCAAAGAGCCAGCACAGGCAGAGTACACTGACTGGGCTCCTTCTGTGCTGCATGATTCTGTAAGTAAACACAGCCCTTCCAAGGAATGTGTGTTTTGATATGTTTTTTCATAGTTTAAGGTTACTGCATACAAAAATTGAATTGGAATAAACTGACTAAAGCTACAACAGCGTCACCAACTTTGACTGACAATATTTTGGAGATTCCTACTCTGTGGGTTAATTAAAAGAAATACATTCACAAACAAAAACAGAGAAAAATTGAATCAATATTCAGGGCCTATAGACGCACATTAATATCGCCACTGCTTTCCTAGAAAATAATATTGATCAATGAGCAATCTTTATGGAAACGCATCATAATTTATGTTTATTAAAATCATTTGAACCTGTGAACCAATGAAAGTTGAGTTACAGCAAAAACCTATTAGTGCAGTAGCCACAGAAAGAAGAAAAAATTTAATCTATTGATTAGTCTCAAGAGTCAAAATCCATCCATTAGTTACCTTCATTCAACTAATTCTAAAAGGAAACAAAGGATTTTTCATTTCCCCTCACCAGTTTTCTCCACGCCAATACAAAGAATTTACAGCACAGAAGGCCATTTGGCCCATCATGCCCGTGCTGGTGTTTATGCTCCACACGAGCCTCCTCCCACCTTACTGCATCTAACCCTATCAACATATAGTGAAGGCATTGATATCATAGAATCATACAGCACAGAATGAGGCTATTCGGCCCATCGTGCCTGTGCCGACTCTTTGAAAGAGCTATCAAATTAGTCCCACTCCCCTGCTCTTTCCCCATAGTCCTCCCCAAGCAAAGGGCAGTACTACCCTCCTGTTGTGATCAACCTGGGACCTTCGGGTCTCTAAGGCTTAGCTACTCACTGGATGAACTCGCTAAACTACCATGGGAGCCACAGCAATCAGACTGACTGGTATTTAACTCACGCACACACGCGCCCCCTCTCACGCACACACGCGCCCCCTCTCACGCACACACGCGCCCCCTCTCACGCACACACGCGCCCCCTCTCACGCACACACTCACTAATCTTCAATTTTTTTCCCCCCAAAACAAGTCAATTAATTTCCAAAAGTAACCAAGAATATCTTGGAACACCTGACACATTATACTTAATAAACGCTGTGATTACCCGAGAGTGCAATGATTTATTGGGACACAAGTGCCACTGACAGCCAACATGCACAGAGCAGTGCCACAATACGCCAGAACACCGCACATCAGAATCACATGCAGCCAAACACCATATTTTACTTAAATATCGTCAACTGACAATTCTTTCAATAATAAGCAATCTTAAGCTTACACATTTTTTTTTTAGTGGGGTGGGGAGTTTTTGGCTTGTTTTTGAACACACTTTGATGGTACAGTCAGTTTAAGGCTATTTTTTTTAAAATTTCCCTCTGACAATTTTATCCCCTCCTGAAAGCCTCTACTCCATCCTAGGGTACAGTTCCACATGTGCCCGTCACCACCTCACCCAAATAGCCTTCAGGACATCACAGTCGGACAGTGATAAGAACATCGGCATCACTGCCCAGTCCAATCCTGTTTGCTTACAACATCCGCACGTGCACACTTCCAGCAGGGGTCTCCAGATAGGGACGAGGAGCAGGGAAGCCTGTTCAATTGTCCCTTTTCTGCATCCAGGGACAATAAGGCCAATTGCCCCCCCGCCCAACCTACGGCCACCCTGGCTGAGATCGGTTAACCCAACATAGACCAAGGAACCTTCCTGGTCTTGTATGGTTGAATTACTCACTGGATAAACCTGCTGAACCATCAGGGATGCATCCAGTTTGAGGTTTCTGACCCCAATCTCGGTGTAAGTCGAGACGCCTACGTTCTGGTACAACATCGATAAGCTCTGAAATTATTTCAACTCCAATTGACTGTCCTCAGATTTTTCCACCATGTGACCTAAGTCTGGATCCAGCGATACAAAAACAAATAGGGAATCAAATCCGACTTCCACCACCTGAATCTATATATTTTTTTTAAATAAGGAGGAATAGATTCAAATGCTTCTCACACAAAGGCCTCAATGAGCATGTTGTTTAGGATCACGTGCAGCTAAACACAGTCGCTTCTAGATCAAGGACGGTTGAAAATTCAACAAGCGTTTTGCGAATTTTTACCCCTATTTTTCCTCCTCTCCACCCGCTAACTTGTGCTGTGGTGAAGTTCCAAAGGAACCGGCAGCATCCAGTACTTCACACAAGTGACCGGTCTTCACATTTAAACTCCCGACAGTGTGTAATGGAAAGCTATTTGACCGTGGGGGTCTTCACAGCTGAGTCTGGTTCTGCCCTCAGTCGACATTACACACTTGCAGCAAATGTCTCTGGATGGCAATCGGGACTACGAAACCTGGCTAGCCCAAGGGAAATTGTATTATTCTTGCTGCCAAGCCAATAAATCAAAGACTGGGGATCGAACCTTGGACCTTTCTGGTTTGTTTGGAACAGCTTTATTCCAAGTAGTGCCTACAACATCTGAGCCAGGAGAAAGGCTCAATTATTTAAATTAAAATTCCCATTCAGTGTCATTCTTCTGAGTCCATGTGATGCTACAATGCAGTGGACTTCTGTTTCATTACACCCACTATCATAGGTACAGGAGTAGGCCATTCAGCCCCTCATGTCTGTTCTGCCCTTCAATTAGATCATGGCTGATCTGCATCTTGACTCCACCTACCTGGCTTAGTTTTCAATTGACCCCCAGCCTCAACAGCTGTTTGAGGGAGAGAGTTCCAGATTTCCACTCCCCTTTGTGTGAAGAAGTGTTTCCTGAATCAACCCTGAATGGCCGAGCTCTAATTTTAAGGTTGTGCATACTTGTTCTGGACTCCCCTACCAGAGGAAATAGTTTCTCTCTACACCTCAATCATGACCACCTAGCCTGAGTATCTATTGTGCAGCAAATCCGAGGCATTTTGCTCCCACCCCCCCGCCCCAATACCCCTTTTCCAATCCGAATAAACTTATTTCTACATAGATGTCATCCAAAGCTTCCAGAGATTTATTATATTGTAACATCCACAGGATTAGCTGTGGGTCGCGATCTTCAAAGGTCTTTGATCCAGAACAGCATCACATGCAATTACATGATGGAAATAACTCAAAAGGCACATCAGTAAAGCTTACCTCAAATTCTGAGCCAACCTGGGTGTAAAATGCCAAACAACATTTTAAATAGAAAATTAAGATATTTTCCACCCTCATAAACAACCCGCTATTCCATGTAGGAAGCTACCATTTTCTTACGTAGCATGAGTTATCATTGAGCCAGGTTGAACAGGAGTCCTGCTCGTTCATTCACAATAATCTTATTAAGTGTGAAACACAACAGAGGTATGAACTATGAATGCATAAGGGTTTTTGTCTATCACCGTTGTAACAGGGGCTGCAATGATGGTTTGTGAATTAAATAAAAT
The DNA here is from genome assembly GCF_035084215.1 of Heptranchias perlo. Lineage (NCBI taxonomy): Eukaryota > Metazoa > Chordata > Chondrichthyes > Hexanchiformes > Hexanchidae > Heptranchias > Heptranchias perlo. The sequence continues at coordinate 8,392,617 of NC_090360.1, forward strand.
ATCGATCGCCTTAGATCTAAAAGGCAGTAAATTGACTTCTTCTGAAAGGGCAGCATGGACACGCAGGCTACGGAGAACAGCCCATTCAGTAAGTTCCTTCGGCTGAATCAGGAAAATTTCCCCTGGACCTAGTCCCAATGTCTGGATTCTGCCACAGAGCTGCTTTACCAGTAAACATCTACGGACAGCCCAAGGCTGGACAAGGATTTAACCAGAGTGGTTAGAATGTGGAACTTGCTACCACAAGAAGTACTCGAGGCGAATAGCATCAATGCATTTAAGGGGAAGCTAGATAAACGCACGAGGGAGAAAGGAATAGAAGGATATGCTGTTAGGGTTAGATGAAGTAGGGAGGGAGGGGGCTCGTGTGCAACATTAACACAGGCATGGACCTGTTGGGCCGAATGGCCTGTTTCTGTGCTGTACATTCTATGTAAATCCCACCCAGTGGCCCACAGTTACTATGTACTTTTTGGCACCCTTTGACTACTCTGGAATATCTTTGCTATAAAACGTTTGGTGATCACTTTAGTTTTAATTGTTTAAGACACAAAACTTGAAATAAATAATAAACAAGTAATAAATTTAGCAAATTTGAACTTTAGCAGCAAAGTACTTAAAGTAAGTTTACTTTAATTTATACACTGAGCTGCCTTCCTTACCTTTAATGGTGCTGCAGAGGAGGTTATAGTTGAACTTGAAGAGTAACTTTGGGATGAACCAGATGGGTAACCAGGTGTAGGGGCTGACTGGTATCCTGGGGTAGGGCCCGATGGGTAACCTTGTGTGGGGGCAGACTGGTATCCTGGGGTAGGGCCCGATGGGTAACCTTGTGTGGGGGCAGACTGGTATCCTGGGGTAGGGCCCGATGGGTAACCTGGAGTAGGGCCAGAGGTTGTTGGATATCCTGTGTTAGAGCCAGGATATCCTGGATTGTATGAGGGAGCACCAGGCTGACTGCCTTGGCCTTGTGGATACATTCCATACGGTGGTGCTGGCTGCTGGCTGGGAGGAGCCCCAAACCCTCCTGGGTACCCAAGATTGGGAGGTCCAGAACCGTATGTACCCATTAAGTTCGATATGTTTTGTGCCTGTAATAATAACAGAACAGAATGTAACAGTACTAAGATTTTTGGTTTGCAAACCACAATTAGATTTCTATTTTGTTCCAATTTTGCCCAACTCAAACAAAATGCAGTAGACTTAATTTCTAACGTCAATCTCTCATGGTGTTGCACACGGAGTTGGAGGCAGAAGTCAAAATCAAGCACAGAAGTGTCGTCTTTAGGGGAATCAGGGTTAGAGATGGGGTGGAGGGGGGATATTGGACCAAAGTGTGCAGAGCAATTCAATCCCCATTTTAAAGTCATACATTTTGTCCTTTTACAAGAATGATATCAGAACTTTACAAGGATGTTACCAGAACTGAGAGGACATACTTATCAGGAAATATTGAACATACTGGGGATCTTTTCTCTAGAAAAGAGAAGGCTGAGGGGTGACCTGATAGAGGTCTTTAAGATTATGAAAGGGTTCAATAGGGTAGTCATCGAGAAGATGTTTCCACTTGTGGGGGGAGACCAAAACTACAGGCCATATGTATAAGGTACTCACTAATGATTACAATAGGGAATTCAGGAGAAACTTATTCACCCAGAGAGTGGTTTGAATGTGGAATTTGCCACAAAGAACAGTTGAGGCGAATAGCATAGATGCATTTAAGGGGAAGCTAGATAAACACATGAAGGAGAAAGAAAAAGTAGGTTTTGTTGATAGGGTTAGATGAAGAGGGGTGGAAGAAGGCTAATGTGGGGCATAAACACCAGCATAGACCGCTTGGACCGAATGGCCTGTTTCTGTGCTGTAAATTTTATGTTTTTTATATCTCCATTATAAATTCCTGTGTTCACATTTATAATGATGTGGAGATGCCGGTGATGGACTGGGGTTGACAAATGTAAGGAATCCTACAACGCCAGGTTATAGTCCAACTGTTTTATTTGAAAATCACAAGCTTTCGGAGGCTTTCTCTCGCTCACCTGACGAAGGAGAAAGCCTCCGAAAGCTTGTGATTTTCAAATAAAACAGTTGGACTATAACCTGGCGTTGTAAGATTCCTTACACATTTATAATGGAAGCTGCCTCTGAAACCTTCTCGCACTGTAATTACATCCTCCCGCCAGTTATGGCACTGTTGTTACATAGGGTGGTTTCTGTTATAAATATTGACATAGGAATTTATTATAGAAAAAGTTGGCAGGAAATGCTCACAGATGGAAGATTTTTAAAAGATTATGGATATATTATTTCTAGGTGGCTAGAATTCACTTTTCAATATACTTTACAAATATATTTATATTAGGAGAGAAGCCATTTAGTTTAAATTGTACCTATATTTGAGTTGAATGTATCCTTTCAAGATTTTACGTTTAGTTACAAAAAAATAAAAAAGGAAATCTCTCAGATGATGTCTTGCTGTGGTCAGCCACAGGCAAGCATAGGGAGACAAGGAGTCATGTGAACTTATTACACTTGTGTCATTGTTATCCGATGTCAGGATGACAGCTGAAGACCAACATTTGGGTTAGGATCTCTCCTTGTAGGCCCCCTTTGGAACGGGAAGCCTGCTGATTCAAGGTTCAGCTGAAGTAGTTACCTCATTCAGTGGACATTAACATCGGAACAGGAGTAGGCCATTCAGCCCCCCGAGCCTATTCCGCCATTCAATTAGATCATGGCTCCATTTACCCACCTTGGTTCGGTAACCCTTAATACCCTTGCCTAACAAAAATAGAACTCATTTGATTATCCTAGGCACTCTTCAGGCCGGAGGGTAAGAATACCTCTGGTCCCTACACGTAGACACTTTGTAAATGTGTTTGTGATGTGACGAACAGCTGTGTTTCAGATCATGAGTGTCTATACTGTATGTTTTGAATGCAATTTTAACCAGGCTAATGCCTTGGAATTCTTAAAACGGCTTTCATTCAGCAAACCTCTAGGGGATGCTACTATTTCTGTAGCTTGGAATGCAAAGTTGGGTCATCTGGTTTGATGCCCAGTAGCCCTTTGAATTCTGCTAAGCAAGTTAAGTATCCTTTTCAGTACAATGGATGTCTCATTTTGGAAATTCCTATCAAACGTGTCAAAGAATGTAAGCTAGCAGATGTGAACAAATGATTTGTGAACGTTTTCTCATCAGAGGTCTCCTGCTGGGATAGGCAACTGTTATCTCTGATGGCCCACTGGGTCTTGGAAATCCATTTTGATTGACATTTTGTATTAATTATGAAGGATATCTTTTTTATCTTCCTTTGTACCAGCTTGGATATCAAAAGGAGAGACATATAACCAGTGGGGTGCTCACATTCCTTTTTCAGAGTGCTACTTTACGGGCTGGAGATGAAATGAGGGACTCCATGTCGTTCGTTTCTCATGCAAGCCTTTTCATTGTGGACCCGTAGTCAAAAGTTACTTTAAAAAACTGCTAACACTTGGGGGCTTTTACTGTTTTGGAACAGATATTGTTAAGTTAAGTACTGTACGATATCTAATCTACAGTTGTACGTTTGCTTCTGTATAATTTTACTTTTTAATAAACCTATTAGTAGTTTAGCCTGAGCAACACAGTTTGTCAGCATGGTGCTTTTCGGCTGATTCAAAGAGATTTGGATTGTATTGTGCCATCTTGTACTATTTCCTATGCATACACCCAACAATATAAGTTAACTCGGCATCCCCCAATCCCAAATATTTGAGGTCTTTTAAATAATGAAGAGATTAGACTCTGCAAATGGACAAGTTAGTTGAGGTAGACAGATAAGGAAGGACTAGGGGGCATCAGTAGAGGTTACAAAAGCGTAAGAGTTAGTTTAGATGCCAGGAAGTACTTCTTTTCATAGAGATATCAACCTCTGGAATAGACTGCCAGTAAATGCGATCATAGTACCATAGTAAGTACCGCACAGGAGGAGGCCATTCGGCCCATCGTGCATGTGCCGGCTCTTTGGAAGAGCTATCCAATTAGTCCTATTCCCCTGCTCTTTCCCCACAGCCCTGTAAATTTTTTCCCTTCAAGTATTTATCCAATTCCCTTTTGAAAGTTACTATTGGATCTGTTACCATCACCCTTTCAGGCAGCGCATTCCAGATCATAACAACTCGCTGCGCAAAAAATGTTTCCTCATGTCGCCTCTGGCTCTTTTACCAATCACCGCGAATCTGTGTACTCTGGTTACCGACCCTCCTGCCACTGGAAACAGTTTCTCCTTATTTACTCTATCAAAACCGTTCATGGTTTTGAATGCCAATATCAAATCGCCCTTTAACCTTCTCTGTTCTAGGAAGAAAAACCCCAGCTTCTCCAGTCTCTCCACATAACTGAAGTCCCTCATCCCTGGTACCATTCTAGCAAATCTCTTCTGCACCCTCTCTAAAGCCTTGACATCTTTTCTAAAGTGTGTTGCCCAGAATTGAACACAATACTCCAGCTAAGGCCTTACCAGTATTTTATAAAGGTTTAGCATAACTTCCTTGCTTTCATACTCTGTGCCTCTATTAATAAAGCCCAGGATCCCATATGCTTTTTTAACAGCCGCTTCAACTTATCCTGCCACCTTCAAAGATTTGTGTATGTTCACCTCCAGGTCTCTCTGTTCCTGCACCCTCTTTAAAATTGTACCATTTAGTTTATATTGCTTCTCCTCATTCTTCCTACCAAAATGAATAACTTCACACTTCTCTGCGTTAAATTTCATCTGCCATGTGTCTGCCCATTTCACCAGTATGTCTACGTCCTCCTGAAGTCTGTTACTATCCTCCCAATTGTTTCTTACATTTCCGAGTTTCGTGTCATCTGCAAACTTTGAAATTATACCCTCTCTACCCAAGTCCAGGTCACTAACGTATATCAATGAGTGTGGATTCACTGCAGACCTATCAAGAGAGAGTAGAAAATATCTCGAGTTATAGACGACGGGGTAAATAAAACTAGCCATAACTGTCATTGCATTATCCTGTAGGCTGCATCCTGTCCGGAAGAGGCAGGTATGATGGAACAGTTTATTTTGTGTATATTTACAGCTGTAACATTTGTATTCATGGTATGTTTGGACTTGCCCATGGAAGCTGGTTTTTATGGAAAGCATGAATAAAGAGCATTGGGAAGCAGCCACATTCATTTCCTCTATTTCAGAATGTTTCAATTGCACTAGAAATAATGAACAGAGGAAATTTTCACAAACAGATTTATAATGTCAGTACAGCTAATGGCCAAAGAAATTCTAACCTGCTGGTTCTTTTTGGTTTTCAACCCTGTGGGGGTTGGAATGTAGCGACCGTTCGGAATGACTCACAGACACTAAAGAAGTGCCCGCATGGCTCTGTTTCATATAGAACCTAGCTGCTGTGGGATTTTTCCATGTTACTGATTGAAAAGGATCATGTGTACTATGCCTGGGCTTGATATGTGTGGAATGTGCTTATAACATTCCAAGAAATTAAACAAGTTAAAAATGAAACAGGTCTGGTGGTCCCGATTGACAATAAATTGAAGCTATCACAATAATGCTCGCTGGCAGTGGGCAAAGCAAATCAGATGTTGGGATGTATTAAAAGATGAAATTAGTGAGGGAATCCTGCCACTTTATAAATCATTGGTGCCACCGCACTTTGGAAACTGTGTGCAGTTCTGGTTACCACAGTACACAAAGGATATTAGTTATTGAAAGTTTGCAGAAGTGAGCAACCAGAATGATTGAGGGGATGGAGGGGTTGGATCATGAGGAGCAATTATGTAAATTGGGCTTGTTCTCACTCGAAAAGAAAAGGTTGAGAGGTGACATAATTGCTGTTTTTAGGATTTTAAAAAGGACTAGATAATGTGGACCGTGATGAGGTGTTGCATCTTGTCCAGAATAGTAGAACCGGAGAGGACATGCCTGGGGGTAACTAATCCACAGAAACATTATTTCAGTGAACGAGTGGTCAATCTGTGAAACGGTGGGAGACGGTGGGAGAAGATTGTATTGATTCATTCAAATGCAAATTAGATACATTTCTTTCAGAAAATAATCTTTTGGGATACAGTACATGAGTAATTTGAGACATGACATATAGTAAGTGTAGGATGCTCGGGAGGAACAGGTGACTTTGGGCCTATGGTTCCCAAAGCTCTCCACCACTGGGATTTTCCTCGCCTCATGTCTGGGTCTGTTGTAGACTCATTGATGGAGATTGATTGCTATGATTAGTCAACAACTCCATATCATTGTATCATGCGACTACCAGGAAGGTAGAAGGCAAACTAGATGGGCTTTGGTCTTTTCTCGTCCAGTAATTCCTATGTTGCTAAGAAAAAGGTTGGGAACAACAGGAAAAAAACACTGTTTGGGAAGTTCCTGCAAAAATAGGATAAAGGGATGTCACCCCTCCTCTCACACATCAACCAAAGGGCATGAACAGCACTAATTCCAAAATGCAGACTTGTTCCTGTGGTGCCCATTCTCACAAAGTTTGTTTATTTATTTTCATTTTTTTTGTTTTTCTTGGCAGCTTTGTCACATGATCCTGCTTCCTTGAAGAAAGTTATTTTGAAGTCACATGACTATCAGCTGAAGCTATGAGGCATGTGTGTTTTGCTAGCGTTCTGGGTCTCTGCAGTGGCTCCCACAAAAAAGCAGTAAATTTTAAATCTGAGATGGATTTTTGCTAGCCGAGGGTATTAGGCGAGTAGGTGAAATCAGGATACAGATCAGCCATGATCTCATTAAATGGCGGGGCAGGCCCGAGGGCCTGAATGGCCTACACCTGTTCCTGTGTTCCCTGTGCAGTCTGTAGTGCTGGTCTACTTTGATCAACACATGAAATGAATTTCTGGAGAGGGTTGCGGAGGGGAAAGCCTGGAGTCATTTAATAAACAGTTGCATTCTATTGTGGGACAATGGTAAGATTTTCTTTCTGGATGGAAATGTTAAGATAGGCTGAATGACCTTCCTCATCTGTATTCAGTTTGCTATTATGTGATAGCTAATGAATATATTTTACCACCTTCTTCCCTTGATAGACATTAGGGAAATACGAGTAGAATGTATTTCCCTGGGCTTCCATTGCCCTTAAAGTCACAAAGTACAGACCAGGAAGGCCATTCAGCCTATCGAAGTCTACAGAAACTATGGTCCCCTCCAGAAAGCTATACATCCCACAGTTACACACTGACAGGCAAGATAGGTAAATCTTCCTGTACAGACTGTGATGCAGATAAACAACCACCTGAAGGAATGCATAGCATTTTTTAACCTAATAACTTTTTTTTTCTTCTTTCATTAATCTGTTGCCCTTCTTTCAGTCCTGCTATTATCGTGCGCCAACACGACCAAGAGGGCAGGCAGGTGACCTGTTTGAGAGTGACACACGCCAAGGCTAGGAACAGCCTGCTTAGAGTTGCAAGAGGGAGCTGTTTTATCCCATGAGTTTGTCTCTTTCCTTCTGAGTCTACTGTCCACACAACCAAGATCAGGAATTCACTGCATATATAAAAAAAAATCAGAAGAATTCCCAAACTATTGAAGTAAAAAAAAAGTTCACTGCAGATGAAGTCCACAATACAACAGGAAATTGGTATGGATTATGGTTCATGAATATGTTGTATGGAAGGATCAGAAACTTTGCACCATCACAGTTTTATTTTGCCTGTTCTGGGTCTATACCACAGTACCAAAGACACATTCAGATATAGGTTTACAAGTGGCACTTACCATCCCTGCAAAATAGGAAGGATTCATCTGTTGAGGCAAGTTTCCAAGAGCATCCAATCCAATAGGTGGAGCTGGATTACCAGGATTGGTACCCCATGGATTACCAACTGAAATTAGGCAAAAAGCAACAAGAATTGTTATGGAACGTAAAGGAAAACACAGATCACTATTGTGACCAAGATTTCACACAAGTGTTTCTACCAACTTGCTAACACTGACTAAATCAGAGTCTGGATGATATTGTGGATTGGACAATGTCAGGCTCTAGGATGAAAGTGTCAGGGAGTTGCATATATGTTAAAAATAAATCAGGTGGAAAGCTGCAAAAAAAAAAAATTGGGATTTTGCTTTCAACCTTTCAAAAAAAAAACCAACAGCAGTTAGCAAGTATGTGTACACCCAGTTTACATCACATTCAAAAGGAAGAGAGGATGAACCAAAACCGATTGCAACTTCCCACACGTTTCCCCAATGGTTGCCTAGATCTGGTCTAATTGCTAGGCTATTAAATTAACAGCCTGATAAATGAAATGAAAGAGAAAAATACACACTGGTCATTTATTCCAGCGAACTGCTAATCACCGACTTCAAAGTCCAATTCTGATGTGAAGAGGTGGGAATTTTACTGCAATTTACACACAAGACTAATAACCTTAGATCATTTACACTATGGAGTTTAGTGGAACGCTGCTCGAAATTGCAACAGCCACAAGAACAGAGTTACAGATTCTTCCTTGAGATATTAGTGCAACCAACTTGGCTCATTTGGTCGCATTCTCACTTCAGAGCAGAAGGCTGGGGACACAGTGCAATACTGATAGAGTGCTGCATTGTTGGGGGTGCCATCTTTTGGATATGACCGAGGCTCCCCTCCTGTTCCAGTGAATGTTAAAGAATACCCATGTATGAATTAAACAACGTTTTGCATCATAAAGATGCTACATAAATGCAGGTCGTTAACATAATAAAACATCCCAAAGTGCTTCACGGAGGCAATAATGGATGGTGAGTTGTAGTGCTAGGGAAGGTGACCAAAGGTATGATCAAAGAGATCGGTTTTAAGAAGACTTTTGAAAAAGCTGAGGGCGAGAGATAGCAAGGAGGAAGGGTTTAGTGAGAGGGTTCCAGAGTTCATTGCCAAGACGAACAAAGCTCTGGCATCATATGTGGAGCTGGGGGGCGGGGAGGAGGAGGGGAAGGGAATGCAAAGGGGATTAGAATAAGAAAGGAGGGCATGTGTTGGGATGTATGGCTGGAGGAGGTTGCTGAGGTAGGGACGGTCAAGGCAATGGAAGTCAACCAGATCAAATACGGTGAAGGGGGATGAAACAGTCAATTGTATTGAAAGCCATGGGGAGGGTGAGTAGGATAAGGAGGGATGCCAGATAGCAGTCACCAAAGAGGTCCCTGGTGACTTTGACCAGGGTGGTCTTAATGTTGGCAGGGCAGAAACCATTCTGAAGGGATTTGCACAAGGAGCAATGGGAACAGAGCTGACATCCTTGAATACTGATCTTTTAAAGTGCAGAACGGATCGAAAACTTCAAGTTATCAACAAGCTGAATTGGCAGAAAAACACCACGAATAATTCCCAGGTCCTTTTGACAGTGTGGTATTTCAATCGTGTATAAATATCAGACGACTTTGTACTGCCAGACTCCGCAACTCCTCCAAACTAGGGCCTCACGCCTCAAGGATGTCACCAGCGTTCATTGATTTTTAAAAGAAGAGCCAATAGACAGAAATAAATGAGTCCTTTGTAGAAATGCAAAAAAATGCTCTAAGTATTAAATCAAATTGCAAGGCAAATACAAAATGCTTCAGGGATGCAGTTCAGGAGGAACTGACTACACAGTGCCCAGCATTTTTAAGATTTACAGCTATTTTAGTAAACACTTAAGAAAAAAACCATCTAAATGATTTAATTTCGAGCTGTAAAAATGAAGTCGTAACTAATTCAGGAGTGATGAATCACAATCCTCAGCTGGGTGGTCTCCTGTTCTCCTGGGGGTGGCTAAAGGTATTTCAGAAATTTTGGAAGCAGTCCATTTGTTGTGTAACATCCTTAAAATCCGAAACCCTGGAGAGGTTTTAACAGAGCGTGTACGATTGCAAATAGAGGACAAAAAATCCCAACCTATTCGAACTTTTTTTTTTTTTTTTTTTTGAGTACCTGAAGCTGGGAAAGAAGCCAAATTTAACAATTAGTGCAGAAAGCAACAATCACAAGGCAACAGTACTGAGGTGGGTCTCTCAATCCTGCCTTTCCAACAGGGCCCACAGGAAACCATGAAATACATGAACCATGCCAACCTAACAGTACCTGGTGCAGGCGGGTATCCTCCTTGTGCTGGCGGGTATCCTCCTTGTGCTGGCGGGTATCCTCCTGGCGCTGGCGGGTATCCAGGATAGCTCATCTTCTAAATCTGAAACAAGAAGTAAATTCCGATTTTTTTACAAAAAAAATCAATTTGGCAACACAGGTCTATACAGTAACCATCCAAAATAAAAGGAAGAACAAACTTACATTTATATAGCGCCTTTCATGACCTCAGAATGTCCCAAAGCGCTTTACAGCCTATGAAGTACTTTGTGAAGTGTAGTTACTGTTGTAATGTAGGAAACACAGCAGATAATTTGTGCACAGCAAGCTCCCACAAACAGCAATGTGATAATGACCAGATAATCTGTTTTCTTTCGGTGATGTTGGTTGATGGATAAATATCGGCCAGGGCACCGGGGAGAACTCCCCTGCTCTTCTTCAAAATGCAGTGCACCTGAGAGGGCAGATGGGGCCTCGGTTTAACATTCATCTGAAAGACAGCACCTCCGACAGTGCAGCACTCCCTCAGTAATGGCACTGGGAGTGTCAGCCTGGATTTTGTACTCAAGCCTCTGGAATGGGACTTGAACCCATAACCTTGAGTGAGAGGCGAGAGTGCTACCCACTGAGCCATGGCTGAAACTGTGAGACAGAGCAGAACTGGAGAGGGACACTGCTGGAAGCAGTATGGGGATGGATCATCTGAGCTGCAAACAGGCACCGAGGAACCCCAAGCGTAGCTGCAGACAAGGCAACAGCCTAGAAGTGTGCGGGAGTCCTTCAACATTAGCTTCTTCACCATGTGGCATTTAAGCATTACTAGATGATGGGGCCACTTCCCTCCCTTCCCCCAACCCACCAAAGGTAAGTGCAGCACCAGCACAACCTGTCTAACTGGTCACAATGTACTCCGATCAAACTCCTCTGTCTGCTATTTTAACAGAGGCACTGGACTGCTAAATATCGCCCAGCATCCTTCCCAGGCTTAACCCTACACAAAGTGCAGTAATCTCAGAACACATTCAAGAATTGCGTCCATTTTGCGCAGTTGAACGGCCGTTCAATTTGATCCACTTCAGCAACAACTGGGCTTGTGCTGGAGTCTGGGCCCAAGTTGGAGGCATTTAAAGTTGTGTGGAGCAGAGGCCAAACTGTGCTCCATAAAATTCCATCTCACGTGCTTGGATTACAGCCTGGGTTTTATTTTATCAATAGTGCTAGAGATGGAAACTTGGTAACGAGCCAAGCCTGCAGACTTTCTCAGAACTGGAGGAGTGGATTGGGGGAATCTTGATTAAATGCAGGAAGAAAGTGCCAAAGCTCCAAAACAACTGTTTTTTTTTTGATGCAAAGAACACTTCTTCAGCACGGAACTTCCCGACTGCCAGCAACTGCAAGATTAGAACGTGCGTATACAATAACGTAAAGATAAACTAATGCTTGTATACGCAGGACAGATCTCCGACTGCCAATAGTAAAGAAAATACCACAGGCCCTGCCAAGACCATAGACATAACCGTGAGGTAGGGGGTGGGAATAAAGAGCATGGAATGAGGAGGACACATTCCACTCCCATCCCCAAATTATTTTTGGCATGGCTTACACTTCCTTGCACCCACCCCAAATCTCTATACGTGATTGCTCCTTTGGCTGACATACTTTGAAGGTGATGTTTATTATATTTGAAGCCCCCCTTTAATCTACCCAATGATGTTTCTTCAACTGCAGCTCACAATACCACCCCACCCCCTCTTCACACTGCATCTCTTGTTTATGTTTTCCCCACCAGCTATCCTATAGCTGCTGAGAGAGAGAGATTGCCATTTTAGTGACAATTATTCTCAAGAGGATCTCGTCCTGCACTTTGAGCCCGTACCAACACCTAGAAACAGATTATCTGGTCGTTATCACATTGCTGTTTGTGGGACCTTGCTGTGCTCAAATTGGCTGCCGCCTTTCTTACATTACAACAATGATACACCTCAAAAGTACTTCATTAGCTGTAAAACGCTTTTGGACATCCTGGGGCCATGAAAGGCGCTATATAAATGCAAGCCTTTCTTTTTTCTTTCTTTACTAGGAACTGGGTTGAGTCTGGCTCAAGTCATTTCAGGCAGAACTCTTCACAGCTAGCAGGGAGAGAGACTTTCATTCTTGTCATTTTGGGCTGGATTCAAACAAGAAGTCCCATCAATCGGTGAAAGGACTGTGTGCTAAACCACTGCACTACCCTGGACTCCAGTGCAGAAGTTACCGAGGTGCGAATCCAAGCTTGTGTTAACCCTCATCCGTCACTTAACAAGCACAAGGGTGCACCAAAGGCAGCTTGTAACCATGGCAAACGAAGTGTAAAGGTCAAGAAAATAAATGAAATAATGCAAGGATGGAAATGGAAGCATTGCATTAATTTAAGCATTGGTAGATGATGGGGCAAGTTAGTGTAGCAGCACAACCTGTATAACTGGTTACAATGTACTCACCAATATTACACCAATATTTCCTACCGATTCTACACCGACCTAATGCCCCAAATGGAGATTTATCTGTATTTTGAATATTATTTACAGCAAGTGCCTGGATTGTAAGAGTCAAATCTGTTTTAATTACTTTGGTCGATCATATTTCCTCAATTTACCATGGTTAAGTGATTTAAACAGGTCCTAAAGTAAGTAGCGAGGTCTTTTAAAAATAGATAAAAAATTGACACTACATCGCAAATTCACAGCCTCACGAATGACACTGCAATCCTCTCGATCTTGAGTAATTGGAGGTCAGAGAAATAAATGTGTCACATGATGTAACTCACCCAGAGAGAGAGAGAGAGAGAGAGAGAGAGAGAGTGAGACACACACATACACAAAAAAAGAGGCTATTTTGTTACTAATGTGCTTGAAAAGGGTTTGTCATTAGTACGGTCACCGGGAAAAGAAACCAGAATCAGTCAGGCTGGCAATTGCAAGGCTTGAATAATCCAACACAAACAGACCTCGGCGTGTCCGATGAGTGAGAACCTGATGGCCTGGTTGACCCTGGAAAAACTACAACAACAAGGTGCATTCGTACAATGTTCCTCGGGAAAAAGAACTTTCCGGAGCACTTTACAAGAGGGAGAGATGGGCACTTACCAGAACGTGAAAAGAACTGTTTGGGGGGTGGGGGGGTTGGGTAGGGAAGGGATTGAAGACGCACTTAGGAGATAAGTTTCCAGGAGACTTCTGAAGGCTGGGAGTTATTGGGAGGAGGCGGCTTTGCAATGGGTTCCAAAGGGCAGGGGTGTATGGCTGAAGGAGCCGAGATGCCAAGGGACAAGCAGTAACAGAGTTGGAAGAACACCGACTGGTATGTTACAATTCACCCATTGAGGACTGTATCTGTGCACCAATATATTTAAAAGAACAAAATTTATAGCTGGTTATTAAAAACAGCAAATAAGCAATAAATTAACCAAAACTATAATTTGCACTGACCTAGAAGGTCCTACGATATACAGGTCAGCAAAAATACCGACCGGGGGCAGGGGGGAGGTCAGGTTTCCGCTGGTTATATCAGCACAATCTGGGCAGAATCGACCGAACCAGCGCATAAAGATCGGTGAGTTACATATGTGAGTTACGCCCCAAACCCACTTCCGCTCGCGTTTTCCGCGATCTTTGACGCTGCTTTAAGATTCAATTCGCCCGAAAAAGGCCCCGCCCACAAAACAGGCTCCGCCCCCCCCGGTCGAAATGGCAAAATTCTGCCGATTGCACTGTTTCTGGAAGACTTCACATTGGGCTCATTTTCTTAGCCGCACAGGCACCAGTAGGCATGGTTCAAAAGTTCTCTCATATCAAAAAATATTAAATTTACTAAGAAACTGACTAGTCTACAGCAATGAAACTGCTGAATGGTTCATTTTCAGTCATTTTAAATCAGGTTACACACTGGTGGATGACTGGACACCCTTATTAAAAATGCTTATTTGTGATAAACCCATTTTCAGCTGAATTAAAACTGCAGCAGGTTACCGCTCTCAAATACATCCAGGAATACTTTTTAAAATGGAAAAAAAAATGATTACGTTCTATTACGCTGGTTCATGGAAGGTTTTACGTTTGTGGTTGTGCAAATGAATTTTAGCGGAAACTTGAAACCAAACCAAACCTAAACATCGCAATTTCAAAGCAGGAACTCCAGAGTTTCGAGACAAAGAATGTCTTCCATCAGATGACAGGATTACCCGTCAGAAGAACCATCCTTTCCCGACTGCAACCCACTGATCTCCTCTTACTGCCCCTAAAAAACAGGAATTCCCATTAATAAATCCATAACAATTGCCCTTCTTCACATCCTATCAACCCTTTCGAAGTCTCCCCTGACCCCTGAATTAACCATCTTCTCTGGGATTTTGTTCCACATGTCCACAATTCTGTTGGGATAAAAAGTATATTTAATTGTTACGGATTTATTAATGGGACTTCCTGTTGTTTTTTTTAGGGGAAGTAAAAGATCAGTGGGTTGCGGATCAGGGAAAGGATGGTTCTTCTGACGGGTAATCCTATCTAGAAATCTTTGTCTAGAAACTCTGGGGTAGAGTTTCTGCTTTGGGCGCAATGGGGAAATTGCGATGCTTAGGTTAGGCTTCAAGTTTCCGCTAAAATTCATTTGCACAAACGTAAAACCTTCCATGAACCAGCGTAATAGAACGTAATCTTTTTTTTTTCCATTTTAAAAAGTATTCCTTGATGTATTTGAGAGCGGTAACCTGCTGCAGTTTTATTAATTCAGCTGAAAATGAGTTTATCACAAATAAGCATTTTTAATAAGGGTGTTCAGTCATCCGCCTGTGAGTAACTTAATTTAAAACGACTGAAAATGAACCATTTAACAGTTTCATTGGTGTAGACTAGTCAGTTTACGAGTAAGTTAAATATTTTTTGATATGAGAAAACTTTTGAACCATGCGGGGGCCTGTTTTCGGGCAAATTGAATCTTGAAGCAGCGTAAAAGATCGCGGAAATCACAAGCAGTTTGGGCGTAACTCAGGTACGTTTAAATGGAATCTATGTTTTTCATTATTTTAATGACCCTGAGATACCTTTTCAGTCGATAAAATCTAAGTTGTTACTTGCACCTTTCTTTATAATTAGTCCCACACGGCCTGTGCCCATCCTGGTCGCTCTTTTTTAATCCTTTCCAACATATCTATGTCCTTTGAGGTAGGGGATTTAAAACTGAATAGAATACTGCAGAATTGCCCCCCACCCCTTTACACATTGATCTGTCCAAGATCAGTATGACTTGTTCTGACTTGTAACCTAGTGCTTCACTCTTACAGGATGTTTTTAGGCTGTGATGAATAATCCCTCCCAAATATTTTACAGCCTCTGCCAGTGGAGACCCATCCACAAAATGGGATCCTTTCTTGTTATAGACTTTTACTTCTGCCTGTTACTACATGCATTGCCTGAGACTTACCCATACCAACTCTATCTGCCAAAATACCCAACTGGTCCAAGTCTCTCTCTCTCTCTACACAATTCACTTAAAAAAGATTGAAGGAATAAAAAAAAAAATCGAAGTATTTTATAAGTGAATAAACAATAATCTGATTGCCAACCTGAAAATGTTCACATAACCCGGGTATTTCAACTGGAAGGAATTAAATCGACCATTCATTTTTTGGGATAATGCACACGATCGCTTTTCACCATGAACCCAAAAAGGTGCTTTCAAGCTTCGCCAGAGTGCAGAGTTTCACAGCTGTGCAGAATAAAGTCTCCACTTTCTTAGCCCAGCCTCACAACAACAACTTGCATTTATATCATGCCTTTAACGTAGGGAAACGTCCCAAGGAAAACGTCACAGCAGCGTAATCAGATAAAAATTGACATCGAGCCAAAGAACAGGACGGGTGACTAAATACTTGGTCAGAGGGGTAGGTTTTACGGAGTGTCTTAAACGAGGCGAGCTGGAGAGGTTTACGGAGAGAATTCCAGAGCTTAGGGTCTAGACAGCTGAAGGCACGGCCACCAATGGTGGGGCAACGGAAGTGGGGGATGCACAAAATACCACGAGTTGGAGGAATCCAGACTTCACGGAGGGTTGTAGGGCTGGAGGAGGTTAGAGAGAGATAGGGCCATGGAGGGAATTGAACATGAGGGTGAGAATTTTAAAATCAAGGCATTGGTGGATCAGCAGCCAATGTAGGTCAGCGAGCACAGGGGTGATAAGTGAGCGGGACTTTCAACCATAACTGGCCTCGAAGCAGCACGATGGGGAGACGAGCTGAGCTGTGAGGCAGCACAATTGTGAATGGTGGTATTTCAAAACAGTGAAACGTAGAGAGCCAGAGTTCCCTTACAATCCTGTCACCTCCACACATCGTCACACAAAAAACCTGCCCATATGCTCAAAAATAAACTTTTGAAAAAGTGGACGGACCCTTAAAACGAAAATGCTGCCCAGTTGAAGAGAGATGAAGGGTGACCCCACGCTCACTCCCTTCAACCATCAACAAACTCTACTTCCCAATTTACATTTCCTTGACCGTTAACCTTCTCTTACGACTGCACTTCCCTCTATTCTATTTTCCACACAACCAGCAGCAGGAAACAGAAGCCGACAATGTGCAGCTTCAGTGAGTGACAGACCATTATCTATAAATCGCTCTTCCAACCTGCTCCACCTACCACACAACATGCAAGCTTTTATCGCGACGCAGGCCTGTTATTTTCTTATCCTGAATCTACACACTTCGACGACCGAGGTCTCAATTTCACCCAGTATTGTTCAGACATTATCCAGTGTCAATGGACAAGTCTGCTGTGAACCAGAATCAGCAGAGTACAGCAAGGTTAACGGTATAGAGTAGAGGGGCTCAGGTCCTCGTGTTAATGCAGTTCTACTTGTGGGAAGAAACAAACCACAAAGAGAGTATTTCCTTTCACTTTAATCTGGTGAACAAAAAAGAACCCCCAAGCAAGGTCAAAATGACTCAATTTCAACTGGGAGTCGAGCTCAGGGAAATTCATAGCGCAGAAAGCAGAGCTGCTTCCTGGTGAACTGCATATTTTCACTTGCACAAGGGGAGTAAAGACTGAGTGTAATGTTCAGCGAGGGATAATTGGATCACGGAACGCAGGCAGACTCCAGTCCCCATCTTGAAGTCATAGAGTCTGTCCTAATAAAATCAGCATATTACTTATAGTTAAACAGCAAAACTTAACGCAATTTGGGAATCAGAGAAGTGGAGTTGGTTGCAGTATGGAGATTTCTTTGCTGTACAGGCCAAGGAGCTGGGAGACACAACACCGGGGTGGGGGGAGGGTATAATTACAGCTTCACAAATTTACAAAGGCAGTTTCCATTATAAATGGGACATAGGAATTTATATGGGGAAAACTTGACACAAAAGTGTGGCAAAAAACATAACAGGAAGTAAGGTTTTGCAGGCAGGAAATGTACACACATGCAAGATTTTTAGTGTAACATTTACAGAGATAAATCAGAATGGGGAAAGTTCTGGTCTCTTCAGAGCTGGGTCTGGTGAACTGAGACAAGAGCAGTGTCAAGTAAAAGATTGGGAAAAGTCTGCAGCTGTCTACACTGCCTCATTGAAAACATCGTATTTTGTTCATTTCATCTGCATCTCATACCTAGCCTGGGAACAGTGCAATACTCTGCTGCTTCAGACGGCTGTGCTAAACAATCGAAGGACTCTGAACTCAGAGGCACAAGGTCCAAGCGGAGAGTTCCCATAACATCGGGGAGGTGTCCTCCAGAAGCCAGAGAAGACCCCTCCAAAAGGGAACGAGGGGGAAATAAATGCGGAGTGCGAGTCACCCTGAGTCACTCTTGCACACTTTCCAGGCTGGCTGAACAATGATCAAAGAACCACAGGATGATACAGCACAGAAGGAGGCCATTCGGCCCATCGTGCCTGTGCCAGCTCTTTGAAAGAGCTATCCAATTAGTCCCATTCCCCTGACCTTTCCCCATAGCCCTGCAAATTCTATATGAAAATGCCTGGCAGCAGATATCCTGCCATCATCTTAGTCAGGGGGTGCTCCATATTTAAAAACTTAGGGAGAAAAACAAGGATTAAACCAAGTTCAAGAGAAAGCTCTAAACCCATACTTCACTGCAACTATTAATATTTAACCTCTGGCTCAATATCTCTATTATTCCTTCCATTTTAACATGTACTTGGCTACAGCTCAGGCCGTTATCTGCCAATTAATGCCAAACTAAACACATCAAAGAGATTACAAAGAGGACACAACATATAGGCTGGGCCTTGCGAGCACTCAGTTAACTGCACAGCGATGAGATTGTGTTACAAACCATGAGAATAAAGATCGAGCAATTTATTACCATCACCTCAAACCTGAAATTAGTTTGGTCTTCGAAACACACACTCCGGTCTACGTTATTCTTCAAGAAAGTCTTGAACAAAGGGCAGCAAGAGGCACAGAAAGTCGAGTTACTCCATCTACAAAGTGATGAAACAGGTTTCACCCAGACACCGGTATCTCCTCCAAGGCCGGGAACATCACGAACTCCTTTGCGAACGACATTTTCGAGTGCATCGCGGGGCGACGCTTCCCATCTGGCCCATCACAAGCAGCTTCTCGACCATCGGAGATCCAGTCCGTCGATCGCCCGCTGCTGCCCAGGGGGCAGCTGGCCAAACACGCCGTGTGGGAAGGGGCAAAGGCAGTGACCAAGTACACCAGCTCCAAGTAAAACTCCGCAACGGACCGAAAGAACAAGCTCAAGAACAAAGGAAAAAAAAATCCCAAATCTGAGTGCGTGTGCACCTGGTGCATGCTGTGGATGGGGGTGGAAATGGTGTATTATATTTTTGACAAGTTTTTACTTGACACCAGGAGGTAAATTTTAACTGAGAGCTTGGAAGGGAGCAGGGGCAGGGGCGAGGGCGGGGAAATAAGTGTTAGCCGGATGCAAAACCCGTAAGGTGAGTGGGCGGCTCGCAATCCGTGATCGCGACCGTAATGAGGCCCATCAATTGCACTTCCAGCTTTCCTGATTGACAGGCTGGCTGGCTGGCTGTCGGCCAGGAAGGCCTGCTGAAGCAGGCTGCAGCCAGGGATCAGAGGGAGGGAGGGATCATAGGCCGGGGAGAAGATCAAGGGAGGGGGGTGATGGCTGAGAAAGAGATCGGGGGCCGAGAAGATGATCAGAGGTCGCTGGAGGTCAGGTGAAGAGTTGGAGGTAGGTGGGGTCTACCATGGTGGGGTGGTCGGCTGATAGCAAGGGTCCTGTTGGCCAGTTGAGCTTGTTGGGCCGGGATGAAGCACTCCTGCTCCTCCGGGCCCACAAGCAGTGAAATAAAGGCCCTCACCTCATGGATTTGGCCCTTCCCGCCTGCTTTCACCTGGCATGAATGGGAAGCGATGGGAAACCCGAACAGGTAAGGTTAAATTCATTTTATTATTCCAATACACAAAATATTAATTACCTCAAGGATCGCAATGAGGTACACTGCCCCTTTAAGTATCGGCCTGGCGGATTTAAGTGGGGGCGGGACTTCCTGGTGTCTGCTCTCCACACGCAGAATAACCCCTCAAGGTTAAACCCAGAAGCAGGCGTGTTGGAGCCTAGATGCCGTCCCGCTCTGAAAACCGAGTATTTTTACTCCCCACCCGCCCCCAACCCGCCCGTTCTTGGGGTTAAAATTTACCCCCAGGTGTTACAGCAGAAAGTGAGGTGATAGAAGGACAAGAGCAGCAGGCGTATGGGAACACCACCACCTGCACGTTCCCCTCCAAGTCACACACCATCCCGACTTGGAAATATATCGCCGTTCCTTCATCGTCGCTGGGTCAAAATCCTGGAACTCCCTTCCTAACAGCACTGTGGGAGAACCTTCACCACAGGGACTGCAGCGGTTCAAGAAGGCGGCTCACCACCACCTTCTCAAGGGCAATTAGAGATGGGCAATAAATGCCAGCCTCGCCAGCGACACCCACATCCCATGAATGAATAAAAAAAAATCCACCACAATCAAGTCATGTGATGTGAACTGTTCCAATAGTGGGATTTCTTTCATCACTGTGGATGGGAGAATCCTCCGTGCATTATAAACAGACATCTTTCCCGTGTGCTACTGCCATTCCATTTTTGCATTGCCTTAAATAAGCAAATACTTGCATCCATTCTAGAGCTGTTCACTACACAATATTGAGATGTCTATGAAACCTTGAGAGAAGGTGGATGTAGACGCACTCCCATCACCAAACTACTGTGGGTTACAAGTGGAAGCACCTCTCAAGTTTTTCATGATTCCAACAATGTCTTGGTATTGGCCGATTCCCAATCTTAACGACAAAGATTGAAAAACTGCTCGACAGTCTCCAATTTCAAAAGGTGCTCTGGAGTGTGGGAGTCCAACAGGTGACCTGCGGACCAAGTCCAGCCTGCGAGCTCCTTTCATGCGGCCCCCAAATGCCCTGCAGCCTCACATGAAGCACGCAAAGCCAATCTCAACTGTGGCTCAGCCTCAGCCGGTTCAAGTTCCTGGACTTAAAGGACGAGAAAAGGCTGCACCCCATCAAATCCGGCCCCCACCCGGGGAGCTTTAAAAGAGCTGAAGTTGAACCTTCCCAGTTTTCAAGCTTCAGGGGATTGGAAGGATGGTGGGAGAAGGATGGCAGTGAGGAGGAGGGATTTGGAAAGGATTAAATTTTGTGTGTCTGGATGTCTCACTTCAGCCCGTGTGGATGCTGCTGTGTTTTTTACACAAGCAGACTCACTTTTTTTGTCTCCGAGGGTGTCTGAATTTTTTGTGCAACAAGACTCCCATTTCTACGTAACCATGCAACCCGCTCACTGGTTTCCCCATGAGTATCCAGCCGGCAGCTTCAAAAGGATCCTGTACTGATCGATAGCTCACCTACTTTATTGAAAATATATTTCTCTTTGTCCCTCAACCAATACCTAAAAGTAGCAATGTGATAAAGACGAAATAATCTATGTGCGGGATCTTGCTGTGCGCAAATCGGCTTTTGCGTTTCCTACATTACAACAGTGACTACGCTTCAAAATGACTTCATAGGCTGTAAAGCGCTGTGGGACGTCCCGAGGTCATGAAAGGCGCTATATAAATGCAAGTGTTTCCAGTTTTCCCCTCTAACACAAGCATCTGCCATTTTGTTAGTCTTAAGTTAACTGGAAGGGAATTGGACGTTACTGTTGAACCATATACTACTTAGAACTACATAGAATGTACTGCATTCAGCCCAACTGATCCATGCCAGTGCTTATGCTCCACGTGAGCCTCCTCCCACTCCCCCCAGCAAGTGATACATACATCAGCATCAAGGACGTAATGATCCACATGTATTGCTGTGCTTAAAATGGCAGACGTACTTATCTGAAAACGGAAGGGAAAGGAAAGGTGGAGTTCAATAATATTAAGTTAAATGTAAATGCAAATGTAGCAACTGCCAGTTACATGGACACAGCTGTATTATGCCGATGGTTTGGTGCCAAAATCCTCAGAATAGCAATGCAAGCACCCAGAGGCCAATTCGTGCAGGAATGCTCCTTTGAAAGAGGCGTGGTCCTGCCAGTAAAGGGCAGGTAAATCTGACACCTTACTTACATTGCAAAAATCACACACCGTAGGGCAGGCATGCAGGAAACGGAGGATGTTGTCAAAATATCGCCGGGTATTTTGCAGCAGCTGAGAGTTCTGGCTTTACCTGCGAGGCTCGCTCAGTATAAAAATCTCACAACTCCGTGCAAGGTTTAATAACAAACACTTGCTTTTAGGTATGTCTAACCTCGTTGAAATGAATGACTTTGAAGTGGGATGACTTATGTCGACTAATGTGGCAGCCATTCTGGGCAGTAAAAGAAAAGGAGTAACATTTATATAGTGCCTTTCACAAAGCCAGGGTGTCTCAAAGTGCTTTACATCCAATGGAGTTCTTTTGAAGTGTAGTTACTGTTGTGCTGTAGGGTAATGCAGCAGCCAATTTGTGCACAGCAAGCTCCCACAAATAGCAATGAAATAATGACCAGATAATTTGTTTTGGTGCTGTTGGTTGAGGGATAAATGCTGGCCCGGACAACGGGGAAAACCCCCCTGCTCTTCTTTGAATAGTGCCATGGGATCTTTTACGTCCACCCAGGAGGGCAGATGTCTCATTTTAACGCCTCATCCGAAAGACGGCACCTCCGACAGTGCAGCACTCCCTCAGTGCTGCACTGAAGTGTTAGCACTGTTTCCCTTTGGCTAGCTGAAACCGTCTTTCAGAGATTGGAATGGGGGTCCAGGGGAAATGCTTCAGTATTTCCAGGTGATCCCTGGCACAGAAAAATTTGCAAACCACCGGTCTAGATCAAGTGTTCAAGTCCTGGTGTGGAGCTCAAACCCAAATATTTCTCACCCAGAGGCATAAACAGCGTCAAGCTGGTACCGTAATAGTAGGTAAAATGGAGTAATCCTGTTCACTAGTTTGGAAGGAATATATTTTCAGGAAAAGTGAGAAGAGTGGATTGACAGAGCAGAAACCAGAATAATGTTTAGACTTGGAACGTGATACTGGCCAGGTGTCACACTTGCAATATAAGAGTAAGCATACAAGGATTGCTCCAGTAATCGTTGGTGAGTTGACTGAATGTGCAATTGTCTGATTACTGCAGCTCCTTCAATGACTCAATCTGTTCAAGTTTCCACTCACTCTTGCAAGCTTGTGGTAAGGGACGGAAAATTGCTTGGCCATTTTGGCAGGTCTACAGTAGTTCATTTTTGGTCTGTTCAAGAAAAACATAATTAAACCGACCGTCTCACTAACGTACCATACTCAATCAATGCAAGGCACCTACATGCAGGAGCTTCTGCGAATGTAACATCTGAATTAAGACTTGGCAGCAAAGTTCCAGACTGTGCTAAGCATTCTGCACATGCTCAGTAAAAACAAGGATCACTTTTTTTTAAAAACTAGTTCATCGATCTATAATATATTAAAAGCCCTGCCTATGGTGTACACTTCCTGTACACCTTAACATAAGTAGTGTGACACAGGAAGTAAGGTTGACATTTATAATGGGAAAACCCAACGCCATTGTGTCAACATTTTATAATGTCAAAAGCAATTGCAGGCTTGTAGCCACTAGGTGCTACTATGGTCACTCCAACTCCCTGAAAATGTCCTCGACTGGACAATAACTTGTGGCTAGAAATCAGGACACTGAGATAAAGGACGCAGCGTTAGGAGGGGTGATCAAAAGCTTGTCCAAAGAGGATCTTAAAGGATGAAAGGGAGAAGGGTTTAGGGAGGGAATTCCAGAGAGTGGAGCCCAAATGGCCAAAGGCACAGCCACCAATGGAGGGTTGAAATTAGGGAGCGGGGGGGTGGGGTGAAAATGCACAAGAGGCCGGAGTCAGAGGAACGGAGCTTGTAAAATATTCTTTTCCACAAAGAATGATTCTCATAAATTACAATGAAAACATTAATAGTCAGATTGATTAGAGGCCCAGGAAGGAACCCTGGCTGATTTTTCCCTTCTCCTGCCCAGGGACACCAAGGTCAACGATGGTACATACAGTACCATCCCCAGCAGAGACCAGCACAGGCCAGGTCAAACCTGGGACTTTCCTGATCTTTGTGTTGCATTACCACATTGCCCAGTGTATTGACAGGATAATGTAGCCTCAGGCCAAAAACAAACCTACGAAATAATTTTAATCAGATATTGCATAATGGAAATATGCAGGGCTGATGAATCAACAGAGATGCTATTTTGAAACAGACGGCGGATTTGGGACTAAACACAGCATTCTTCCACGATTTACCCAATGTCCCAAAGCATATATTTGAAATGGTGGCAGCTTTCTGGTATAATATTTCAATACTACAAGGAAGAATGACAATTTGAAATGAAAAATGGGCGGATTCTCTAATCGGGTGGGCAATCTGCTCCACCCGAGTGACGAAGGTGAAAATGAACGCTCGCACCCCCCTCCAGCCTCTCCCCTCCCCCTGCAGCCAGCCCCCACCACAGCAACCCCCTCCCCGCCCCACCACAGCCCCCTTGACTCACATAGTATAACTCTCCTGTGCTTCTAAAGCAGGATATCCTCCGACTTATCTGGAGCACCAAGAGAGCGCCACAAGTATTGAGAAAGATTAGCTGCACCAGCTGAATGTTGGCTCAAGAGTGCCTTTTTAGCAAATTTATTGGCTCCTCCTGTGCATGTCACTTTCTAGCAAGTTCACTGGCCACTGGTAAGCACATGATTTTTTTAAATTAAAATTAAAAACACATTCCTCAGCCTGCCCAGTTCTGCCCAAAGCCGTTACTAAGTCTCAACCCATTTGTGACAGGCTTCCTGAAAGATTTTTGTTCTTGCTCGGTGTCAGAGAGAACAAAGAAAAAGCTTCCTTTTACTAAAAGCACTTTTTAAACATTCTGTTCCTATTTATCTCATTAGCAAAGAAAGATTTCATTTTATTTAACATTTATCTTTTTACTGCCATTCCCATGTCTCTGCAGATCAAAAGGGTCGAGAGGAAAGATTTCAACTGAGGGGAAAATAGAAGTCTATCGTTACTTGGTGGGAATGCTGGGCCTATCCAGGGATGGGACACATCATTTGCCCTTTTCATTGTTTCTTCCTTCTTTTCCATTTATTGACCTATTTAGAATGGGACTGAGGGGGTACAGTTGAAATTTATTGGGATGTTTGTATCACTCACTGTAACGCTGCTGTTTTACAGATTGGACTGGATGTCATCCTGTGTATATATTGTTGAAGGCTTTGTAGTCTGTGGTTCAAAGTCAAAGTCAATCAATAAGTTTAAAAAAAAAATCGGTCTTATGCTTTTCTGGGTTTTATTTATGTTTTAACATGACTTACAGGAGTAGGCCATTCAGCCCCTCGAGCCTTTTCCCCCTTTCAATTGGATCATGGCTGACCTGTGTCTTAACTCCATCTACCGGCCTTGGTTCTGTAACCCTTATACCCTTGCCTAACAAAAATCTATCAATCTCAGTTTTGAAATTTCCAATTGACCCTCAACCTCAATAACTTTTTGGAGGAGTTCCAGATTTCCACTACCCTTTGTGTGAAGAAGTGCTTTCTGACATCATCCCTGTACGGCCTAGCTCTAATTTTAAGGTTATGCCCCCTTGTTCTGGACTCCCCCACCAGAAGAAATAGTTTCTCTCTATCTACCCTATCAAATCCTTTAATCATCTTAAACACTTCAATTAGATTTTAAAACATTGATTCTTAATTATTTTTTGTGTAGAAATATTTGATAGCCCTAAGAAGATAAGTTCAATGCAAATTCTCATTCATAGACAAATCTCAATACAGGAAGATTTTATGATTTTGTTAAATGGGGACTCCTACAGACCCAACACACCTCCATTTTAAGCACAAATCACAATACAATGACATATGTTATTATGCTATTTATCTTACATGACTCACTTTTAATGATATTTTAAACACAAACACAGATCGCTCTTCTTCCTGTGGCAGTTTTACAGTACGTCCTTCCGCTGAGATGGCTTTACAGAAAGATTTTATTTTACTTAGCTACAAATGAATATCACGTGACTTATGAGCCTCGTTTTTCAAATATGTTAAGCACAAGGATCACACGGTTACTCATTTTTAGAGACCCACTGTACTGAGGCAATTTTCCATCTAACTGAACAGCATGAGAAGCCAGAATGTTGGACACACATCTCCCAATAACGTATCAAAGAATGGGCCTCATTTTTTCCCATCTCCATTATATAAGATTCCCAACACTTGCCCAACTTTCCAAATGGGGGGGGGGGGGGGGGGAGGGAGGAGGAGGAGGAGGATGGGGAAGAGAGAAAGAGAGAGAGAACTATGACATGCACAGAGACAGACAGAAAGAGTGGAATACAAATAGACAGAGCGGGAGAATTAGATAATGGGAGACAAGCACTTACAGGAACAAAGAGCTACAAATATATTTGATACACATTTCTCCTCTCCTCCACCAACAAGCAATGCCATAGATTATCCAGGAGGATATCACATTATATTTACATTGGGTAGTGAGGCAGTCTAATTATTGGCTCATGAAGTTAATAGCAGATCAGAAAGGCCCCAGTTTCAAGGCCTAGATGAACAATGGCCACTCTCTGGGAGGTGGGCGATCAGCACCACATCTCTGCAAGCAGTTGGCTTCAGGAGAGACGTGGAAAGTGGCAAGAATAAAGCCCAGCTGGCAGTAATTTGAAAATGCATACGATAAGGTGTCTGGAAATACACCTGAAGCCCTCTCTGAACAGCTCATTTTCATATCTTATGATAATGATACTGAAAATCAAGAACTGGCAGGACTCGCAGTAACATCACTGGAACCAATAGTTTGCATTTAAAATTAATATTTACATCTAATCATTACTTACTTACTGCCATAAACAAAACATAAAATAATAAGCAATGACAAAACATACACCTGAACGGTCCTGCTGACCATAATCTACTCACAATTATGATGGAACATGAGTTAGTAGGTCAGGTAGCTCATGGGATATATTCCACGCTCTAGTTTCCCCCCTGGGTATATAACGCATGTATGTATGTATGGACGAAAGAAACAAAAAAGAACAGACTTGCATTCATATAGCGCCTTTCATGATCTCAGGACGTCCCAAAGCTCTTTACAGCCAATCATGTACTTTGGTTCCTTGCACAAGCAGCCATACCATTAGACAGCGAGCGTTGACAGACTATTCAACCATAGAGTCAAAACTGAGCCAGATCCCTTCCTCATCCCAATATTCATACTTCGCAGCAGGATAACTGGATATCGATCACAAAGCAGGAATCCTGACTGATTTTCCCCTCACAATCCTGACTGATTTTCCCCTCGAGGGACAGTAACATCCCTGTTGTTACTTTGGCCGAAATCAACCAACTCCACACAAACTGGGAACTGAACCGGGGATCTTCCGGTCTGTATAGCTCAGCTACTCCCAACTAACCGGGTCGGGAGGGGAGCAGGCCAAACCAGGAATACTCAACGCACGGGGCCTAGTATAAGAGGCCCTCGTAACTTAGCAAGAGATACACCAGTTTCAACCAGGCGTAGCTACTGTGCATCTTTAACAAATCAGGACAACAATGGAGCTGTTCCAGTTGTGTTAATGTATTTTTTCCCCCCATCTATTAAGCAAACAGAAGGCAAAAGAACAAGAGAAAAATATATATAGTTAAAGGAAAATCTGACCACTGTAGCAGAAACACTAACAATTTGTGCTATGAATCATGAGACTGGGAGAAGGGAATTACTGATCTTAAGCCACTTTCTGAGCTGCTCACTCTCTCACACAGTCTAATATCTATAATTTGTAATGAACGGTTCTTCATAAAGGCTTAAACTGCCACACTCACTACTACAGAACTTCACACCAGCTCGATGAAAATAACAGCTTCTAAAAGGAGGACCTTTAATGACAGAGGTCAAGTTAAGGTTCAGCTGTGCATTTTATTAAGGGACCCAGTGTGCAGGCTCCGAGGCTCAGCACAGAAACTGGAGGCTGTCGAAACTCATTCTGAAACGTGCGGAATTAACTGCCAGGTAACTAGTTCTCAGGTCATTAATTTACCAATCGCAGCTTGGCTTTGAACTGGTCCACACCGACTCTGAACAGAGCCAAGAGCAAGCTTTGCTGGTCCCAACCGGTCTTCCTGACAGGCTATGTGAGAGATTAACTTCAATCCCAACCTTCAACCACACCCAAGAGTTATTGAAACCATAAAAAAAAATTATTTAAAATTACCCCCCCAAAAATGAGTAGAATTGATAACTCATTAAGACTATAACTTTGCAATTAAACCCTAGAGTGAAGGTCAGACCAACAATTTTCAGCCTCACTAACCTGGAGGTGCAGTGTGTGGTCATGCAGCAACACAGAGCTCTCCTGTGCACAGCACATCCCCATCCGGCCCTTCCTCCAAAATATTTCAAGAACTAATGCACAATTTAAAAGGTGCTTGCCCACTTCTCTCCCTCCTCGCCAGGCAGATTTTTTTTTTTTTTGCACCACTCCGCCCTTTCAAGGTAGGGACAGACTGGGACCGTATGAAACGTTCAGAGATTTTGGAGCACACACTTGCAATGAATTATTCAGACACACTGCAGTGCTCGCAATTGAGCTGGGTCCATTCTGGGGGGGGGGGGTTTGTCCTGTCCAAATGCAAGTAGAATTCAGTTAAAGGCACCCCCCTCCCCCTCTTCAAACAGAGAAAGCGCAGCCACTGTAGATATTAAAAGGCAAATTATTAAATGGCCAAACGCAACAGAAGGAAGGCTGAACATTTCTGGCAATTTGCCCATTCTCTTCTCCTTGTGAGTTTCGTGTTTGTTTCAATCCCTGTGACAGACAGGGCGACCCAGACTGTTAACACTGAGCAAGAATCGGTTCCCAGGGACCTCCAAACCCCATCACACTGTGTGTGGGGAGAGGGGAGAGAAATCTATTTCAGACACTGGGGTTCGCAGCTCCACTAAAGGTGTCTGTTGCCTCCTTGCAGAAACGAAACCAAGCTGTAGCCCTGCAAATTAAATCAAGGGACCAAGAGAGAGAGAGAGAGAGATATACCATTTCTAAAAAGCACCAGATTTTGATCCAGAGGAACACCTTCACCTACCTGCAAACTGCTTCCCCCTCCACAAAAAAAAAACGTCTCAGACCTTAAAACAAATTGTACAATCTCCTTCCTGTTTCTGCTTAATCCGCCCTGTTCTTTCTGCTCGATGGAGTTGGGGCGTACGACTCTTGCTCAACACGTCCCGCCCACGAACAACGTCAAACCAAACACCATCACAAGACTAGAAAGTGGAAAACTTTACATTGCATCGTTCATCTGCAGTTTTTAATGTTCCCTTTCACTGCAACAAAAAATGGCACTAGGAAGCACCGAGACCTTGTTTTGAAAGTTGAGAAATTGTGCAATTACTGGAAAAAATTACAAATCCAATTGACAGCGATGCTCATTTTGCCCCTGAGGGCAACAAAAAAATGTAATTAATAAGCATCAACACAAAAAATTGATGCATTATGGATGATACCACTGATATCTTGTCCTGCTTCCACGGGCAATACATTGGTAGCATCCCTAGCAGATGGGAGCAGGAAATTACAAAGGGACATAGATTAAAGCAAAACTGTGGCAGATAGAGTTCAATGTGGAGTAGTGTGAGGTCACCCACTTCGGATCCAAGAAAGACAAATCGGGATATTATTTTAATGGCGAGAGACCAGAAATTGTGGAGGAACGAAGGATGTCCAGGTCCATAAATAAATAAAAGCTAGTGCACAGGTTCAAAACTTAATTTAAAAAGGCTAATGAAATGTCTGTATCTCAAGGAGGCTGGAATACAAAGGGGAGAAACGTACAGATCAACCATGATCTAACTGAATGGTGGAACAGGCTCGAGGGACTAAATAGCCCACAGCAGATGCCCATTACCCACCAGGCATGTAAGCCTCATCCACCTGCTATCTACATTTTTCTTCATCAAATTGTATGTGCAGCCCTCTAGGTTGCAGTAGAATGGCTTCCTTATAATGTGTCCCAGGTTTTTAAAAACATTTCTTCTCGGGATGTGGGTGACTCATTTATTGCCCACCCCGAGTTGCCCTGGGTGGGCTGCTTCCTTGGAGCGATTGTTTGTATAACTCGGCCACTTCAGAGGGCATTAAAAGTCTAGCACCTAGTCTAGAGTGGAGTCACTTGTAGGTCAGACCAGGTAGTGGCACCAGGTTCCCTTCCCTGCAGGATACTAGTGAACTTTTGGATTTTTACGTCAAACAGACTATGTGGATATTTATCTAACTCGGCTTGACACCTAGTGTCAGGCCCAACTGGGGGAATAAAAACAGGAAATGCAGGAGAAGCTCAGCAAGTCAGGCAGCATCTGTGGAGAAAGAAATAGAGTTAACGTTTTAGGTCGAAGGCCTTTCGTCACAACTGGTGGAAGATGGTCTTGCTTTGTTACAGAGTTATGGTATAACTGCGCCCAAAGCCATCTTTCTATTACAATGTTGCCAAGTGGCACATTTCATGCCCAGTACAGCACTGTAACATTCTTAATCTGGTCCTATTTTCATTATTCCTCCCAAGCTTTGAATGTGGAAACTATCTTAACAACAACAACATCTTGCATTGATATAGCACCTTTAACATAGAAAAATATCCAGAGGCGTTATCAAAAAATAAAATGGATACCGAGCCAAATAAGGAGATATTAGTTTGGTGGGGGTGGGGGCTGGGGACAACGACCAAAAGCTTACTCAAAGAGGTGGGTTTTAAGAAGGATCTCAAAGGAAGAGTGTGGCTGAAGTATCTATTATCTGCAGCATGCACTGCAGCAACTCCCCAAGCTTACTTTGATAATTCCTCCCAGCCTCTACCAACAAGAAGGACAAGAAGAGCAGCAAGATCATGGGAACACCATCCCCTTCAAATCACGCATCATCCTGAATTGGACATATACCGCCATTTCTTTTTTGTGACTCGTGCAAAATCTTGCATTTCCCTCCCTAACACCATCGTGGGAGCACCAAATAGTAGAAGGACTGCAACGGTTCAGTGAGAAGGCTCACCACCACCTTCTCAGGGCAACGAGAGAGAGGGAATAAACGCTAGCATCACACTTCAGAATTTCAAATGTAAAAAAAATATAGATAGTCAGTGGTTACTTCTGATCTACTCTTGGAAATTCAATGTAGTGATCCAGGGATGCTGAGCTGCTTTGTAGTCACATGGCAATGGCTATGTACATTGTCAAGCTCCGTACATTGTATGTTGTATTGGATGTTGGTTTTCGGGAATAAGACAGTACTGTGATTTCATTGTGATAATTGCCTCCAATGGGTTTTGGTTGCTTAGGTTAATGTCTCTATTTGTCATGTCATGGCTTTCTGCTGGATTGAAAGTAATGCTGATTTAAAAAATACTCTTATTCATCCACGGGAAATTGCTTTATCGTTCACACTATTTATTCTGTGATAGCAACAAAAGAATGCAATACACAAAGGGTGGAGATATACTGCTGCTTTTACCCTGTAGTTTCCATAGCAAAAAGTGACAGTATAACTCCAGAGCTAGATCGTACTTTGACTCCAGAGTGGAGCAATGTGAAGCCCATTGAGGGAGAAAGTTTCACATTATGGTCTTTAGCTCCTGGTGTCAAACCAGGTTTAAAGAGCACTGTGGACCTTCTGGGTACTTGATAAACTTACGCAGAGTTTTTTGTTTATTTTGAGAGTGTGGCTCTCCCTCGAGCTGTCCTGCCTAGGAACAGAGCTCAGTGCATGTGTACAAGCACTTGGGCGAGATGCTCTCCACTAGGTCTGAGAGTTCGATTGGAAGCCACGAAGTACAAATTATCCAGTGTGATGCCTGAAGTATAAACACAACCTTAGAAAGATGTGCTCATGGGTCTTGTGAATGAAAGTTCTGTAGGGGATTGACTTGTGGTATCACTGAAAGGCACATAAACTATAACAGTTTCCAACACTCATTCCAAAAATCTCTCCTATAAATAGCTCCAAGGTTCAACAAATCTGTGCCATAAGAGTGAGTGGTTAAAAAAAAGCTAACTTATTTGAGCACTTGCAACTGCAACTAAAAATAAGCCCACATTCCGCGAGGGAGGAATCTTTTCTCCCTCCCACACTTTCTCCCACCCTTCCTCTCCCAAAGAGAAAGAACATATTAAATTGTTTGGTTTGTGGGCTGCTTCTCAAATATTATCTGTCAAGCAATTTGAAAATAGAAATGAGGCACTACCAAAAGTCAATAAAGAGCGGCTGCTAATTTAATCATTTACCTGTGAACTTTTTCCATCATCTTCTGCTTGCATTTATATAACGCACAATGGGTCAGTGTGATTATCTTTAAACTCATCTGTTCTATTTGCTACACACCCATGCTAATTCTAATTTATTACCATATCACGGAGATAGCCGCATAATCAGATGAAACAAGTACCAAACAAAAGTACCCCCTTTTTTTGAGGGGCACAACTAATAAAGAACGAAACCATAAAACAAAAGAAACTTAGAAACTTAAATAATAATGTTGTTGCAAGTGTCCAGTATACACTCCAGTCCCTGCGGTGCCCACTGGTCGCGGAAGGCCTCAAGTGTACTGGAGGACGTCGCGGGCTCCTTCTCCAGGGCCAACTGGGCGCGGACAAGACCCCAGAAGAGAGGCAGGCAGCCGGAGCGGACCACCTCCATGGGCTGCGTCCAACCTGGACCTGTAGATGGCCACCTTGGAACAGACCCACGAGGAGGTCCTCCGACTTGCCCTCTGCACTGGCTGCTGTTTGCTTTAACCAGTAACTCACCAAAAATACTGAGATCAGCTACCCACTTTCCCTCAAACTCCCTATTTAAATATCATCAGGTTAGACACAAGGACTGATCAAGTAAAATACACTTTGGGAGTCTTTTGTTAAAATGAATTCCAGTTTCGGACAAAGGAATCCATAAGTGGAAACTGGTTGGGTTTGGTCTTCAGCTTCATGTATATAGCTGATACACGGTTTGACCGTTGAGCTGTACTGATGTACTAGAAAGCTTTAAATGCTCAGCTCTGAGGAGACAGGATTTCCTTTGCCTATCAAAAAATAGAACCAGAAATAATGAAAATGCTAAACAATTTTATTATTTTTTTTTTAAATTCAGAAACTTAGGTAAAGGGCTTGGACCCATTGGGCATGCCAACACCATTAGGAACATAGGAACAGAAGTAGGCCATTCAGCCCCTCGAGCCTGTTCAGCCATTCAGTTAGATTATGGCTGATCTGTATCTTAACTCCATCTTCCCTCCTTGGTTCCGTAACATAAGAACATAAGAAATAGGAGCAGGAGTAGGCCATATGACCCCTCGAGCTTGCTCCACCATTCAATCAGATCATGACTGATCTTTGACATAAACTCTACCTATCCGCCTGATCCCCATATCTCTTGATTCCCCTAGAGTCCAAAAATCTATCCATCTAAGCCTTGAATATATTCAATGACTCAGCATCCACAGTCCTCTGGAGTAGAGAATTCCAAAGATTCACAACCCTCTGCGTGAAGAAATTCCTCCTCATCTCAGTCTTGAATGGCCGACCCCGTATCCTGTGATTATGCCCCCTAGTTCTAGACTCTAGCCAGGGGAAACAATCTCTCAGCATCTACCCTGTCAAGCTTCCTCATAATCTTATATGTTTCAATGAAATCACCTCTCACTCTTCTAAACTCCAGAGAGTATAGACCCATTCTACACAACCTCTCTTCATAGGACAACCCTCTCGTCCCAGGGATTAATCGAGTGAACCTTCATTGCACCGCCTCTAAGGCAAGTATATCCTTCCTTAGATAAGGAGACTAAAACTGTATGCAATACTCCAGGTGAGGTCTCACCAATGCCCTTAATACCCTTGCCTAATAAAAATCTTATGTTGAAAAGGGTAGGAGAGAAGGCTTGAGAAACCAGAGAGTAGCGATTATTTGATGCCAGGTTTGGACTTTAAAAGCCTATAGGTTGTAGGAGTTGAACAGCCTCATAGCTTTGAGGTTTTAGGAAAGAATGAGTCAGAGCAGCAGAAGCTGAGATGAGTCTTCATTTTTAACAGGGTGAGTTCACAGGATCTATTCTGCAATACAGCACGTCACAAGGGGTGTTAGAATGTATCACATGTATTTCATGTCATTGTAAGGAAAATGACGCACCAATCTTCACACTCCCAAACAAGTAAAACTTAGCCAAACAACTTTTTTGCCACAAAGATAGCACTCCTTTAAAATTCTTCAGATACCTTTCCATGTCACAAAGCTGCCACATCCTTGGAGTTATTTATGGAAAACATTTTGCAGTGAGTGTTGGAAAGTATTGCTGTTCCATGTGTAATTAGTGATACTACCTCACATTCCCTGCTGGGTTTTCATTCATAAGCACAAAGAGTGTGTCATCCTGAGTGTTGTGTGTATTTTTAATGCTATTTCAGTATTATCATAGTAGTAAAACCACCACTTCTTGTCATCTTGTCATGTGACACTGTTATTACCTTGCATCAATACTGTGAGACACAGTGGCTTCCTGCTATGACATGATCAGTACAACAGAATGTCACAGACATAAGGGCATGTCAATGGTAATGGAAGGCGAAGAAAGAACTTGCATTTATATAGCACCTTTCACGACCTCAGGACGTCCCAAAGTGGTTTACAGCCAACAAAGTACTTTTTGAAGTGTAGTCACTGTTGTAATGTAGGAAACGCGGCAGCCAATCTGCACACAGCAAGTTCCCACAAACAGCAATGTGATAATAACAAGGTAGCCTCTGGACAAATTATCAAACATGTTGGCAGCACAGTTACTTTATAAGTGATCTGTACTCTAGGATACAAGTTTCTAATCCCTATTCCCCAATCACCCCTTCCTCCCCGAGCCGCCACCGTGATCTCACCTGGATTATCAGATAACTTCATGAGGGGAATCACAGGAAAAGTGCGATATGATTGTTGCCATCTGCCATAAATACCACTTCAGGTTTGGTGGTCTTATTTGCTCTCTTAAGTGGACTTCACACTCTGCAAGAAACATCTGAACTCATCTGCATTGTACAACTTCACTTACAAGCCAATCGTGTCCCTTCCATCTCACATGCTCTATCAGAACCCAGCCATCTGTTGTCTCCCAATCCCCAACTCCAGGCTTCGAGTCCCCCAAATCTCAGCAATTATGAGTAAGTGAAATAAATTGATCTGCAAATATTTGAGGGGCATAATGTGTACCTTGCTCAATAGCTCTTAAGTAAAGGTTACGTATGGTATCCTTTTGTCAACAAGTCTACAATATAATCAAACCGAGTAAAAATATTATCTTTTGTCACTCTGCAGAGGCTTTATTTAAAATGATTAAAAGGGTATACATCAAAGAGATCATTTAGATGGAGCTGAAGCTTTGCGATCAATGTTCATGGGAACATGTAAATAAATATACATGGCCCTTATGTCAAGACAGATACACACATTTATATTGTTGTTGTTTTATTGTCCCACAATGTTGATGATTTTTTAATGATTGAACTTTGAAAATGTCAATGGAGTTATTTAATTCTCTATTGCAGCTGCTGTTCTCAGTGCTGGACCATTCCCTCTTGTTGAGCCTACTTTTGTTTCCTACTTTCTTCTTCCCAGTGAATTTCAGAGCTTGCTTTTCCTTGAAGATAAGTGATTCCACAGAGCGCATGGAGAGTTAAAAGTATAGACTGTATGGATCAGATACCTGCTGTGCCTCTTTAGATGCCCGTTCTGCAGAACAAGTTTCAATGAACTTGTTCTTGGTAACAGGGTGATCTTTGTTATGCCCAATGGCTACAGGATATGGAGTTATCATTATTTCCCATCAGTACTAAATTCCCAGTTCGATGTCAGTATAAAAGGAATGGAACCAATGACTTTGTAGCAACCAACTGCGACATTAAAATATTTACCTCTCCACCCACTCAGTATAATTAGAACTTAATTATGCCTCTTTGAGTGGCTCACACCAGCTGCATCGCAACTTTACCAACATGTAATTCACCTTTATTGAACGGGAGACTCCCATCAGGGAGGCTGGAGATAACCTAAAGAAGAGAAATATTTTGCCTCTCCAGTTTCTTCCCCCTTCCCCACTGCCACCCTATCATTTCCTATGAGAGAGGGTCAGCTTTTCCTCCCAACCCCAATTGTGTGATGTTGTACTGAATTATTTGCACCAAGAAGGTCCCAAACTCAATGGTTGGTCAGGGCTGAGTCAGATGAGTTTAGATGGAGCAGCAACAGGGGGAACTCTCATCGGCCTCGGTGTCCCTGGGCTCGAAAAAGTGAGGTGGGGGGTGGGGGTGGTGGTGGTGGGAAGAGAGAGAGAAGGCAAGATTCCTGAAAGCTATCAATAGACCTGCAGGAAGTGACCATGTGTGGTTGCTGGGTGAGGGCAGGATTGTGCTCACCTGTGATACGTATTTGACTTTGTCAAATAGCCCACTGATATTTACTCTGCCGGCTCACAAGTGAAGAACAGGAACTTAGATGAGGTATCACTATCAATGGAATGTGCCCCACTGGACAGTTGCAATCAGAAGAGGAATAGAGAGGAGGAGGTAGGGGGAAATCAAAAGGAAGATTGTGGAGAGGGGAATCTCTCCCAGTGTAATTGTGGATCGACGCACTACATAATTTCTCCTGGTTGAGAATTTGTGGAAATTATCCATGTAAATTGAATTCTACTACTTTAGGGTGAGGCACATTGGGACACTAGCACAGTGCCTCCAGGCAGGGGGACCTGAATGGACAGTGCTAGGGTATCGATGTGCTCGACAAGTTTAGTGAGTGTATTAGCTGAGCCATACACAC
This sequence comes from Heptranchias perlo, assembly GCF_035084215.1. NCBI lineage: Eukaryota > Metazoa > Chordata > Chondrichthyes > Hexanchiformes > Hexanchidae > Heptranchias > Heptranchias perlo. Next base: position 8,429,106 of record NC_090360.1, read on the forward strand.
TAGGGAGGACTGATGTATGTGCTGATCTCCCCAAGGGAGCCATTAAAAACACTATGATTGACCTCAGGCTTGGGGCAGGAAAATCAAACCGTCTTCTTGTTCCTGATCATTATCCAATGACCCTTAATGGAAGGGCACGTCGGACATCAGGCTGGGACCCTTGGGCTCAGCTGCTATGTCCCCGCAACGAATTAACACTCACTATCAAAGTTCACACATGAATAACATCCAATTGGACAAGGTACTGGAGGGTGACTGGTGCCTATGAAATTGTACCTGAGGAAGGATACAAGACTTTCAGAAGAGGGGAAGGGAGGGGAGTGGGAGGAAATTGGAGCGAGAAAAGAGCATTAGGTCCATCAGTGTTGACCCAACTCAGTGGATGGTGCAACTCCTGCACTGTGCTCCCCAACCTGTAGTAAAGATAACTTCTGAGGAAGGCAGAGAAAAGAACAAGAGAAAAAAAACCCACGCCCAATCTCAGGAAAAATCTCCAGGAAATTCCTGCAAGGCAATCAAGCAAGCTTCAGGAGGCTATGGTGACCCATAACACATCAATACACTGCCAATGCCTCCCAATGTCCTGCTTCCTCAGAACATGTGGAGTTCCTGCTTAAAGGATGGTAGCACACCTACCCTTTCCAAATCCATCAGTAGCCTGTTCCAGAGGGCAGCAACCTTCTGAGAAAAGAACTATCGACTGCCATCTAACCTGCCATGTCACCTATGTCTGTTAGAGATGTGCCCTCTTGTCCTACTGTCACTATCCATTTTGAATATCTTAAGCAAATTTGCTCCATTCAATTCTTCAATAATTTTAAAAATCTGAAATAATTTCCCTGAGTCTATGTTTGTCCAAAGTGAATAATCCCAACTCTTGAAACTTACCCTTATGACTGAGAGATCTGAGTTGTAACTTCTTGATCTTTCATACAAAGTATGCTGCCCGCAGTGTGAAAGCTGCTCTCCACGCTTTTGTATCAGTACATTGTTGGTGTTACTATATGATGTGGCAGAATCCAAATACTGCTGCAGGCCTCATCTATATAACTCTCCAGATCCCATTTTCATCTGGTTTTTGTGACAACAAACATTTGCTATTTCAGCTCAAAACTAAGGGGCAACCAGCCAATTCTAGTTTGTATGGTGCGTGACTCACTTTCTAAATAACAGATTTAAAAGACCTCAAGATGCATCTAATTTACTGACATTTTCATTTTGCATTTCACAGCGACTCAGTTGCGCCATTTACAAGAGGAACTTTTAAAAAATAACTTCCTCCTGCTGCAGCTGAAGAAATGGGACAAGCCTGTTTTGGGAAAGGTTATAAAAGCAGCAAACACTCACGCCGTGAATTTCCTCGGGGGAGGGGGGTTCTCACAACCACTTGGTGTAATTTTGGTGGAAGATGCACGGAAACCCTGGAGAAAAGTGGTAAATGCCATTTTCACCATTTCCCTGGGGTAGCCACAGATCTTCTACTGACGTTACCAGAATTGAGAGGTTATAACTATCAGGAAAGACTGAACAGGCTGGGGCTCTTTTCTCTGGAAAAGAGAAGGCTGAGGGGTGACCTGATAGAGGTCTTTAAGATTCTGGAAGGATTTGATAGGGTTGACGTAGGGAAGATGTTTCCACTTGTGGGGGAGACCAGAACTAGGGGCCATAAATATAAGATAGTTATCAATAAATCCAATAAGGAATTCAGAAGAAACTTCTTTACCCAGAGAGTGGTTAGAATGTGGAACTTGCTACCACAAGGAGTAGTTGAGGCGAATAGTGTAGATGCATTTAAAGGGAAGTGAGATAAACGCATGAGGGAGGCAGGAATATAAGGATATGTTAATGCGGTTCGATGAAGAGGAGTGGGAGGAGGCTCATGTGGAGCATAAACACCGGCATAGACCAGTTGGGCTGAATGGCCTGTTTAGGTGCTGTACATTCTACGTTACATGGACGATCGCGAGAACCCCTTGTGGAAATTGAACCCCGCAGTTCTCAGAGGTACCGTGAGGTACGGTTCAGAACTTGTCCCTGAACCATACAGATCAGGAAAGATCCAGGTTCATTCCTCAGTCCGTGCTCAGTGAATTGATTTCAGTTCCGGTACGGGTACTAAATTGGCCTCAGGTTCCTTGGTTGGAGAGAGGAAAATTGGCTAAGGCGCCCTCTCCTGATTGCTGTCCGGCAACGCCATGCATGCATGGGCGCTGGGCATGGGCGCGGGGCATGGGCGGAACTGTGATATTCTCTCATTTGGATACACTGCCACCATTCGCACATGGGCAAGGGCGACTGATGCCAATGAAACCATTCAGGAGAGGAGGGGGAGGGGAAACTTTTTTTAAAAAATGGAGTGACTATTGACACCACTGCGTCAGCCAAGGAGTTGAGGCAGGGGCAGGACCTGTGGTTTTAATTTACAGAGTCTCCGAATTCATGTCTGAAACTACAGCAAACAGAGTCTCCTGAGTACAGCAGGATTATTTCTCCAGCAAGATGCAGTGAGTGAAGGATAGTTACATAATACAAATTATGTGCGTAAAATCAATCCCAGTCACTTACAGCAGGACCAGACGTGATTGGGTAATTCCCCAGTCAATCATCTCCATTCTGGCTGGGACTTGTGGTGTCACTAAATGCAGCCTTCTAAAAAAAAAATTAGCAAACACTAGAGAGAACCTTTATGCTATTTACTGTGAGGAATCAGGGAGGGTGGGGAAGATCATTTTGCCTTACTGGAGAACGGATGACAGTACTATTAGGAGAAACAACTTGACGTACATCTGACATTTTAAAACATGAATCCAAACCAGGAGCAGGCATTAACCTGTGAATGTTTTTTTCCGCAGAGAAGTATACAAGGCAGACTTGGAAACATGGGTGAGCAGTTTATTGCCTTTGGGCCTGTCCACAGATACCTTTGGGTCATTTTTAGGCTGCCAGTAAGGTTTATAAATACATATAATATGGAAGAAGGATTCAATAATAATTTGTTCCTAAAACAATCCTTGGAAGACTGACTTAGTCAGCAATAGCAAGAATAGAATCATAGAATAATACAGCACGGAAGGAGGCCATTCAGCCCATCGTGCCTGTGCTGGCTCTTTGAAAGAGCTATCCAATTAGTCCCACTCCCCCTGCTCTGTCCCCATAGCCCTGCAAATTTTTCCTTTTTAAGTATTTAGCCAATTCCCTTTTGATACTTACTATTGAATCTGCTTCCACCACCCTGTGCATTCCAGATCATGACAACTCACTAAGTATAAAACATTTCTCCTCATCTCCCCCCTGCCATTTTTGCCAATTATTTTAAATCCGTGTCCTCTGGTTACCAACCCTCCTGCCAGTGGAAACAGTTTCTCCCCATCTACTTGACCAAAACCCCTCGTAATTTTGAACAGCTCCATTAAATCTCCCCTTAACCTTCTCTGCTTCACGGAGAACAACCCGAGCTTCTGCAGTCTCTCCACAGGACCGAAACCTCTCATCCCTGGTAGTAAATATCCTCTGCACCCTCCCCAGGGCCTTGATGTCCAGAATTACTCCAGCTGAAGTCTAACCAGTAGATTGATGACTGATGATTTTGAATTATGCAATTTTCATCCTTTCCATTAGGATATAATGAGGTAGATGCACTTGGTGCAGGTCTGCTTTAAATTGACAAAGTACTTTTGTGATTACTTGCTTTTAAGACGGCATGAGAAAGGGTAATGGGTGCCGGGGGAGGTGGGGGGGAGTGAAAATTCTATTTGCCCTATTTAAAGACATAAGAGTTTAGAGGAATCCCATATTCTTTCTTGCCAAAGAGCTGTAACACAATCGGTGAATTCAAAATAATTCCATAAATTTATCTAGCCCTCCGAGAAGTTACAGCAGTAATCCAAGCCTGGGTTTCAGATTCCAAGTTTCATTTTCACAGGATATATTTGCCAGTCTACCGTGGTACTGCACACGGGAAATTTAGACCAAGTGTAGTCTTCACGTAAAGTGAAGTTAAAGCCCTGAGTATAATTGGACCAGAGTGCGCAGATTCAGTCACCCTTTCAAAATCACACATTCAGTCCATATTTTTATATTTCCATTCTAAATTTCTATGTCCACAATTATAATGGGAAGCTGCCAGTGGGGAAAAAGGGAGGTGGAGGAGGATATTTACACCATGACAACGGTACATAGCCAGTTTCTATTATAAATGTGGGCACAGGAATTTATAATGGAAAAAATGACTGGAAGTGCATGCAGTAAGATTTTTAATATATATTAGTGCGTGCAATTTATTTTACACAGAAATTAATTTTTCTTGTGCAATACATTCTTAATTTTTACAGCAATTTTCCCTAGGAGTCATCCTGCTGTTAATATTGTAGGATCCCCAGGAATATCAGTATTGATGAGCTGTTCTTGGCAGGGAACATTTCAGCAGCTGATTATTACATGCGTTATATTTAGGTTGTGCTCGCAGTATAGTATTTCATTTCAGACAGGGGCTCGTTTTGAGAATGTGTGAGTGACACATTGTGGCTTGTCCAGGGAGTGGGGAAATGCACAGAGTATAAGTCTGTAACTTTAATTCCCAGATGCACCTCAATAAAATGATTTGCGACCTTATTTTGTACTTTCTAACCATATTTTAATATCTGAAACTTAACGTGCAAGGCCATGAAGAAGACAGAGCTTACAAAAATGTACAAATCCACGTAATTTTTTTTTTTGCATGAAGAAAATCAGAGTAGCTTTAAATGGTTCCAGGCCTAAAGGGGTCTAAGTTGGACATTTTGTTTCATTTAATGATTGTTTTCCCTCATGTTCTCTGTTGTTACTCAGACGATCACCTCACTGGCAGCTGTGAGGAAGTTGCCGCAAATGTGCAGAATGTCCCCCGCATTCTGTCTCCCATGTGACTCCTCCGTGAACCAAAGTAGAAAAGTACATAAAAATGTCCGATTTAAACCAGGAGATTATACAATTGTGAGACATACTTGAGGATCATAGGAAGGAACATAGGAACAAGAGTAGGCCATTCAGCCCCTCGAGACTGTTCCGCCATTCAATTAGATCATGACTGATCTGTACCTTAACTCCATTTACCCGCCTTTGCTCCATATCCCTTAATACCCTTACCCAACAAAAATCTATCAATCTCAGTTTTGAAATGTTCAATTGACCCCCAGTCTCACAGCTTTTTGGGGGAGAGAGTTCCAGATTTCCACTCCCCTTTGTGTGAAGACATGCTTCCTGACATCACCCCTGAACGGCCTGGCTCTAATTTTAAGGTTATGCCCCCTTGTTCTGGACACCCCCACCACAGGAAATAGTTTCTCTCCTTCTACCCTATCAAATCCTTTAATCATCTTAAACACCTCAATTATTAGTAGCCACAGCATTTATGTGGCTGTAACATTCACACCATCTCCAACAAGAAAGAGTCTAACGACTTCCCCTTGACATTCAAAGGCACTACCATCGCCAAATCCCCCACAATCAACATCCTGTGGGTCACCATTGACCAGAAACTCAACTGGACCGGCCACAGAAATACTGTGGCTACGAGAGCAGGTCAGAGGCTGCGAATTATGCGGCCAGTGGCTCACCTCCTGACTCCCCAAAGCCTCTCCACCACCTACAAGGCACAAGTCGGGAGTGTGATGGACTACTCTCCACCTGCCTGGATCGATGCAGCTACAACAACACTCAAGGTGCTCGACACTACGCAGGACCAAACAGTCTGCTTGATCAACAGCCCATCCAACACCTTAAAAATCCATTCCCTCCACCACTGGCGCTCCGTGACTGCAGTGTGTACTATCTACAGGATGCACTGCAGCAACACACCAAGGCTTCTTCAACAGCACCTCCCAAACCAGTGACCTTTATCACCTAGAAGGACAAGGGCAGCAGGCGCATGGGAACACCACCACCTCCAAGTTCCCCTCCAAGTCAAAAACCATCCTGACTTGGAAAGATATCACCTTGAGTGTTGTTGTAGCTGCATCGATCCAGGCAGGTGGAGAGTAGTCCATCACACTCCCGACTTGTGCCTTGTAGGTGGTGGAGAGGCTTTGGGGAGTCAGGAGGTGAGCCACTGGTCGCATAATTCCCAGCCTCTGACCTGCTCTAGTAGCCTCAGCATTTCTGTGGCCGGTCCAGTTGAGTTTCTGGTCAATGGTGACCCACAGGATGTTGATTGTGGGGGATTTGGCGATGGTAGTGCCTCTGAATGTCAAGGGGATTCCTTCATTGTCGCTGGGTCAAAATCCTGGAACTCCCCACAACAACAGCAAAAACAGCAACTTCTTGCATTTATATAGCGCCATCAATTTGGTAAAACGTCCCAAGGCGCTTCACAGGAGCGTTACCAGACAAAATTCGACACCGAGCCACATAAGGAGATATTAGGACAGGTGACCAAAAGCTTGGTCAAAGATATAGGTTTTACGGAGCGTCTTAAAGGAGGAGAGAGGTAGAGAGGTGGAGAGGTTTAGGGGGGTAAGTCCAGAGCTTAGGGCCTAGGCAGCTGAAGCCATAGCTGGGGATAGTGGCATGAAGAAAATTGGGGATGCGCAGAGATCTCGGAGGGTTGTAGGGCTGGAGGAGGTTACAGAGATAGAGAGGGGCGAGGCCATGGAGAGATTTGAAACAAGGATGAAAATTTTAAACTTGAGGCATTCTCAGACCGGGAGCCAATCTAGGTCAAGGGTGATGGATGAATGGGACTTGGTGTAAGTTAGAAAACGGGCAGCAGAGTTTTGGATGAGCTCAAGTTTATGGAGGGTGGAAGATGGGAGGTCAGCCAGGGGAGCATCGGAACAGTCAAGTCTGGAGGTAATAAAGGCATGGATGAGGGTTTCAGCAGCAGATGAGCTGAGGCAGGGGTGGAGATGGGCGATATCACGGAGTGGAAGTAGGCGGTCTTGGTGATGGAGCGGATATGTGGTCGGAAGGTCATCAGAGGGTCAAATAGGACGCCAAGATTGCGAACGGTCTGGTTCAGCCTCAGACAGTGGCCAGGGAGAGGGATAGAGTGTGTGGCAAGGGAACGGAGTTTGTGGTGGAAACCAAAGACAATGGCTTCGGTCTTCCCAATATTTAGTTGGAGGCACTAAGTAAACATAATTTTTGCACCGTTCGAATTCAAATTCTCAGCTAGCCAGCAAACAAAAAGGAGGGAACACCATCAGAAAATTGGGGATGCGCAGCGATCTCGGAGGGTTGTAGGGCTGGAGGAGGTTACAGAGATAGAGAGGGGCGAGGCCATGGAGAGATTCTCCACTCAGTACTGTTGGTGTGTTCCGACATATATCTTTCTTTTACATCTCAAGGGACTATGGTCCTCTCCTCTTCCTCATCTACATGTTGCCCCTTGGCGACATCATCCGAAGGTATGGGGTCAGCGTCCACATGTATGCTTACAACATCCAGCTCTATCTCTCCGGCACCTCTCTCGCCCCATCCACCGCCTTTGTGTTATCAGGCTGCTTGTCTGAGTCCAATTTTAATATTGGGAGGACTGAAGCCATTACCATCGGCCCCCACCAAAAACTCTGTACCCTTTGCACTGATTGCATCTCTCTCCCTGACCATTGTCTAACGTTGAACTAGACTTTGCAATCTCAATGTCTGATTTGACCCTGACCTGAGCTTCTGGCCCCATATCCTCTCCATCACAAAGACCGCCTATTTCTACCTCTGTAACATCACCCACGCCACCTCTACCTCAGCCAATCTGCTGCTAAAACCCTTATCCATGCCTTTGTCAACTCCAGGCATGACTATTCCAATGCTCTTCTGGCTGGCCTCCCATCCACCAACCTGTGTAAACTTGAGCTCATCCAAAACTCTGCTGCCTGTACCCGTTCCCGCAGCAAGCCCCATTCACCCATCACCCCTGTCCCCGCTGACCTACATCAGCTCCTCAAATTAAAAACTCTCATCCTCGTGTTTAAACACCCGCATGGCATTGCCCCTCACGGTCCCCATACTCTCCTCCAGCTCTACCTCCTCCACCCCCCCAGCCAGAACTCTCCATTCCTCCAACTCAAGCCTCTTGCGCATTCCCTGCTTCCCCACTTCCCTCCTGCTTTAAGACCCTCCTTAAAACCCACCTGTTGGACCAAGCTTTTGGTCACCTCTGCTAATATCTCTTCTTTGGTTCAGTGTCCATTTCCTGTGTGATTCAGCCTCTGTGAAGCACCTTGGTGACTTCTTTTCTACATTAAAGGTGCTATATAAATGCAAGTTCTTTTTGGTTTTGTGTGATGTAATATCAACTTGAACAGCTAAATCAATGTTAACACGTAATATATACGCACATAATAAACACACGCGTACAAACACAGATGCAAGATTCTAAATCGATTGCAGAAGCTCTGATGTTTGCTGCATAAAAATACATTTTTGACCCTGAATAATTTACATATTGGGTTAAGACTGCATTTGTGTTAAAAAATGAAAATTTTATTCTGGTTTGTTTGACAAACACAATGACCGGATATTTTTTTCATGTTTGGTTTATGTCTTAAGCTCGATGTGAAAGGGTTACATCACCCCCTAGTGGGTATTAAGGCAATAACCTCAAGTACAGCACCGCCCTCACCCAGTGGATCAGAAAGTCACTGTCTAAAAATGATGACTAGTTTGACAAGATATATGTTCAGTAGTTTATTTAGAAATAATTCACCAAGTGACATCTGACCACGTAACTCACAGTGCAGTAGGCTCAACTGGGCTATGGTGCTGACATCAGCCAAGGCTCATTTTTGGTAAAAAAAAAGCAGCTTCAAAGTTCAAAATCCACAGTGTAGCTACGTTAAAATGATGAATTAGTATTTACAAAAGAAATATTGTTTCCAATAGATGAACTTATCTTGTCGCTCATTTCTGGGAGTTAGACAATGGCTAAAAAGGTGCACGTTAGGGTGGGCTTAAATCTGAATTTGGATTGGTGGTGAGGGATTCAGAATGCCATTGTTTCGGTCTCTGAAACCGAATTCGGCAATCTGGATTTGAACTGGAGCCTTCATTGCTTTCACTCTGCAGCTGCTTCACGTGAACCCGGAAAACTGAAGCTGCACTTACCTCAACTTGCCAGTGGGTGGCATCTGAAACAGAATTCTTCTGAAGTCGGAAGATGTCCTCAAATCCAGGCTCCATTTGTGGAGCTAAACCCAATGGTTGCTTGTGTTCTGAATTCATCCAGATTATGCTACGGAGGCACGGATTCTTCCCATTTGGCTCCAGTTAACGGTTCAAACTGTTGCCCTAATTGCTACGGTGGTCCTAACTAGAGAAGCAACAGAAGGTTTACCAATGCCCCTTGCTGGTTTATGATGTGGAGATGCCGGTGATGGACTGGGGTGGACAAATGTAAGGAACCTTACAACACCAGGTTATCGTCCAACAGTTTTATTTGAAACTCACAAGCTTTCGGAGGCTTTCTCCTTCATCAGGTGAGTGTGGAATTCCTTGAAGGTTACCGCATATATAGTCAGAGAACAATGACCAGTTGCATCAAAAACAGACAACTCTTTTTTCGCTGGTGGGGTTACGTGTAGCGCGACATGAACCCAAGATCCCGGCTGAGGCCGTCCCCATGGGTGCGGAAACCGGCCACCAACCTCCGCCCGACAACCCCGCGCCGTCGCGAGAAAAGAGTTGTCTGTTTTTGATGCAACTGGTCATTCTCTCTCTTTCTCTTCCTTTCGGATGTTTCTCTCTCTCTCTCTCTCTCTGTCTTTGGGTTCGGACCGTTTGTATATTCAGTAGTCCTGTATGTACTGTCTCTCTGTCTGATTGCCTTGACAACGGGCGGTTGGAAAGATTATCTGTAATCAACAGGCATTGTTCTCTGACTATATATGCGGTCATGATGTGGAGATGCCGGTGATGGACTGGGGTGGACAAATGTAAGGAATCTTACAACACCAGGTTATAGTCCAACAAATTTATTTTAAAATCACAAGCTTTCAGAGATTATCTCCTTCGTCAGATGAATGAGTGAAAAGGTTCTTAAATCGCATATCTTATACTATGTTGGGACAGCATCACACCAATCAAAAGGTGTCGTTGTTATTCAAACAGGCCAGTCACGGAGAACAGCACGTCCCAGTACACTGGATATACATTGTGTCAATTACACAGGCAGGCAGAAAGAAACTCAAAATGGCAGAGAGAGAGAGAGAGAGAGAGAGAGAGAATTTTAAAAAACATATAATTTTTTCCCCCCTTTTTGCTGGTGGGGTTACGTGTAGCGTGACATGAACCCAAGATCCTGGTTGAGGCCGTCCTCATGGGTGTGGAACTTGGCTATCAATTTCTGCTCGCCGATTTTGCGTTGTCGTGTGTCTCGAAGGCTGCCTTGAAGAACGCTTACCCGAAGATCGGTGGCTGAATATCCTTGACTGCTAAAGTGTTCCCCGACTGGGAGGGAACCCTCCTGTCTGGCGATTGTTGCGCGGTGTCCGTTCATCCGTTGTCGCAGTGTCTGCATGGTCTCGCCAATGTACCATGCGGAGGGCATCCTTTCCTGCAACGTATGAGGTAGACAACGTTGGCCGAGTCACAGGAGTATGAACCATGTACCTGGTGGGTGGTGTCCTCTCGTGTGATGGTGGTATCCGTGTCGATGATCTGGCATGTCTTGCAGAGGTTGCCGTGGCAGGGTTGTGTGGTGTCGTGGACGCTGTTCTCCTGAAAACTGGGAAACTTGCTGCGAACGATGGTCTGTTTGAGGTTGGGTGGCTGTTTAAAGGCGAGCACTGGAGGCATGGGGATGGCCTTAGCGAGGTGTTCGTCGTCATCGATGACATGTTGAAGGCTGCGGAGAACATGGTGTAGTTTCTCCGCTCCAGGGAAGTATTGGACGACGAAGGGTACTCTGTTGGTTGCGTCCCGTGTTTGTCTTCTGAGGAGGTCTATGCGGTAACCTTCAAGGAATTCCACACTCACCTGACGAAGGAGAAAGCCTCCGAAAGCTTGTGATTTTCAAATAAAACTGTTGGGGTATAACCTGGTGTTGTAAGATTCCTTGCTGGATTAGTCCGGCAGTAACCTTGCACACACTTGCGGGACCCTAAGCCTCGGCTCTTGCCAACTTGTGTGCCCAGGTTCTGTAGGTCTAGTTAGGAAGGGTAATGCCCTACAGGGGGCGTGTGCACCAGGCAGACACAAACTCTACGCATGTGGATTTCTCAATAGTTTGGTTTGGAGAATTGAGCACGGTGACGGATTTCAATACGTGACAGCGAAACTAAAAGCTGCACCATACTGTCATTTGGTTAGCAGCGTGAGACAGTGCGGTGATACATATTCAGACAAGCAACACCATCACAAATTTTATTTTCTAGACGACCACCTTACAAGATGGATGTAAGGATTAGCAATGTTTTTCTCAGTTTTAGTGATGGGTGGAACAGTGGCAAATGGAATTTAACCCGGAAAAGTGCGAGGTGATGCACTTTGGAGGGACTAACAAGGCAAGGGAATACACAATGAATGGGAGGAACCTAGGCAAGACAGAGGGTCAGAGGGATCTTGGTGTGCAAGTTCACAGATCCCTGAAGGCGGCGGAACAGGTAGATAAGGTGGTAAAGAAGGCATATGGGATACTTGCCTTTATTAGCCGAGGCATAGAATATTTTTAAAAAATTTTTTTATTCGTTCACGGGATGTGGGCGTCGCTGGCAAGGCCAGCATTTATTGCCCATCCCTAATTGCCCTTGAGAAGGTGGTGGTGAGCCGCCTTCTTGAACCGCTGCAGTCCGTGTGGTGACGGTTCTCCCACAGTGCTGTTAGGAAGGGAGTTCCAGGATTTTGACCCAGCGACAATGAAGGAACGGCGATATATTTCCAAGTCGGGATGGTGTGTGACTTGGATGGGAACGTGCAGGTGGTGTTGTTCCCATGCGCCTGCTGCCCTTGTCCTTCTAGGTGGTAGAGGTCGCGGGTTTGGGAGGTGCTGTCGAAGAAGCCTTGGCGAGTTGCTGCAGTGCATTCTGTGGATGGTGCACACTGCAGCCACAGTGCGCCGGTGGTGAAGGGAGTGAATGTTTAGGGTGGTGGATGGGGTGCCAATCAAGCGGGCTGCTTTATCTTGGATGGTGTCGAGCTTCTTGAGTGTTGTTGGAGCTGCACTCATCCAGGCAAGTGGAGAGTATTCCATCACACTCCTGACTTGTGCCTTGTAGATGGTGGAAAGGCTTTGGGGAGTCAGGAGGTGAGTCACTCGCCGCAGAATATCTAGCCTCTGACCTGCTCTCTTAGCCACAGTATTTATATGGCTGGTCCAGTTAAGTTTCTGGTCAATGGTGACCCCCAGGATGTTGCTGGTGGGGGATTCGGCGATGGTAATGCCGTTGAACGTCAAGGGGAGGTGGTTAGACTCTCTCTTGTTGGAGATGGTCATTGCCTGGCACTTGTCTGGCGCGAATGTTACTTGCCACTTATGAGCCCAAGCCTGGATGTTGTCCAGGTCTTGCTGCATGCGGGCTCGGACAGCTTCATTATTTGAGGGGTTGCGAATGGAACTGAACACTGTGCAGTCATCAGCGAACATCCCCATTTCTGACCTTATGATGGAGGGAAGGTCATTGATGAAGCAGCTGAAGATGGTTGGGCCTAGGACACTGCCCTGAGGAACTCCTGCAGCAATGTCCTGGGGCTGAGATGATTGGCCTCCAACAACCACTACCATCTTCCTTTGTGCTAGGTATGACTCCAGCCACTGGAGAGTTTTCCCCCTGATTCCCATTGACTTCAATTTTACTAGGACTCCTTGGTGCCACACTCGGTCAAATGCTGCCTTGATGTCAAGGGCAGTCACTCTCACCTCACTTCTGGAATTCAGCTCTTTTGTCCATGTTTGGACCAGGGCTGTAATGAGGTCTGGAGCCGAGTGGTCCTGGCGGAACCCAAACTGAGCATTGGTGAGCAGGTTATTGGTGAGTAAGTGCCGCTTGATAGCACTGTCGACGACACCTTCCATCATTTTGCTGATGATTGAGAGTAGACTGATGGGGCGGTAATTGGCCGGATTGGATTTGTCCTGCTTTTTGTGGACAGGACATACCTGGGCAATTTTCCACAATATAAGAGCAAGGAGGTTATGATGGAGCTGTATAAAACACTGGTTAGGCCACAGCTGGAGTACTGTGTGCAGTTCTGGTCGCCACACTACAGGAAGGATGTGATCGCTTTGGAGAGGGTGCAGAGGAGATTCACCAGGATGTTACCAGGGCTGGAGCGCTTCAGCTATGAAGAGAGACTGGGAAGATTGGGTTTGTTTTCCTTGGAGCAGAGGAGGCTGAAGGGGGATATGATTGAGGTGTACAAAATTATGAGGGGCACAGATAGGATGGATACTAAGGAGCTTTTTCCCTTCGTTGAGGGTTCTATAACAAGGGGACATAGATTCAAGGTAAAAGGCGGGAGGTTTAGAGGGGATTTGAGAAAGAACTTTTTCACCCAGAGGGTGGTTGGAGTCTGGAACTCACTGCCTGAAAGGGTTGTGGAGGCAGGAACCCTCACAACATTCAAGAAGCATTTGGATGAGCACTTGAAATGCCATAGCATACAAGGCTACGGACCAAATGCTGGAATATGGGATTAGAGTAGACAGGGCTTGATGGCCGGTGCGGACACGATGGGCTGAAGGGCCTCTATCCGTGCCGTATAACTCTATGACTCTATGACTCTATAATAGAACACTCTGCACTTTCTTACTTACTCACTTTCATTAATAAAGTTGAAAATATACCTTTAGGGGTGTAATATTCTTGGGTAACACACTGGCTAACGTCAGTGTAATCCTTTGTGTGCTATTTTAACAGTAGGGGGCACAATCTAAAAATTAGAGCCAGACCTTTCAGGAGCGAGATTAGAAAACATTCCTACACACAAAGGGTGGTAGAAGTTTGGAACTCTCTTCCGCAAACGGCAATTGATACTAGCTCAATTGCTAAATTTAAATCTGAGATAGATAGCTTTTTGGCAACAAAAGGTATTAAGGGATATGGGCCAAAGGCAGGTATATGGAGTTAGATCACAGATCAGCCATGATCTTATCAAATGGCGGAGCAGGCACGAGGGGCTGAATAGCCTACTCCTGTTCCTATGTTCTATGTTCCTATGTAACAGTTATTGAGATTAAAAGTGTAAACGACTGGATTAAAATGTTGCATAACGGAATCTTACACAAATGCATTGAGCAGTGTGCTACGAGAGGTATTTGTAAGTCCTCAGGCCTAGAAGTTACGCTGAGGGATGATAGTGTACAAACTCTTATTGCACTTGGTTGAAATTCCTCTCTCCACCATTAGAAACACCTTGACCAGAGAAGAATTCCAAGCAAAGGCATTAAGTGTCTGAACAGTATAGCCCAGGGTAACTTCAGGCCTTAGTGTTTTAAAATTTACACCTATGTTCATCTGCATCTGAACCTAGCTGATTTTGTCTGCTATGCTCCACTAATTGGGTGATCTGGGATCTATACGCTTCACATAAGGGTGCTGTTTTGAAGTTTTTGTTACACCGAAAGACCCCGTAAGAAAATACCACTGAACAAAGCTGTTTGCAAAGTGGTCAATTAAAAGCTCTTCTGATGGGTCGACTGTTATCAGCAATGCAGACATCTTCAGCTCGTTCATTTTTTCCTTGGGAGCTTGCCAAAGAGACTATTATTCTCCCACTCTGGACTATTTTCTCCCTTGAAAACATGTCAAGAAGATCATTCTCCCACTTACCTTTCACAGACCTGCTGCACAGACACGACGCTGCTGTCTGGGGCCCCGGTCACTGATATCGCATAGCAACAGATGTCAACACTTAGCAACGGGGTACAGGAAATAGACGTCTTATTGAAACAAGCTTTGAAAAAAAAAATGCAGGGAAAACATCTCCCTGCCAGAAATGAAGTATTACATGAAAACAAATACAGCGAACGATCCCTTTATTTAAGTAAAGACAGAAGGAGTTTTATTTCTGCTTTGTGCAGCCATTATACGACTGCTCAGTGACCTCCATGCTAGGTGCAAGTATTTTTTTATAAATCAATCTGGCTGAGGTCTTTTGCAGTGGGAGACAATTACTAAATGTAATTACTATAACAGGTTTCTTAAGTACATACCCTTGGATAAGTGCACTGAAAGATTTAATAACCAACTGCTCCTACCCATCACAGAATGAACTGTGCTCCTGAAACATTTCTGTGATCCATTGGCAGGAGCCATTTTTTTAAAAGCCTTTCTCTCTGCTCCAGTCCAAATCCCAGAATTGTCTCTGATGTCCTTTCCCGGCTCTTAATACATGGTTATGTATTTGCTGTTGTTACATCTATTTGTTTACATATGTCCCTTTGTAACCAGCTATAGGTTGATCTAGTTTAAAGAGATTATATATTTTCTCCCCTGGTAATGTTCCACACAAAAGGTTACTCGTTAAGCTTGAAGTTGGCAGGATTCCAGCCAAAACTTGGGAATGGATTAAGAAATTGGCTAAAGGGTAGAAAAGACCATGTGTTGGTTCGAGGAGTAATGTCGGGATGGGGTGGGGAGTACTGAGTGGGGTGCTCCAGATTTCGGTGTTGGAACCAATACTGTTTCCAATTTGCATCAACGACTTGGTCGAGTTTGCAGATGATACCAAACTTGGAGGCTGAAGAGAGTTGGGCTTTACAGCATGGAAAGAAAGCACTTGAGAAGTGATCATGTAGAGGTATATAAGGTTATATTTGGTAGAGGTTAATTGGATTACTACTTTGAATTAAACTGTGGGAGTAGGACAAGGGGACAGAGGTTCAAACTAGCCTCGAGTTCCATCCAAGTTGTCCATACCTCCATCACTTCTGACCATCTGCTCACCTATCACCCCTGTCCTCACTGACGCACCACCCACCACCAAGGAATAAATCGTTGTTTTCCATCCCTCCATGGCCTTGCTCCCACCCTCACCTCACCAATCTTCTCCAGTCCTACATCTCCGCCTGTACCCACTGTTCCTCCGACTCTGGTTCAGTGTGTGTGTCCCCTCCCATCCCTCGCCTCCACCATCAGTGGCAGAGCTGTCAGCCTTTCTTCCTCAAACCCTCTGTCTTGCCACCTCTTTCCCCGCCTTCAAAGGTCTCCTGAATACCGACCTTTTCACCCGCGAACTTCAGTTTTCAACCCCAACTTCACTCCCACTTCCTGCATGGTGTCCTTCGCTCACCTTTAAGGATTAGAGACTGAGAGACAGTTACAGGACAAGAGAATTTAAAAAAATGTTTTTATCTGTGCGATCAATTAGTTTATTTTTAATTAAATCATGAGAAATGCCTTCAAACTGTCAGGACTTGAAAGCGTTCACTTAACAGTTAATAATAAACCTTTTATCCAGGGAAACTAGATA
Organism: Heptranchias perlo; assembly: GCF_035084215.1. NCBI lineage: Eukaryota > Metazoa > Chordata > Chondrichthyes > Hexanchiformes > Hexanchidae > Heptranchias > Heptranchias perlo. The sequence continues at coordinate 8,445,486 of NC_090360.1, forward strand.
AGGGGTTTTTAAGGTTTCACAGTAATCAGATACTGTCCAATGCATTCAGGCGTTTGAACTGAAAACATTTGGAGTCGCCAGGGAGGTGTGCCTTAAATTATCTCAATGCCACACTAAACCTCTTAAATTTATTTACATTCTGTCAATGCCACTAAATCAATGTCAATCACTAAAGAAAAGCTGCTCTGTATAAAAAGAAAACAAGATCTCGCTCAACACACGAGGCCCCTCAAACTCAATGCAGATCATCAACATTACATCACTGCACAGACCAGCATGTTATTATTGGATTTTCTACTGCTTAAACCGAGGCAGGGGATCAATCGGCCTGGTCGGAGAGGGTAATGGTTCTTTTTTTACTGGGGCCATGCTCTCTACCCGACTTGTTAAATCACAGGAAGCACACTCGTGGGGCCACCACACTTGGAAACTAGGAGAAATACGTCAGGCAAACGAGGAACAAACGTTTAAAAGTGAAGCAGCAACACTCGAGGAACTATTTGCATCTTGCGTTTAGTGCATGTCACACTTTAAATGCGTCTATTGCACGAAAATTGTCACGCTTTTGTCAGTCAAAAACACATGTCTCAGCACGTGTCCCAAACTGCTTCCTCTGACTTACAGTGAGCAACACTACAGGAGATCCACTAATGTATTGAGACTTTCGATGAGTTCACACTGGTTGAGCAATAAGACAAAAGAAAGCACCTTCTACAACCTCAGGATGTCCCAAAGCGCTTTACAGCCAATTAGGTACTTTTGAAGTGTAGTCACTGTTGTAATGTAGGAAACGTGGCAGCCAATTTGCGCACAGCAAGATCCCACAAACAGCAACATGATAATGACCAATCTGTTTTAGTGGTGTTGGTTGAGGGATAAATATTGTCCAAAACACCAGGAGAACTCCCCTGCTCTTCTCTGAGATAACACCACAGGTCCTTTAACATCCACCTGAGGGGCCAGACGCTTTAACGTCTCATCCGAAAGACAGCACCTCCGACAGTGCAGCACTTCTTCAGTACTCCACTGGAGTGTCAGCATTGATTATGCGCTCAAGTCTCTGGAGTGGAACTCGAACCCACAACCTACATGACTCCGAGGCGAGAGTGCTACCCCACTGAGCCACGGCTGACAAAAACTTTTGTGCGTGCCAAATACATTCGACACATATAAGGGTGGATTTTAGACGACTGCCTGTTGCTGGGATGAGGAGACTAAAGGTGTGTTTACACTACAGGAGTGCAGCCAACTGCAGACGTGTGACTCTCTCTCCACTCACTACACTCTATTGTGTAAACAACACCAGGCTGGAGGAACCAATAGCATGTAGACCAATGAAAATGTGAGTCTACAATCCCGGCACTGGAGTAAGGCCAGAGTAAACACGGGAAGCTGGTCTTGTGCATTTACTCTCTTCATCAACATGCTCAGAGTCCAGAGACCGGCTACTGATGTGTACGCAAAAGTGGCACACAGAGGTCACTATGAACATAAGTGAACTTGTTTAAGCGAAGAAAAAGTATAAAAGCATCTTTAAAACTCTCTCCAAAGCAATTAATGATGGTTATCAGGTTAATTGTAGGAATCCCAGACACCACGGGTTCCCTGTGTGCACAGGAAAATGCTGCATAAATTCACTGAAAAAAACTTTCCCTCATCCAGCCCCCTGTCAATGGATGGCAGCACACCACCTTAGGCGAAGTGGACTGCACATGGTCAGGAAGGATTGCATCTTCAGTATAAATTCACTGAATTGTTACTGGCAGTGAAACTTTAAATGGCAGTTTTGTGCAGTTACAGCTGCATTAAGTTTAAGCCCATACATGGGAAATGTGGCCAGGAAAAGGTTTTAAAATTTAAGAGCCCTGTCAGTGGGAAACATTCGCTTTGTTTCTAACTGTGTAAATTAGGTGGTTAAAAATGAAGCATTGCACAGAACAAGACATTGCATACCTCACAGTCTGTCTGAACATGGAACATATATATAAAGGGTCAACCATACAGAAAACATGCTTTACTCAGATCGTCCCTTAATGACATTGTCATGAGGGACTGCAGGGTGACGATTGTCTCCAATTTACTAGAAGTACATGCGGGGTTAAATCGATCACAAAAAACAGCCGAGTTACTAGAATGTCCCCTGTACCTTTTCCAGCTATTTATATATGAGAAGGGCATCTTAAAAAGGATTTCCTTTCATCTGCAGTGAATTTTAAACGGTGAGTTTATATATGGAGTAAATGCTTGGGAGGGGTGCCTCATATCAACATACAAAACCAATTAAAGCACCTCTCTAACGCAGTCCTATACCAGCTGATTATTCTGCAATTTGGGGATTTAGTAGCATGGTCATTTCTAACAGAAGTTCTCATGAATGGACCTTACGCTCCCCTCTCCACCTCCCATGATCCACAAGTTGTACCTTTTCCATTTTCTTTTTGCATACTTGAAGAACTAAGAATTGCCCCATTTATACCTAACAAGTTGCAACGTAGTCTTGTAAGACATACCGAGCTCTCTCTAAAATGGTGGCTATTATGAGGGAGAAAGAGTGAGAGACGGAGAGAGTCCATAATGGGTTAATTACCATCCCAAATCATTTCTTTGGATGAAATCTCAGCAGGTTCTATTAATAAAATTCTGGCTTCAGGTGCAGCGAGTTGTCAATCTTGTCTTCTCGTAAAACTTTCTGAAACAGTACCATCGTATCCAGATGCATCAGTGGATCACGGAGCGAAAATAAGCCTTTTATCTGGTCATGTGCTCGGATTGAGAAAAGCTCTAGGCAGGTTTCAACCCTTACATTTAACCTGTGCTTCGCACAAGCATTGTTTCGAGACAAAGTGACGTTAAGCGGGAATGCACTCTTTTTTAGCCTTACCAGCTCTGACACTGTAAAATTAGTACAATACACAGCTAAAACTCTATAAACATTCTAAATAAAGTGAGATGAATTAAATAAGACATTAATAAAGCAAAGGGGGAATTAACCAAGACTTAACGTAGTGAAATGAATCAATGAGTTACCTTTGTGTGGCTGTGATGAAAATGCACTATTCCCCACAAACAAACCCCAAAATTGCCAGTCTTTGTTAAGGCAGGAACCCTTTGAATAAATGGTTACGTAGGTTATAACAGGTGTTACTGAAGAGCCTTATCCCTCTGCATTTCTCTAACACAAGATAAAAAGCTTTTCTATTTGACAATTTTATTTTTCTTGCAATCTTCATGAAACTTTACAGGCACTTCATATTTTCTCAGGATACCTGAAATAGTCACGGTTAATGCTGCCTTCTCCACATCAAGACAATAAGGCCCCTGATGTGTATGCGAACTCAGTGTATGTGTGATAAGGCGACAAAAAGTGCCTCTTACCATGCGCAATGAGGCAGCAGCAGTTGGAGGTCTTCCAATGCATAATCAAGCCCGTCTCTCAAAATGATCATTGCCAGGCCCCTTTCGAAGCTCTGAAAAATGGTCTTGCTTTGAGCCTCAGGATAATGCAAGCACATTCCATGTAATGGAACTTACACCACACCTACAGCACATTTCTCACTGAAAAGGTAGGGGGAGGAGGGGTCAAAACTGGGCAAGAGTTGAAAGGTTAATCTCCAGGACTTCACCAGTGAGGAAAATATAATAAAATCCTGATGTCAGAAATGGGCATTTAATGTGAGTGCTGCCAAGGTTAGATTACACACTTCTGGTGGGATGACTAATTACCCAGGACCATATGTTGTGCGTTCCACCTCTCTGATGATAACAGTGTTGCCCATAACTACTGATTTTTTAAATATAGTCTAACGTGCAGATAAAAATCACCCAGGCACCAACATTTTTCAGATTTTTGAATAGCAGTTTAACAAGGGACTCGGTCGGAATTATATGTAGGTTAGTGAGGCAATATCCAACTACTGTAGTATGGATTTCTCTTCATTTTTATCATACAATAATATCAGAGATCACGTGTCAATGTAGCCCATACAACATTCTGATCTATAAGTAAATAAATCTGCTAGTTTTCTTCAATTTAAGAAAATGTAAACAGATTACTACCTCTGTGCTGGCCTTCTAGGCATAACTTAACACATCCTGTATTGCTCTGGAGATGAAAAATGCTTCGTCTAAAATATAGAAGGATTATTGAGTGTAGAACGAAGCAAAGTAGCCACGTCACAGTCTTTGCATGGGCAGCTCTTTACACATGGCCTAATTTAGCTATAAAACTCTGAATGCTGCTTTATAAACTGTTTTATAGTCCGTTGTCCACTGTGTCTTAACATGCTCCTCCCCCACACTCAGACAGACAATAAAAATTCCCTTGCAACTTTTTAACAACCAAACATTCTGTCTAGAAATGATGATTCATTACTTTTGCTTTTACAAAAAAAAAACCCACCAGTTGGGTTTGTATATTAATATTCAATATGGAGACGAGAATTGCTGTGTGGATCAGTTATTTATGTGAATGAGGCATAACTGCCAACATGTAGTGAATAGAAACCTGGAGGGAGGGTCAATTGAGGGGAGGTGAAGGAGTCCTTCTGCAAACAGAGTGATGTTCAGAGGCCACCTCACAGGTTGAGAGATCAATGCCCTCCATTACCAGATGCTGATAAGTTTAAGAGGAAGTATCTCTTGAACAATTTGTTGGATATTACATGCAACATGTTTTACGTGTCATGAGAATTTTCAATATTGTTCATTAATTCTGGAAAAAAAACAATCTTTTAAAAGGAGGCACATTCTTTAAATTGGACAGAATTGTTACAGGTCTGGATTCTGGCACGATGTCTTCAACCACTGGTGAGAATGCAGCTGAACGGCTCTTTCCATCACAATGACAACTTGCATTGCAACTTCCAACATCGAAAATGTCCCAAAGAGTTTTACAGGGAGGAGACAAAAGGGCAACAGGAATAAAGGAACGGACACTGAATTAGGCTGAGAGAGTTAAGAGAAACAACTGGAAACCTGAGTTGAAAAGATGGGTTTTGCGATGGGTTTTTTTCAAGCTGAGGACAGAAATGTGGAGACAGAGGGGCCGCAGTGGATAAAGGCTCTGCCACCAATGGTGGGATGAAGTGACGGGTCGGGGGGGGGCAGGGTGATGCACAAAAGGCCAGAGTCAAGGACCTGGAGGGTGTGGGGAGGGTCAGAAGACTGAAGGAGGCTGCAGAGATAAGGTGGGACAAGGCCATGGAAGGACTGGAAGATAAGGAGGAGACTTTTGAAGTTTGGGCAGCCGAGTTTTAAACAAACTAAAAGTTAAGGGCCTGGTTTATTGTGTGGCCAGAGAGGCAGATGCAATGATACTGGGGTGGGCTTCCTGTTTCAAATTTGCATTTTCTGTGAATTTAATGCAAATTTGTGATGTTGCAAAATGTACATCTATTTCATCAGCTGATTTAACCTGCTTGGATTTCTAGGGCTTAGAAAGGGCTGCAATTGGTGGATCAACCCCAATTTGCAGCACTGAACACAGACCTTTACAAACTCATGAAATTCAAATAGATAAAATCAGCGGAGGAAGAAACAGAAGTTGGTGGCACTGCAGGAACGCGGGGCTAGGGGTGAGTAGCCAGGAGAGCAGGCCCAGGAAAAAGAAAGCAGGGCTTGAGAGGAAAAGCCAGATAAAAAGGCCCAGGAAGGGGAGAGCAGGGGTAGAGAGGAATAGGCAGAGAGGAATACGCAGAAGTGCAGGCCCAGAAAGGGGAGTATGGGGCTAGGAAGGAGAAGCTTATACTCCCAATGTCTCTCAATTTCTGCCTCCTTCTCTCACCTCCATCCCCCCCCCTCGCAGCCACACACACACACACTCCCAATCAGACATACACGCCCAGCCTCACAATCATACATGCATGCGAGGACAAGAAAAGAACCAGTGGGACAGAGGGGGAAGTACAGAGAGGGGGAAGTGCTGATATACACTCTCAGATCAAGAGAGAGAACTACAGTTCCACACTGGGTCAGACAGAGAAAACAACAGATACAGCCTTAAAGAGTGAGGGAGAGAGATAGAAAATACACATTGGGATAGAGAGAGATAAAACCACAAATACTCACTGGGAGAAAGTGGTTTGGCTTTTTAATGGCAATGATGGACTTGTCATGTGCAAAATGCATTTTCCTCCAAAAGAATTAGCTATGTTAGTCTGGGATAGAGTCAATGGCCAGGGAGTGGAGTTTATAGCAGGGACAAAGGCTTTGACTTTGGTCTGTCCAGTTGTCATTGTAACCCAGTCTTGTGCACAGGGCTTATTAAAGGGGAGGGCTTATTCACTTTATGGCCATTGGAGTCATCAATTGGCTCCTGTGTCTTATGAGCAAATTGAACGAAGGGCAAGATCTCACAGTTCATATCAATGAAGTAATCCACTAATGAGCTTTTTCTCCTGTTTAATCATTTTCATTATGGACTCCTTGAATGGCTCAGTGGGTGAGTGCACTGACTGAGCCATATAACTACAGAGGTACCATTTTGGATCCCTGGTCTGTGCTAATTTAGATGATCCTAATTGTGACAGTAGCACAATTGCTTCCATGCTCCTAGTCTAGAAAAGAAAAAAAATGGCCAGGGTTCCTGCTCTTAAAGATGATCAGCTAATCTGTTTTTTTTTGGTGGTCTCAGTTGCGGGATAAATGTTGGCCAGGACATCGGGAGAACTCTCCTGCTCTTTGAATAGTGCCATGGGATATTTGACGACCACCCGAACAGGCAGATGGTGGACAGGGGAGGCAGAGGTCTAGTATTAAAAGAGCAAACATTGAACTACAAACAAGAGCAGGATACTCTTGTCATATAGGATCACAGGAGTAGGCCATTCAGCCCGTTGAGCCTGTTCCGCCATTCAATTAGATCATGGCTGATCTCTACCTCAACTTCATTTACCTGCCTTTGCTCCATAACCTTGCCTAACAAAAATGTATTTAACTCAGTTTTGAATTTTTAAAATGACCCCCAGCCTCAACAACTTTTTGAGGGAGAGGGTTCCAGATTTCCACTACCCTTTGTGCGAAGAAGGGCTTCCTGACATATCTCAGAATCAGGATCCCAATGGCTTAAATCCACATTTGTACAAAGCTGCCCCTTCTGCAATTCAATGGCAGATCCTGCACACTAGCACTTTCAATACGTGCCTGGACATCGCCAGTATGTCAAAGGTCAGCTCCGGCAGCACATCTGGCGGTTTTGAGTGTTGGGATGATTGCAGTATGGACCCACAGAATTTCCAATAAAATAGGGGACTGTACTGTGCCACAAGGCACCTGGAAAACCCAGTGTTGTGTTAATAGAGATGAGGTGCAGGGAATTAAACACAAAACTCAAAAGAATTTGTATTTTTGCATTGTTTTAATGCACAAATAGAATACTATTAAAAGTTCTATAAGCAGGCTTATACTAACCAGCAAAAATAAGGCACGTGACGGAATGCCATTGTAATGGACATTAATGAGAGAGGGTAACATCCGTCCACATTGAACTGGCTGTTCATAACACTTCATATACAGGACTTTTTTTTCCCATTACCCAGTTTCTCTGAGTCTGCCCACACATTACAGCTGTACAAAAGTCTTAACACTGTTATCTAGAAATAATAAGTAAACAATCCCATCAAGTTGAACAGAAAAAGGCATGCTGGTTACAAACGGTCTACAGAAAGTTCCAAATATATATAATACCTTATTCTTCATTGAGACTACAATCTTAAGCAGCAGAAGAATGCTTGATACAGTATTAGTCAGTGTAATACAACTATATAAAAAAATGTAGTGAAGAGTTTTTTTTTCCTAAAGAATCCTTCAGCAAGTTAGGTTCAAGTACGTTTTTCTGCAAACTCCCTCAGCATTTATAAACTTCTAACTATTGTGCTAAGGCTATGATAAAAATACAAGATTTTTAAATGCTCTCATATATCTGCCCTAGCAATGTACATGCACATGCATAGTCTACCCTAGTACGTGTTCAAATGGTATATTCTCATGCTGGCATGGTTTCTCTAATTTAAGCCTGTGTCGTTCCCACAGAACACTGCTGTCGAGCGATTGAAGAGAAAGACCATTTACAGCATCCGTTTCTTGTCAGTTCTGTGGCACAGGGCTCCTGCGTACGCTCATAGACCAGGCGTACGAGACTAACTCACAGTTTCATAGTTGTACAGTGGTGGATTTCCATCTACCAATTAAATATCTAAAATTACTCCTTTCTGAGTCTTCCTTTAAAAAATGTGTTTCATATCTTCTGGTAGCACAAAGTGTTTTGCTTACAAAACACCAAATTTGTCCCTCGCCTATATAATAGCAATCAAATAAATGCTCATGATACAGTTTTCTTAACATCAATATGCACATTCCTCCACATAACAGTAATTTTGTCTTCCTGGTAACAGATGTACAATAGTTACTTGTTATTTTTAAACAATCTAATACTGCTAGTTTAGATGGCAGTTATTTCCCAAAATACACATATATAAACTGTAATGTATAAGTACAATAAGCAGAATTAGTTTAAACATTGGAATAAATGCAGGTTAATTAATACTGATAATATTTTCATCCCGATTTTATATATGGCTTCAAGAATTGCAAGGGTTTACTTTTTCTTCCCCCAAGAATTATGTACCAACTTTCATACAATATTCATCTGTTTAGACATCATTATTTACCTCCCTAGTCACATTACTCCTGTTGCATACTTTATACAGACAATGAACTGTAGAAAAAAAGAATTTTCTCAGATAAATAATATTTTCTTCTGACTATAACCTTGGTTTGTAAAATATTCAAGAAAACTCTTAGCTGTGTTAGTAATTTAGTAGAAAAGGTCTTTTGAAAAAAAAAATCTTTAAAAAAAATTCCACATTATTTCAACAAAAAAAACAGAACAGGATCCTAAAATTCATGCCCCTTGAATATATACAAAAAGGTTACTGCAAAGATAAACAGGAACTTGGACAGATAGGAACTTGGCTTTATAAGAAATATTTGTTAACATTAAAATTTTTAACATCTAGAAGGTTTCCAAAATACACACATAGTATAAAAATCCAAACGAAAGGACTATAGTCAAGTAATACTCAAGATAAATACATCTGCAAGCAGAATCAAGAATACATCATATATGGGTAAATATATCCAATATAGCTTAAAAACTTCACACTGTTCTTTCACTTGATTGTCCCTTAAAAACCTCACTTTCATACTCACATACTTAGCGTATAAGTTTCTTGTCAGTTTCCTGGCATGTCTCTCTTGGTTAACCCTTTAGGTACTGAGTTAATATTTCTGTCAGCAGCAAGGGGCTCTCAGCCTCCCGTCTCCCCGCCTCCGCCAAAAGTCTGTTTCGCAGCGACACCCGAGAGTAAAAGAGCCTTAAAATCAGACAGCCATTTGCTTCTGTTTGTGTGGGCACTCGTCGCCACTATCATTTGCAACTGAAACTGTTATTCCCCTATAAATTTAACAAAGTGCGGCTTATTGTTTGGGCTGATGAGGCATCGGCTTTCAGGGCTGGGGTGGGAGCTGTACTTTTAAATCATTCTGTAACTTACTCCTACCGATAACCTTTCACCTGGTAGAGGCTGCTTGACATTACTCCCCCCTCCCCCATTCCCATTTTGAGGGCGGTTTGTGGACTTTTGCATGAGCACTCTGTATTGTTTCATGATTGGCTGACAGTATAAATGTGTGTGTGTGGAGGGGAGGGAGGGTTGAGAACTTCACCCAAAATATTTTATCTCGAGTCCGGTTAGCAATAGTGAAGATACAAATCAATAATGTGGCAAATCTTTGCTACCCACTGCCTTGTCCGTTTCACCCGCATCATCACTGTCTCTTGGATCACAGACACACCTCAGTGTCGTGCGCAAGACAGTTCAGATGACAGTAATGCATGTTTGCAAATGTTGAACTATCTGGGCACCACAGTGTGGTAGGACACAGGTCTGCACTTGTGGTTCCTCATAGCTGAGATCTCAATCCAAGTGTTTGTTTGTTTGTGTGGCAGCAACGAGGCAAAGCCTGGGCACCTCCCTATAGGCCGGGGCACTCGGAAGCGGAGTCACTCTCTGGCATTAATTAGCAGCTGGCAAAAAGGTGGCATTAGCAGAGGCTTAGGGGCCTGGTGTCTGGCTCACTCATCCAGCCAGTGCATGGCCCCGAGGAGATGGGAGGGGGGCAAATTAATTTACTAAATGGCAACCCCCGTGTCCCCCACCAACCAAATAAAAGCAGTATTTTTTTTAAACCAAGAGCCTGAACAGTGTAAAAACAGTAAATGTTGGAAATACACACCAGGTCACGTCAGCATCTGTACAGAGAATAGACATGTGCGATTCCTTGATCAGCACTAGTCTGAAAGATAAAGAAGCATTTTAGTAATAGAGAGAAAAAGTGGCAGGGGAGAGAATGAAAAGGTGAAACCAAAGCTTATTTATCTGTCAGCCTTCAGTTCTGGTGCAGGTTAGACCCCCAAAATATTATATCAACCTGTCCTTTCTTGTTACAGATATCGAATAACCTACTGTGAATTTCCAGCATTACATTATGTCTCCAGCAGTTTTTCCTTTTTGTTTTACGACTTTAAGGCAGTTGTAAGGCAGCTGTTTATCTCAGTAAGGCATCACAACAGTGCGTAGGTTAAAGAGAGCACAGTGTGTTGCCCACTGAAGAAATGGCGTATTGCATTAGGAAAAGGCTTTTTATTCTAAACGATGACAATTAAAATTTATCTGTGGAGTTCAAACTTTAAAAAATGTTTTTTTAAAAATAAAAGGTTGGTCAGGTGCTCTGTAATCCCATTCCCCTGCAATTTCGCTCTCCCTTCGACATTTCTGTAGAATGTACAATGTTGAGCTGCTTACAGTCGGTTGCAGGAAATGTTGTTTTTGAGGAGCAGGAACGCCAATCCATGTAAAGCACAATGTACTGTCCTGCTGGTTGTGTGCAATTATGTGGATCTCGGTGTGTCCCTTTAAGGTCACAAGGTGTAATTGTTGTGCCTTCTTCAAGTAAATTAAAGGTCGACTGCTCTTTTTTTTAAAGATTTTCAAATCGCAGATTGGCTTATTTTATCGACTACTTTTATATAAAAAAAGTGTCACACAGAAATTTAGATGTGAGACCCGAAATGTGAAGGACATATCTCAAAACTTATATATACACAACTTAATAAATAACCTTGTGTCACATTGGGGGAGGGGGAGAAAACCACTCTTTTCCAAGTCATGTGATTGATTATTTACATGTCTTCACATCACAAAGCCTTGCATTAATGTTTTTTTAAAATTCGTTCATGGGATGTGGGCGTCGCTGGCGAGGCCGGCATTTATTGCCCATCCCTTGATTTCCAAGATGGTCATGGAATCCTGAGGGTCTCATTGTTTGATGTTGTCCCAATATTGCAACTGTTGTGTAACATCCTTACTCATCTGGGACAGTGCTGATACTTTGGGGAAGGGGGGAGGAGCATGCATTTGGTATCCTGCTTTCTTCATCACTTGGTGGGACAGCCCTACCGAAACTCAGGAGGTGGCAGTGCACTGGCAGAGCAACAAGCTGTGGTGCAACACAAGATACGTGCTGATTCTCCTCTTCCCCTCCAGCCCTTCGTACACATCACGTTTCCAATCTCAGTTGTGCTGTCAGGGGAGCGGTACCTGAGCAATTCCCCATGTGGAGGGTGATTCAGAGAGGCAGTCACTTGAGGCTGCTGTCACGGACCACTTAGCAGCCAGTCACAGAGCAGCATTGGAAAGGAGGTCAACCAGATCTCAGCTGAGATGAGATGGACTTTTGATTCATGGGAAGGGTGGGACACCCAAACAGACGAAACATCAATTTTTAAAAAAAACGACAGGAAAGAGAAATAACATTTTAAAAAATTCAACTCCAAGGATAAATTAATGATATGAGTTACAAAGGCACTTAGTGTTCTCGATTAAATTATCAAAAGGATTTAAAAGTTCTTACAGAAATTCACAGTATTGTATTTTGCCACTGCTGGCAACTCAGTTTTTGATGGGGTGCCCATGGAGTTGTGTTAATGTGCTACACTGTTCAAAAATATTGTTCAGTACTCCAAGAGTTAACCATGCCTCTTTCTCTATTCTCGTGCCTACATTTCAACTTACTCTTGATTCTCTACAATACCAGACACATATTGTCAGTCATCATTGTAATCACTTGCCAATAACCATATTTTACTTTTACTACTCTAATACTGACACTTGCCAGCTTTCTTGAAACAAAGAGCTCGGGGGTCAAAGTTCTCGTGCCTTGTGACATTTCACAGCAAATGGACTTGTACTATTGGCTTAATGATTAGTAATGGCACAGAAGGGGTTTGGTTTAAAATATCAGCCTTTCAGCCCAGTATGTTCTTCCCCTCCCACTTGCTCACGGTACAAAGTCTCTGTAAACAAAGAATAGGCAAGACACCCCATTTAAGGTGCCATTTTAAACTGCTATTGGTAATACTGTTTCTGGTAGTTAATAATACTATAAATACAACCTGGAAATATACACATACACAGGAAAGAGTCACATTCTACCAATTTAAGGCCTATTAGTTTTCTGTTTAGAGCGAGATTTTGGTGAATTCGTCTTTCGGCTGAGTGTGGTCCGAGGACTCTTAAGCAGTGTCGGGAGAGGGAGGCAGGCAGGGGGGGTGTGTGGGTGGTGGTGGGTACAAGGGTGGGCACAGCACTCACTGCACCCGGCGACAGTAGTAGCCCAGAACTTTGCACTTCTCGCACAGATGCTGAGGATGTTCTTTGCTCTGATCTGACACGTCCAGGCCGTCCGGTTTCTCCAAGGGCCTCTGGAAAGGAATCGGAGTATAACATACAAATTTTAAAAAATGAATGATGACCTTTAAACTAAACACACGCACACACTACACCCTGACCCAAGAAACATGTCATCATAATCACATGTTTCTGCAGATCATTTTTGTAAAAATATTTATGTTTCGCCCGTACAGAAAATATTTTACCGTACAAGATGTAACGACTGCTTTTCTTTATTTAGATATTTTTTCAATCCAACTGCCCCCTTTCGATGCCCCAGTGCAACCTCTCACTCCCACAAGTTTTACTTTCTCATGAATGGGAGTCCACTGACCTACTGAACTATCACTTGCTGGAGCAATATTTTCAATGCAGACCTCAGTCACAACCTATATAAATTGCCCCTTTCACACCAATGCAAGAAAGTAGGAACAAGAAAAAGTCCATTCAGTCCATCCAACTTGCCCTGTTGCTGAGGTCCATGTACAGAGCCCACTCCTGCCTTGGTACCAATTAGCTATTTGATGCATTTAAGAGGAAGCTAGATAAGTACAGGAGGGAGAAAGGAATGGAAGGATATTCTGATAGGGTGAGATGAAACGGAGTGGGAGGAGGCTCGTGTGGAGCAGAATCACAGGATTAGATGAGTTGGGCCAAATGGCCTGTTCCTGTGCTGTAAATTCTATGTAAAGCTATCCTTCTTAAAGGCTGACTGATGGGCTGTGTAGGCCAGTATTGTAGTTTGTAAGAAATATAAGGGCAACTTCACTGATCCCCACTCCCAATGCCAAGTCTTGCCTGATAGCCATGATGTGGAGATGCCGGTGATGGACTGGGGTTGACAATTGTAAACAATTTTACAACACCAAGTTATAGTCCAACAATTTTATTTTAAAATTCACAAGCTTTCGGAGGCTTCCTCCTTCCTCAGTTGAGTATCATTCACCTGAGGAAGGAGGAAGCCTCCGAAAGCTTGTGAATTTTAAAATAAAATTGTTGGACTATAACTTGGTGTTGTAAAATTGTTTACAATTGCCTGATAGCAGCATGGATTGGAGATAGGGTTACAGGTGATTCTCCAATCTGTGGCCCCTCCTTGCTGGGAGCTTGCCGTTGGCAAATTTAACCTATAGTGAGATGGAGTCATAGAGGATACTGACTGACTGACTGGATTTACTTTGCTCATACAAGTGGAACTTCAGCTAGTGCAGTGAATTTGTACCTTTAGCCCTCTCCCAAGTACAGTATTGTCATCAATGGCGCTCCAGAAATTCACCGAGGGAGATATATATCGCCCTGAGTGTGAGAGACAGGTGAGTTAAACCCAGATGCGTCGATTTTCCTATTCTTAGGCATCCTCTCCCATCCTATAGGTTGTCAATTGTCCACAGTCATATACCATTAAACTGACTTTCAGGCAAACATCTACACAGCTCAATCCCTTTATTTCATGTGGAATTGTGCACGAAAAATTAAAACATCAAATGTGAATTCCCAAAATGGGACCTGCGGATGCTGGTGACTACAGTTTGATGGATTAAGCACCTTTAGAAAAAGAGTCCAGAAAATGATTTGCTTTTTAGGGTTTCCCTGAAAACTATTCAGAGTCAAAAACACTTTTGTTTTTGGAAACTGGTCTGTGCCGCGACACACTGCGACAATCGCTGTATAAAAAACATCCATTTTTTTTTGCATGGTGGCGGTTCAGTAATTCAACCACAGCTTTCACAGAACTACCCAAACCTCCAAATTGCAACAGATGTGCGGTTAAGGCCAGTGATGAATCATCTATCGCTGCTCAGTGCAGCAGGATTCCCAGAATAAGGTTTAAATTGGCCCGAGAGACCAGATGTTTCAGTGTTCTTTAGTACAACAGACCATTTTAACATCAAGTATGTGAATGCTGCGATCTGTTTATTGTTGATTTTCATTTCATATTACAGTCAAGCAATGTAATTAAATTGGTGCCATGGTCTTGTAACGTACAAGATACCTTATGGGCTGTTGAAATAAAGGCATGCGGAGCGATATCATTATATCACTGCATCTAGCTCGACATTTACATCTATATACATTGCATCTAACATACGTCTGTCACACTGTGGATGTCACATTCCAAATGTCACGCTTTGTTACAGTTGAAAAATAATCTTGAAAACTTGCTCACTAAACAGCAATTAAGCTCTGACTGACCTCATACCAGTGTTTACTTAACAGCAATTCGACTTTGTGACCTTGGAGAGACATAGCTTATCAGCACAATAATACATTTTGCATTTCATAGTATAATACTCTGGTTTTCATTCAACAGCACATTTCCCGATTACACGTGAGCAACAACACAGGAGATTTTCTAGTGTCAATGAAAAACTATTGACATCGCCATCCATCAAAAAAGAAAGGCTCACTATCTCTGATAGCTGAACAGGTTAAGACAGGGACTAGCTGAACTATATAGACCAGGAAGGCCTCAGATCCGATTCCCCCACCTGTATTGAGTGAGCTGGGGCAATGGTGGAGAGTGGGTGAAAAATGGGCAGGGCCCCAACACCTGATGCCTATCCAGGGATTCCTGCTGGAAGTACTCATACATGGACATTGGGTCAGGACAGGATCAGCCTTGGCTGTGATGCTCTCATGGTCAAATAGTTCATTGCCGAGGGCTCACACGTGAAAAAAAAACAACTTAGGTGAGGTACCAGAGGGTGAGCTGTGCCCCAGCCAGAGAGCAGCCCCTTCAGGAGAGCAGAGGAGAAAAATTGGCAGAAGGAGGAGAATAAAAGACAGACTCACACCACAGCACTGCACTGTCAGCTAAAATGGCAGCACTTCAACCAAGCTTTCACAGCAGAGCAGGGAAAAAGCTGTGGAGAAAAACTACCATTAAAAACACAAATCAAGGCAACTTGGATACTCTGGTCTGTGAATCAATGCAGCATGTTTACCAATGACCCTATTATTTGGAAAAGAGCCTTGTATATACTCACCAAATTGGACTGGATTGTGCCTAACGTAAACTCAAATGACAATCCATATCTTAACTGGCCAATTTTCTGTACCAACTCTGCCCCCCGATAATCCGCTTTTTCATTGTCTGAAAAGTTATATCCCCCTTAACAAGGTGGGTTAGCATCAGGTCAAGGGTGAATCCACGTCTGTTACTTTAATTTACACGCACTCTGCCTTTTAGCTCCTCAAGCTCACTTCCTTGAATGTATTTCTGTAATTCCATATGACTTGACAATTCCCTACTCAATTTTTTGTCCACTTGATTTAATCTCAGCCTCATTGTGTACAAGGCTGTGATTTATATTTGCACCCTGGACAATAACAATCGACTGTTCAGATATGTTAGCTCAGTCTCTGCCATTACTGAGATGTTCATCAATGGGAGGTCGCACTGCTATTTCCGTATAGAATTAAAACTTGACTCTTTATTTTAAATATGTGAAAACTGTCGAAGAACTGGCAACGTCAAAACCCACACTTGTATTTTACATTCAACACACTGAGCTCTGTTTTTCTAAAACCAATTCTTTATTTAACATTCAAGTTATTCAGCACTGTTGCAGACTTGGTGATACTTGGATGTCAGGCAGCTTCATAATGAGTCCTTTTAGACTCAGTAACAAATGCGTACTTGCAACTCAAACTCAGGTTTTGGGCAATTATCCCTCGCAACTATATGCTCGACTATCAGCTGATAGTACTGATCACAAATCATGTTTGTCTCAACTGAAGTGAGAAACTTTTTGTCGAGGGTCATAGTCGCAATAAGTCTCTTGCTCGAGGGTCACTCTTAGGAGTGTCACAACATCCTGAACCGTACGATGATGGGGTATGGGTGTTACAATCTGGTGCACCCATGGAGTGATTGAGCATGGGTCCTAATAGCATTTCCTGCCTTCCTTTGCTGGAGAGCAAGAAAGGGAGGAGGGACAGCACTGAATCCCAGCTTGATCAATGTCCAATAGCAGACAATCTGTGAATGGATGCCCAAAGCCAAAAAGTCTACGAAGGGCCACAGGTGAAGGGGAGGTAGGCCGCATTGTGCTCTGGTCAATATTTTGAGTACCACTGATACAGAATAAGATGGTGATTACAAAACAAACAAGAGGTCCAGAGAATGTCATAAACAACAAGTCATATCTCCCAACTTAGGGAAATAAGTCTGTATCCCTCTCATGATCGATCTTTCTGTCTTGTCTCTCAAACACCAACAGCTGTCCAAAAGCTCCCTGCACTGTTTGTTGTGCTAGATTATCTAAAAGAATGGTGACTTTGCTTATTCCAATGGCCCTCGTTGAGTTGTTCCTATTTCCTGGGGTGAGTGAAAAGTGGAAATATGGACCTCTTTCAAAATAATTAGGGCCCGAGAACCTACCTTCCTGGTGACTACAGTAAATTGCAATGCATTGTCTCCCCTCTATTTCCTCGTTAGGACAAGTACACAACACCCACGGGCATTGTGCTCGAGTGTGCATTGTTTTGAAAATCTTACTGCTCGTTCCCAAATGGAGTCAGTATTCCTGCGGGAAATTTTAATAACTTCTACGTGAGATCTACTTATTGCTACACAATTACAACAAGCAAACAGAAATGCGTCCCAGCAACGCAAAGCAACCTGTTTGAGAAAAGGAAAATCAGGAATCAGTGCCAAGTGACTTGGGAACCAAATACTCACAAATCCCAGAGAGGATGGTAGAATGCTACCTGGGATGAGGGACTTTAGTTATGTGGAGAGGCTGAAGAAGTTGGGTTCTCCTTAGAACAGAGAAGGTTAAGAGGAGATTTGATCGAGGTATTCAAGATCATGCACGGTTTTGACAAAGTAAATAAGGAGAAACTATTTCCAGTGGCAGAAGGGTCGGTAACCGGAGGATACATATTTAGGGTGGTTGGCAAATGAACCAGATGTGACATGAGGAAACATTTTTTACGCAGTTGTAATGATCTGGAATGCGCTGCCTGAAAGGTGGAAGCAGATTTAATAATAACTTTCAAAAGGGAGTTGGACAAATACTTGAAGGGAAAAAAAATCACAGGGATATGGGGAAAGAGCAGGGGAGTGGGATGAAATGGACAGCTCTTTCAAAGAGCCGGCACAGGCATGATGGGCCGAGTGGCTTCCTTCTGTGCTGTATCATACTATGAAACTATAAACTATGAAACTAGGAGAAAAAGCTTATTGTTCAACAAGTAAAAGTTTAGTCCGCAGATCTCCTCGTGGCTCAGGAAGGTGTCCTGCATGTAAACAAGCCATACAGACCACTAAAAGCTCCAGGTTCATCCCGGGTCTGTGCTGAGTTAATTAAACTCAACCAGGATGGTGTCAGAGATGTCAGCCATGGCTCAGTGTTAACATTCTCACCTCTGATTCAGAAGGTTGTGGGTTCAAGTCCCACTCCAGAAACTTGAGCACAAAATCTAGGCTGACACTCCAGTGCAGTACTGAGGGAATGCTGCACTGTTGGAGGTACCGTCTTTTGGCCCTGTCTACCCTCACAGGTGGACATAAAAGATCCCACGGTATTATTTCGAAGAAGAGCAGTGGAGTTTTCCCCAGTGTCCTGGCCAATATTTATCCCTCAACCAACATCACTAAAAAACAGATTATCTGGTCATTATCACATTGTCGTTTGTGGGACCTTGCCTTGTGCAAATTGGCCACTGTGTTTCCTACATCACAACAGTGACTACACTTAAAAATTAAGATTGGCTATAAAGCGCTTTGGGATGTCCAGGGACTGTATAAATGCACATTCTTTCTTTTGCAGGGGTGCTACAATTGCCCTTACCGACCCTAGGTTAGGGAGAAGAAAATAGGCCAGGGATTCAGTGACTCCTGCTGGAATTGCATGTGTGTGCAGCTTATGTGAGGGTCACCTATGATGGCTGGCCCCTGTGGTCAAGAAGTCTGCCAACACCCACTGTCGAGGCTCACGTATAATTAATGGCCACTTTGGTGGGTGGTTAACTCAAGCCGATAGAAAAAGTTGGTCAGTTTAAAAAAAAAACAAAATCATTGAGCGGCTGCAAGTTTTTACGAAATGTGAAAATTCAGAGAAAGAAACTGTAACAAGACTCTGGAGCTCTAAGTAGAAAAGTTAGCGTGGAATGGAATATAACCCAGGACGCATTTGATAACTGTGACACACTGTCCCCTCTGTGTCTCCCCCTTCCCAAGTGCAATGTCACAAAGCTCAATTCCTTCACAAAACAACAGCACATGGTTTAGAAAACATGGCAGAAGATTCAGCTTCTCAGTAAAAGGTTGAAATTTGAAATCAATTAAAAATAGCGTTTAAAAATGCAGCTTTTCTTTAAGCCACAACATGCTGCTGTAACCACGGTTACTGCTGTACAATTTGGATTTGCCCAGACATTTTTTCAGTGCTTCCTATTTCATTGAATCCCGATTCCAGCTTTTCAGTTGCTGTCAGATGGGCACTGGGCAAAATCCAACAAAATTTGAACTCAGGTCAGGAAGATAAATGGGGAGTTTGCAATCCTCCTGTGCTGCTCAGTCTCCATCATTTCTTAAACGATGAAATGACAGGCAGAGGTCTTGTTTTTGTTCCATACAAAATACTGAATAAATTTGCATGAAAAAGCAGCTCTAATCAGTACCATTCATCACAAGTGCCTATCTGTACATTAATCCCCTAGTTATGCTGCGTACTTTGGCAACGGTGCTTCCTGGTAGGTAGGTATGATTTTTTTATTTATTTTACAACATGGAAACAGGCCCTTCGGCCCAACATGTCCATGTTGCCCAGTTTATACCACTAAGCTAGTCCCAATTGCCTGCACTTGGCCCATATCCCTCTATACCCATCTTACCCATGTAACTGTCCAAATGCTTTTTAAAAGACAAAATTGTACCCGCCTCTACTACTGCCTCTGGCAGCTCGTTCCAGACACTCACCACCCTTTGAGTGAAAAAATTGCCCCTCTGGACCCTTTTGTATCTCTCCCCTCTCACCTTAAATCTATGCCCCCTCGTTATAGACTCCCCTACCTTTGGGAAAATATTTTGACTATCGACCTTATCTATGCCCCTCATTATTTTATAGACTTCTATAAGATCACCCCTAAACCTCCTACTCTCCAGGGAAAAAAGTCTCAGTCTATCCAACCTCTCCCTATAAGTCAAACCATCAAGTCCCGGTAGCATCCTAGTAAATCTTTTCTGCACTCTTTCTAGTTTAATAATATCCTTTCTATAATAGGGTGACCAGAACTGTACACAGTATTCCAAGTGTGGCCTTACTAATGTCTTGTACAACTTCAACAAGACATCCCAACTCCTGTATTCAATGTTCTGACCAATGAAACCAAGCATGCTGAATGCCTTCTTCACCACCCTATCCACCTGTGACTCCATTTTCAAGGAGCTATGAACCTGTACTCCTAGATCTCTTTGTTCCATAACTCTCCCCAACGCCCTACCATTAACGGAGTAGGTCCTGGCCCGATTCGATCTCCCAAAATGCATCACCTCACATTTATCTAAATTAAACTCCATCTGCCATTCATCGGCCCACTGGCCCAATTTATCAAGATCCCGTTGCAATCCTAGATTACTTTTCACTCAGGTGAGAATAGACTGATTGACGGCATCTTTTAAATAAATGAGGCAGGGGAGTAGCTAGCTCCTTAGATGGGGCCATAATAACCTGAGGTTCGAGGCCATCAGGGCCAGGAACAATCTGGGATCAGCTTTCTGGAAAAGGTTTAATTTTCTTTTACCTAATTTCTAGCTGGGTTTGGGATTTGCCCTTGGATTTCAGGTGGCTTTTCAGCAAATGTGTTCAACAATCCCGCCTTATCTGAAGAGGTATGGCACATGATTCCCTCCTTCTTGAGATAGCCAGTACGGACATTGGAGCTTCTTTGTCCTTTTGGTTGCCCGATCTTCCCCATCTCCTGAAGCATTTCTACTTTTTGACTATTGCTGCAGACATCCTTAGTTCAACTGTGTAATGACGAGACAATGCAAATACTTAGCTTGGATAGGACATTGCATTAAATATAATCAGCTCACTTGAGCCCAGGTGAAACCTACATTTATTTTTGACTGGGAGGTGAGACGTTACTCTAAAGTAACAAGGGTTGACTGCATAACCAGGTCAATTAAAACATCCTGCTTGAGACTGTTCCAAAGGACCCTTTTGTTCAGTCAAACATTTTCAAGATAACAATGAAAGGCCACAGACCAAGTAATGTTAACAGATCCTTTGTTGAGTGCCTTCAGATTATGAAGCAGATAGATGAAACTATGAGCAACTGTAAGGAACAGTGCAAGCACGGTGGTCCCCATTGTTGTTTCCTAGCCTATCTTCATGGCATCAATTGTAGTTGTTAATCAAGGCAATAATATCTCATATATGGGGAAAATTGGAATCATCAGCAGATTATGAATGACAAACTGCAGCCAAAAGAAAGTCTTCACGCCCTTGCAATGCACATCTGTCCAAAGGACCTCCGGGCTGTCCATTCCAAATTCTGCCTGCAGGAAATTGGAATAAAAGGGAACTCTGCCACCATCTATGCAATGGATCCTTGCCAGGGATGGATTCAGGCCCATGTACTATCTGCTCCATTAAGAATAATTCATAGATAGCTCGTATGTCAGGATTGTCAACATCTGAAATACCAGAGGAAAGGAAGGGATTGAGAGAGAAATAGAAAAAGAGGCCAGGAATTTCCTCAGAGCTGCTACCGCTTTGCTGTCTTAACTTCACCAGAAGTGCAGCGGTAACCCCGTTTACACGCTTTCGGCGCGTTATGGCAGATGGGCAGGAGCAGCTCCGAGGAAATTCCTGGCCAGAGCGACAGAGAGATAGATGGATGGGTAGAGAGAAAGACAGACTTCTAGTTGGCCTGTAGGCACAAATGTTTGTAATATCTTTCTCTCTCTCTCATGTGTTCATTTCCTATCTAAAAACTTCACTTCCTGTTGTCACAATTTTGTTCATACTTTTCATGTCAACGTTTAACATTGCAATCAGTTATAATGGAAATTCCCCATGTAAACAGGAGCCAGTAATACTGTGGTTGCACGTTGCTGCCACTAGGTGGCACTGTAACCCCATTGTATCCTGTACCACTGTAAACTCAGTCACACTGTGAGCAATGTCACGGGAGATCTACTAGTGTGAAGTAAATTTATGATCCACTTGGATAAACAACTCCCAGTTTGCTAATAATAACAGCCACCCACTTCTGACAACTTGTAAGGTTGGAAAGTGAAATATCTCCAACCTACGATTCACTCCAATCCCCACCACTGCACTAATTCCGAAAGAGATTTTTCTCCTTCTGCCCAGGCAGGTAGGCCTGAGGCTGCGTGGATGGGGGGGTGGGGCAGATAGCCTTGGTGAAATATTTGGGGTGTAGTTCATGATGGTTATTTATTCCGCCTGCTATCAGATCATAAACCTCATGCTCCTGTTACTCTCACTCAGTGGAGACCAGATGACTAACTGTAGGAGTTCAGTAGGATTACTCTGAATTTACGGTGCATGATCACCTTGCAGTGTGTTACTGTAATCTCCGTGTACCTTTCCATACAGCGTGCTAGTAATCCAGATCATCATTGTTGTAATATAGATCAGTGTGGGCTATACAGCAGATGAAATATTAGCGCAACAATAAAGTTATAGCCTGCGATTTAAAAATCATAAAGCGATCTCCTACTGTTTGGATAACAGGAGTGAGGCAACCAGTGGGATCCTATCTTGTGCCCTTTACTTACTTATTTTTAGCAGAAATGTTAATGAAGGTAGCACTTTTAAAAAGTGTGTGGTGGGCTTGTTATTTAACACACAAGGAGAGAGTTTAGGAGGGAGTTTAATTCCCTTCGTCCAGTGGTGACTGGGCGAAACTTGAGTTCAAACTGTGCCATTCTTGTTGCCACTCAGATGTCGCCTCATAACGGCTGGTTTAAACGCTTCATAAGTATATACTAATCAGATAGGACCCTGAGGCAATTCTAACGGTCCACTGGCTGGAGCGTCCACTGTGAACTCTCTGACCGGGAAAAACCGCCAAAGCAGGAGTGGAGGCCCCCAAAAGATAAGTGCAAAACTTATCTTTCCTGGAGCAGGAGTGCTTCTCCGGGTCCCACAGGGAAAGTTTGGGGCTTCTGCTGCACCGGAGAGCCCTCTCCTTTCCCATCTGCGAAACCTTCCCAGCCCCCCACACCCTCTCCCCCCACCACCGGTACCTGAGTACCGGCAGCCAGTCAGTCTCTGGACCGCCTGATCTCCGCAGGCGGCAGCTGGCCAGCTATGACTTTACGCCCATTTTGGGCGGGCAACTGGCTGGAGAAACGCTAATGAGGCTCGGTCGTTAAAAATCGACCAAGCGGGAGTTAATATCCAGGCCCTCTCCCCTACTTTCTGCCCGGGAGTTAAAATCCCCACTACGGTGTGTGTTGTGCAGTGCCCTTGAATATATTTACTGTAGGTAACATGAAATGAAAGGAGTTGCATTTTAAAGATTAGAGGTAGAAAGGCAGAGTATCAGCTTGTTGCTCCACGAATACAATCATGGCATTGTCACCTCATGAGGGAACATGTTTACTTTTTGCCTGAACCCCTGAATCACTGGGGAATGCACTAAACATTCACAAACATCAACATCAACAACTCAAATCCTCAGAAGTGATTGCTGCCTCCACATGATCCCTCTCTTCACCAGACTGGTTGAGCATTATCTTGATCAGTAAGAAATTCTATAATACTAGTAAATTGCCTGTGGCTTTGCACAGGGTCAGTTTGTTTTTAACAGCATGGCCATGATGATGGGAAACAAATTTTGGAAACGTGCGCCACAGTGCCACCTAGTGTTCAGAGCCTGTAACTACACTGTGACAGTTGACATACCAAAATTGAATGGGAAATTTGACATAGAAGTTTAGAGTGGTAAATGTTGACACGAAAGCATGACCAAAAATTGTGACAACTGGAAGTAAAATTTATGGACAGGAAGTGCGAACCCGACACAAGACTCTGGAGCTCGAGCAGCAGAGAGCGGCTGTCAGGCCCTCAAAACTCAAGCATCACCAGCAGCAGAAGGGGCTGAGTGAGAGGACTTCAGATCAGGACCACAATGAAACATCACAAAATCACACTCCAGGCTACCAGTGAACAACTCTACAGGAGATCTACTGGTGATATCAAAATTATTAGAGAAAAGTAATTGGCTTTTGACCACCACTGTTACCGATTATATGTTGGATGCGATATAATAATATGTGGAGATCTGAGGGGTAATTTTATGACTCCACGCTCCTGAAAGGGTGCCACTTGAGAATGCATAATCCTGCCCGAATTTCCAATTTGCACTCCTGGTGGTCTAGGTTCCATGCCAGGAGTGCAAAGTTGGAAAATTACCCCTTTGGTTTATATCACTATGTTTACATGTTAGTAATACTGCACGCACAATATTTTTTACCCTGTAGTTAATATCTGATGGTAGAAATATTGTTGAGTATGGATTGTTAACCAATCTCTCCCAAATGCAAAGCAAGAGCTGGGGGCAGTACTCAATAAACAATATACTGCAATGTTAAAGGTGATCCATTAAAAAAAAAGTCGCACTGCAGCCCAGTGAAACACCATCATGAAAACTAACACAAAACAGAAGTATCAACTCCGGTCTTTATTCAAGGCTTTGGGAATCATTTTCCTGGAACGTGTGCAAA
Source organism: Heptranchias perlo (assembly GCF_035084215.1). Classification (NCBI taxonomy): domain Eukaryota; kingdom Metazoa; phylum Chordata; class Chondrichthyes; order Hexanchiformes; family Hexanchidae; genus Heptranchias; species Heptranchias perlo. The sequence continues at coordinate 8,469,987 of NC_090360.1, forward strand.
AGAGCTTTTGGAAAGTCTGTCAGGGTTTCTGGAAAGATGCCAGGAACAACAGTTGCTCTAATGATTTGTTCTTCTACGGCTGCTTGAACTTATTGCTGCAAATTATTACAGCGGAGAATTGTTTGCCTAACAAGAGTGTTCTGATCAATTTTGAGAATAGGAGAAACTGAATTACCGAGGGCAGGTAGAAGAGGTTTAAGGTTTAATTCTGTTTTGCTAACGTATGGGCGTTTCAAAAGTCAAGAGGATAGATGTACGTAGTGAACAGTGAACAGTAAACAACATTTAAGGTTTTAAGATAAAATGCTGTCTTGCCTGTTTTCATCTGAGCTCTGCGAGTATATTTCACACAGCTCCTGGGATCGGTTTTCCTTCCGAACCCCAGAGCGTTGTCACCGCAAGCCAAAAGACAGTGAGAGTTTTTGGCTGCTGTGACTGAGCTTTTGCCCAAAGGGAATGCAATTGGAATATATCTCCACTAATTGTCAGGGCCAATTCCCTTATTTAAGCCCCAGGGGTTATGGCCTCTCACTGGACCCAATTCAAGAAAAGAAACCTATTTGATTTGAAAATGAAAGTCCATCAGGGTCCAGCCAAAGAAAGATGAAGTTTGCTGTTTGCCTAAATATTGGGAAATAATACTTGGCATTGATGTGCAGTATTAAATCAAACGGCACTGGCAGTGTGGCTTGTGTCTGAATCCTGACTGTTTTAAGACATTAAGAACATTAACTCCAGCTTATGGTAAATCCAAATTAACACAAAAAGTACATGATGATATGTGGGACACGGCCAATCCTGCTGGTAATCATCTAAAAGTGCCAAGTAAGCTTCTTTACAATAGCTTAGAATTAAATCTAAAAGGGAAGTTTATTTAGACTAATGCAATATTGAACGACATGTAATCCATTGGCACTAGGAAGTAGAATGCCCACTTCGTAAATCGATAGGTTTCAGTTTCGAGTCTTGGGGCTCACTGCCGCTCACATCTGCCCGCCAGTGCACTGTTGCAAGTCGTGAATCTGATGCCTTCTCAGGCAGGCTGCTCAGTGGTAGAATGTCATCTTGATGCATCTCCAGGGAGGAAAATAATTGTCAATCCGATTTAGCCTTGCCCAGGCACACAGTGTGTTCTGGCTGATAATGGGCCAGCATTAGTGGTGGATGTGGTGCCCGTAATTTAAAGATTGCCCTGTCCCCTTAAGATGAAAGTTAAAACAGCTCACAGAGGAAAACAAAGAAAGTTGGGGAACTATAAAGTGGAAGCTTTTCTTAATATAAAAATGAATAAATGAAATGAAAAAATGATTAATCTGAATGAATGCACTCAGTTCAAACAGGTCATAGTTTGAATTTGTCTCACGTAAATGGAAATACTTGATTGAGTTCACAGCAGAGTTAGTGCCTCCAGAATGCGTGTGGAAATATATCTGGATACATGTTAGGGACCCATACACTTCTTGATAGTTGCTTCCACAAGTAAAGCTGACTGTGTAACTGGCTTGGGATGGATAAACATTCAGGAGTTTTACTTGAGTACCTTATCGATCAAGTTGTAGGAAAGAAAAAAAGAACTTGCATTTATATAGCACCTTTCACAGGATGTCCCAAAGATGTCAGGATGTCCCAAAGCGCTAACAGCCAATTAAGTACTTGTGAAGTGTAGTCACTGTTGTAATGCAGGAAACGTGGCAACCAATTTGCACACAGCAAGCTCCCACAAACAGCAATGAGATAATAACCAGATAACCTGTTGGTTGAGAGATAAATATTGACCAGGACACCAGGGAGAATTCCCCTGCTCTTCTTCGAACTAGTGGAATGGGATTTTTACGTCCGCCCGAGAGAGCAGACAGAGCCTCGGTTTAACGTCTCATCCGAAAGACGGCACCTCCAACTGTGCTCAAGTTTCTGGAATGGGACTCGAATCCACGACCTTCTGACTCAGAGGCGACAGGGCTACCCACTGAGATTAAATGGGTGGGGTAGAGTCCATGATAGAGCAGATTTGTTCATGATCTATGGAAGGAGCCTTTTCTTGTTCCAAGCTCTCTTACGCTGCAAAATCTCACAAGTGGCAAAATTACAAATGGGTTAGGGTCAGCTTTACAAGTGGAGATCCTTATCATATCTCACGTCTGGTTATCTATCCACTTGTGTTTTCAACTGGAAAAAAGATGCATTGTTGTCACTAGACATACTCATCGAGCATTAACAGATCTCCCATCGGGTGACTCATGGGGAGTTTGAGGTCCAGAGCACAGTCGTAATGCATAACTATAAGCCAGATTTATCTCTTTCATTGTTCAAGTATTCCTTATGGGAAGCCAGGTAATTGTAGCTGCTTGTAAATTGTTCAGTCAATTACAGGTCAGTAAATTACTTGTAAATTTCAGGCTTCTGCTTAGTGAAAGGCTTGCTGCTCTTAAAAAAAAAATTTGCATTGCGACAAAGTTGAGAGTGCGCCCTGGATGTGCTGGACGTAATATTAACATCTTCTGTCCGTCACTCTTCAAGTATCACATCATTTATATGCAAATTTCTGCACCACATTTGACACTTGGTTGGGTTAAATTTCATATTCACAGTAACAACTCACAGCTGAACAAATGCAGAATGTGTCAATAAATAGTTAGCAACCAAGGATGAAAACTACCAAACAGCAATTTTACAAACTTCCAACCAAAAGTTGGCAAGGAGTAAAAGCAGAGCCAATTAAATCACTCAATTTATTTTTCAAACTCTTTTTGAGTGCCATCTCGCACTTAATTCTGCAAGTAAAGCTTGTAATACAATAAAGACACGAAAAATTATAAAAGTTACAGGAAATTGATTAAAATTACCTATAGAATCACATTTCCTGTATTTGTAATATCTGTAACAATATTTTCTGTCGCAGACCTTTGACTCGCTGAGAAGCCTCACATCCCATAATGATCACTGGTAGCTGAAGAGTCAACCAAACACAACTCCCAGCAAGCAGCAATATCCCACAGTCTAAGTTTGTACACTCACCTGTCCTGATGTCTCCTTCTTTGGCTCGGTGCCTATTTATGCCTTATTACGCTCCTGTGAAGCGCCTTGGGATGTTTTACTATGTTAAAAGCACTGAATAAATGTTGTTATTGTTGTTAACCCCCCAGCGTACGTCACTATAATTCTCTTACAGATAATCTGTACAGTACTCATAAGTGTGAGGATACAGAGGTTAGAGCAGTAATTATGAATTGGTTTTTCCTAAATATGTGACAACAAAGCAAAGCATGAATGTTGGAATCTTTTTTGATGGAACTTTTGACAGGAAGACTATTTCAAGGGTTTATTTTTTTAGACAGACAGAAAGATACAGAGTGTGTGAAGGTAAACAGTTACTGCTCCAGGTTAAGTGCAACCCTGGGAAATCTGTTCGGTGTAATGAAAAATGTTGTGTTTGTCACAGGAAAAAAAACTAACTGCCCAAAATTCTCCAGAAATCAATTAAAAACATTTACTTCACTATCTCGAAGCACATCTCTCACAAACTTTCTTCCCCATCCTTTGCCAAAGCACACCCCCACCCCATTCCCATACCCCAGTATCCCCCTCCCTTACAACAGCATAACCCCAACTCACTATGAGCAAGGGCATGGGAGATTCACTGGTGTATATGTATGAATAACATGTAGATAGATTGGTACCAATATACTTCAGGAAAAGAAATGGTACGTCAACCTACTTGTCCCAATGCTGTGCCAATATTCTTCCTGTGTGATACTCCTCAAACTGCTACTGTCAGTGATAGGCCTATAATCAGTGAGTTGTTATAATCTGAAGTCCACGGCCTGACAGGGCAGTGGAAGCAGATTCAATAGTAACTTTCAAAAGGGAACTGGATCTCTACGTAAAAAGAAAAAAAATTGCAGGGCTATGGGGAAAGCGCAGAGGTGTGGGACTAATTGGTAGCTCTTTCAGTCAGCCGGCACAGGCATGATGGGCTGAATGGCCTCCTTCTGTGCTGTATCATTATATAGTTCTATAATCATTGGTACTCACCCAATTAAAAAGCTTGAAATGCTCTCTCCACATAAATCCAAGTTTGTACAGTCATAATATAAACCTGAACTGCTGAGTGTAATTCCACAGCTCAAGTGGACGTACTACAAAAATTAATGGATGGAAAATCACGGGCTGTGCTTGTGCAACTTTTTTGATCTGCACTCGTGCTGGGCAAACCTTGGCATCGGGAATGTTTAATTAGAAAATTCGCCCTCAAGTGCTTAACATTTTGCTTTACTGAAATCCTAGCATAACACACTGTAATTTATGTACATTCGTTCCAGTTATATACGAACAATGATGGACAGGAAAAGACCCTGTGGTCCATCCAGCCTGTCCCACACAACTGCGATGCCCTGCGCATCACAATATATATGCTCCCCACTCCACTCGAAAGCCACATAATTTCTTGGAAGAGGCGAAAAACCAGATTAAAACTCAAGCCAAGTAGGGAAAAAAAAAATCTGGACCCTTTCCGATCCCCTTAGGCGATCAAAACTAGTCCAGGAGACCACTCTGGTCCTGATTAATGTCATATAATACCTACCTCTTGTACGAGGAAAGAAAATTAATTGAAGTTGCTTTGTGTTGTTACTTTGACAATAGGATTTTTATGTTGACAGGTATTTTCCACACCAGTGTTATAAAGCAAACATGTCAGAACCTACTGGGTGTGGGATTTGTCTAACACGCAAACATAACTGAATAATCCCCAAGTGACACAGTTAGTTGTGTGCATTATAATGTTCAATCTGCCCATTGGATAAATATTATGCTCGACAGTTCTTGACCTTATTGCTTGACAGTTATGAACAGAAATGATGAATTGTCCGATAATAAAAGGTTAAAAAAAATGCATGAAATTTAGTCAACCTGGTGATATGTGAAAGAATGAACAAATGAACTGGCATTTATAAAACGTCCTTCACGATCTCAGTGTGTCCCAAAGTGCTTCAGAGCCAATAAAGAAAGAAAGAAGAAAGAAAGACTTGCATTTCTATAGCGCCTTTCACGACCTCAGGACGCCCCAAAGTGCTTTACAGCCAACAAAGAACTTTTGAAGTGTAGTCACTGTTGTAACTGTAGGGAACACTGACTTTGTGAACACCATTCAGCGTTAACTGGGTGCAGTGGAATTATGTGCTAATGTGGAACAAATTGAGTTTAGTACATCAAGTGAGGCATGCATTCTGGGCTTGGTCTGGTTCAATTTTTGTTTCATAGGGGGCACTGCCAATTTACTCATTTCTCATGTGTTACTGCAAATTCCATTCAGCTGAAAATTTTCAGAGCAACAAGCAAATGTTATGGAACAGATTGATTGCACTTTTTCCACAATACTTTGCCAACTTTTAATTTATTCTGCCACATCAATAATGTTACTGTAACTTGAGAATTTGGGAATTAGCATTCTGAATTCAGAGTTTAGTTCCTTGCAGCTTGTTGGCTTTTCAAAAAAACATAAAAGAAAGTTAATGCCAGTGTAAGGGCGTCGTAAAAACAAATATTGACCAGTTCTTCATTTATAAGGTGATCTTTCGGGGCAAACTTAATGTATGGAAAATCATGGGAGTGAGGGGTGAGCCTGTGATTCTCTGATATGTGCTCTCGGTGAACGAGGTTGAAATCTCAGGATAGTACGGAGGGAGTATTGCAATGTCCCAGGAGCTGTCTTTCAGATAAGACATTAAACTGATGGCATTCAGATAGAAAAGTTCAGTGCCCTTCATGGACAAATACAAATCAGCAGAGAAAAGATTAAAGTGGCCAATCAATTAAAAAGTAATTCATATAATGAATATAATTATTCAACCCTTTGGCATTAGTCCCTCTTGAAAATTGTGTAATAGCCTTAAACTAAGCCTCTGATTTGTGAGTTTCAAGGACAAATAGATGGACTGGTGGAATCCACTCCTAAAACACCAGTAAAAATCCTGGAGTATCATAGTAGGATACAGCACAGAAGGAGGCCATTCGGCCAATCGTGCCTGTGCCGGCTCTTTGGTAGAGCTATCCAATTAGTCCCACTCCCCTGCTCTTTCCCCATAGCCCTGTAATTTTTTTTCCCTTCAGTATTTATCCAATTCCCTTTTGAAAGTTATCATTGAATCCGCTTCCAGGCAGTGCATTCCAGGTCATAACAACACGATGTGTAAAAAAAATGCTTCCTCTGATCTAATGTGGTAACATGGAATGTGGCTTGATTAGTCATTGCAAACCAATGGGCTTACTTATAAAAAGGATGGAATCATGGAATATGATGTCTCAAACACTGGTAAAAATCCAAGAATCCCATCTATAATGGAATTTGACTTGTTCAGTCACTGTAAACCAGTAACTGATTACCCTTCTTAAAAGCTTTTAATTAATTCAGAGCATTAAACTGCTCAAAGTAAAATCATCTTGAGTGCTAATGTCAAGTCCCCTTATAGTGTGTGCCTCATTGATGCACATGAGGTTTAAAACAACAGCGTTCTGCTGTGGATTTCTATTTACTGTTAAGTGGGCGGAGACTGGTCAAACCCAGTTCAGTTAGAGACCTTCCGGTCAGCAGAAAGATTTCATTCTACTTTCCTGACCTAGGATTAAGAACTGTGATATTACCCACTACATCACTCAGTTCCCACCATCATATCTTAACCCAGCCTCTTCGCTCCTTTCCAAATGTTCTTGTATATCGGTAGGATTGATGACTGTCTTATTATATACAATAAAATATAATTTATAGTATCTATAGAGCTAGAAGTTTTTTTTCTATTAGTGTCTAGTGTCCTTTATCAGCTTCCCATCCTACTGTCTAGTGCTTCTATAGCCTTAATTTGAGCCCTGCAGGATTGATACTCAGTGCAACTATCTCCCATTAATTGTACCCAACCATGGTACTGCTCTTTTTTCATTAAAATTCTTGACCTAAAAAGAAACCCACATTCACTTCATTGTACCTCATTCTCAGTAGCCTGCTTTTAATTTTATATTCTGTTTATCAGCAGCTTTCACCAATCGCAAACGAGCCATTAATCATGGCGCCTTGCCCTGGTCTTGGAAGCACGAGCAGAATTTCACCAAATTTCCTTTTGGCTAATGTTACACTGTGGGGGATTTTCATATCCCCTGAGCCAGTCCATTCCCATCATTTTGTTGAAGTGGAATAAGCCTTACGACTGTGTTTAGGGCAGTTACATTTCTACTGTGTAAAATTATTAACAGATGATAAATTATATGTAAAATCGCAGTAAACATAATGCCAGCCAAGAACAGAAACTAATTAACAGTGACAACACATGAGACTTTTTCCATTATCTCGCTGGTGCCTAATTATTCAAAGCTGTCACAGGAGTTAAATTTTGAGAAAAGACATAAGACAAACACAGAATGAGGAGACAAGCTTAACCCCTAAAGGAAATCTGTTCACTGACTGTGGATATTTTGCTTGTCCAGCAGAATAACCTGATGGAGTCAAATGCATAACAATAATCCCCTATTCACTGAACAAAGTTGAGGGGGCAGGAGGCAATTACATGCCATTCCCTAACATACTTACCTCCTCAAAAAACACAAAAACCTCAAAAATAAATAGTTAAACAACACTATTATTTGTAGCACGTGCAGTTAGTGCTCAGGTTTTCAAAATGGGGTTCTGCAGACCCAAAGGGGGTCCTGTGGGAATGCCAGGGGGTCCCCAACATTATCAGATTTCTGTCGGCCATCAAATTTCTTTATTCGCTGACACATTGAGAGCAATTTTAACCTAACCTGCCTCTCGGGAAACTGACGGGATTGGGTGCAATGCAGGTCTTCCACCCTGCCCGCTTTTACTCTCCACTGAAGTCAGCGGAAAGCAATATTGGGCGGAGTGTAAAACCAGCGTTCCACCCGATTCCGTGGGTTTCCTGCCCGGTGAGCTGGGTTAAAATTGGCCCCATTATTTCTGTTGATTTTACACTAAAAGAATTGTTTTCGACAAAGTAGCTGAAACAATCTTTTTGGACATTAGGACAGAGGATCCCTGGGAAGGTGTTTGGAGTGGGGGTGGGGGGGGTCCATGGGATTGTGTCCAAATGTGCAGGGAGTTCCTGGGAGCCTGATTGACAACCAAAACCCAAAGCAAAAGCTTACAACTGTTGACATCAAGTGGTAAGTCCTTATAAGGAGACACCTCTTGTGAAAACATCTTATGGATGGCCCTTGGCCCACAGTATCGGCTCCAAGAATCTATTACAATAAATATGTCCAAGGGTGAAGACTTTTGAAGTCGGATTGTAAAGGAAATATTCCGCTCTTGAAGGAGACTTTTTTCCTGATCTCGGGATGTAAAGGAGGCAGAAACTGTTATCGTTTTTGACAAACACAGCAAGAGGAGAATGGAGAAATGAGTTTGCTCTGAGAAGTCGAGAGAACTCAGTTTGGTTGAGAGAAAAGTTTAGCAGTCGCTGTGAACGTTAATCCAGGAGCGCACCATCTCGAGTTATAAGAAATGTAGTGTAAATTTGTAAGTATTTGCATGAGATAAGCTCGAAGAAACAGAGAAAACTCCTCATGATCCACGGGAGGCGAGCTGAAGGATAGTCGAGATGCAATTCACATGGCAGAGAGAGAGAGAGAGAGATAGATGGAATAAGATCACTGCAGGAACAGGTTCAAGTTTAATTCATCAAGACAACCATATCGAGAGCCAAAAAGTTTGTTAGTTATTTCATTAATACTATAGACTTAAATAGAGTGCATGCAATTGTTATATGTGTACATTTAGGACTGCAAGATTTTAATGTTATAATGAAAGTTACATCACATCAAGTGAACCCAGCCACTGCTGTACTGTTGTGACTCTGAAACCAAGTACTTATAACATCGCCCGTCTCCGCCCCGCCCCGCCTCAGTTCATCTGCTGTTGAAAGCCTCATCCACGCCTTCGTTACTTCTAGGTTCGACTATTCCAATGCTCTCCTGGCTGGCCTTCCATCTTCCACCCTCCATAAACTTGAGTTCATCCAAATTTCTGCTGCCCGTATCCTAACTCGCACCAAGTCCCGTTCACCCATCACCCCCTGTGCTCACTGACCTACATTGGCTCCCAGTCCGGCAGCGCCTCAATTTTAAAATTCTCATCCTTATTTTCATATCCCTCCATGGCCTCGTCTTTCCCTATCTTTGTAACCTCCTCCAGCCCTACAACGCTCCGAGATCTCTGCGCTCCTCCAATTCTGGCCTCTCGCGCATCCGAGTCAAAACAGTACAGCATCGCTCCACCCTTGGCGGCCGTGCCTTCAGCTGCCTAGGCCCCAAGCTCTGGAATTCCCTCCCTAAATCTCTCTGCCTCTTTCTTCTCCTTTAAGGTGCTCCTTAAAACCTATCTCTTTGACCATCACCTGTCCAAATATCTCCTTATGTGGCTCGGTGTCAAATTTTGTTTGTTAATGCTCCTATGAAGTACCTTGGGACGTTTTACTACGTTAAAGGCGCTATATAAATGCAAGTTGTTGTTGTTGTGAATATTATGATACTTTGCTAAACAGATATCTTCACAGCACAGTCTTGGGAAAATAAAGTGGTGTTAGAGATACAACTCTGAGTTTTCATTCATTTCTTGATCTCTGGTGAGCCAAGAGTTAAATGATTTTCAACCGACGCTTCACTTCACTCAGGCGGTTGGCGGAATATTTTTTTCTATTAATTCGTTATTTGGCTTGGTTTAATGTAGGACAAATGAGCTAACCGTGGCATCATACATTAACCTTAGACACACATCAGTCATTCCTACAGTCCCATGAATGTATGAATTACAAACTCAAATGGTTAACACAGGTAAGACATGCCCCCCTTCACCCTTCACCCTTCCCTCCCCCCAAAGAAAGAATGTAGCAAGTACTTGGCCAAGGTTCAGAAATGCCTTAATTGTGATCCTGCCCTGAAGTATGTACCACCCATGAGTTTGGATATATTAATGGGGTTTATATGGCTTTCAACAATCACCAATTTCTTGCACGCTCATACTGGATCACTCAGAGATGTGTACGGTTAGAGACAGTATCCGGTCCAATAATATAATTATATTATAAATTTGTTTTTAGGTCGATGTTCGTGGTCAAGAGTGAAGGATGTCGGTGCTGAGGGATGGAACATTATTCCACATTTGCTCAGTGTTGTCAGCATCAAGTAGTCTTAAGTTAGTACAGAGGCTGAGCTGATGCAGAATGAAGGCCACACGACACAGCCCAACAACACAAGTGGGCTTTTTCAATATAAATGTACTGCAGTTGTTATATTAACTGGCTCAGTGTTGCTGTTGCTGGGAGAAGGCTACCTGAGGGTGCACCAGAGACTGAAGGGGGTGGTCATCCAATGCCCGATACTGGCGGGTAGCTTCACACATACGTGGGCGCGCTGCCCACGCTAAACTTTAAAGCACTGAAAATAGTGGTCAGCGCAACCGCGATTTCCCAAATGCGCACAGCGAGTGAGCAAAGCTTCCCGCCAGTATCGGCACTCGGAAAAACCATCCCTGAAGCGCCCACCCCACCATGTTTCCAAACTGCACTGCTCACCTTCACTTTAATCAACTCAGCAACGCTGGGCTCAGGGGATATTTAAACAGAGGATCAGCGGACAGTTCAAATTCCCCGACAGGCTGCTGTGTTGCACATTTCATTCACCCTCTTGGAAAATTGCAAAAATTCCAGCTTTGGATGTTTAAATAAATTAAAAGTACAACAAAGGCTAGAAATTACCATTAAATTAATTTAAATATATTTCAGAGGTTGGTTACACTCCTAAAAGTAATTACTTTGGTTGTAATGTCATGGATCCATAAATCAATCCTCCAAATTCCAGTAAACTGAGCGGTACAAAGTCGCTGCTCAATTTAATCTTCTACAGGACTGGAGGAATGTTCCTGGCTGTTACTTTACTAGTTAAGAGGCTGTTAAGCTACTTGATAGGGTTAAAATGAGTATTACTGCAGGTGGGTTCAGACTAGCCAGTTTCTGCCTGTAAGGCTAACAGCATCCAATCGAACGAACGCACCCAGTGGAAAACTGAAGTAATTATTCAACGTAATTATTAAATAGAAAAGTAATTAAAAAGAAAAGAGAGAGTTCAACACCCTCGTTGCTAAAAGCAGAAAACATCTTCTTACATGCCTGAAACCCAAAGTAAATAAGACACTGGATTGCATTAGAAAGAAAGATAGAAAGACTTGCATTTGTATAGCGCCTTTCATGACCTCAGGACACCCCAAAGCACTTTACAGCCAATGAAGTACACTTTTTGACGTGCAGTCACTATTGCGGTAACCAATATGCACACAGCAAGATCCCACATACAGCAATGTGATAATGACCAGATTATCTGTTTTAGTGATGTTAGTTGAGGGATAAATATTGGCCAGGACATCTTCTTTGAAATAGGGTCATGGGATCTTTTACATCCACCTGAGAGGTTTGTGCTCAAGTCTCTAGAGTGGGACTTGAACCCACAACCTTCTGACTCAGAGGTGAGAGTGCGACCAACTGAGCCACGGCTGACACTGAAAATAGAGGGTCAACACCCCAGTTGCTAAAAGCAGAAAACATGCTCTAATATGCCTTACACCCAAAGTAAATAAGACACTGGATTGCATTAACAGAAGAATGGAGCTGTCTGAGGCACTGGTTAGATCCAATCTGGAGCGCTGTGCATCTCTTAAGGATATCACTGTCCTTGAGAGGATGCAGAGGTGAGCAAAGGAGACAACTCTGGGTATCCTGAATAGGGGAAAAGGTAAGAGAGTCAGCCTTATTTCCGTTAGAGGGGAGACTTTTGAGGATGTCCCAGTTGAAGTTTTCAAGATTATAAAGCGGGGACTGACTGAGCTGATTCAGGCAATTGTTCACCAAGGTGAAAGGTTCATATATCAGAGGATACATGTTTAAAAATCCAGAAGTTAGGAATAATAAGGGAAGTTCTGGGGAAATAGCTATTTCCTGTTCCTAAAAATTCTTTGTTCCTTAACCTCAGGATAGCATCCACCCTGCTGTAGCACGATGAATTTTTCCATTTCCCAGACCGGCTATTCGCTCAGCCTTTCTGAACGAGACTGCTAATTTTAGTTCCCATTTGTGTCAAATGATGAAGTTTCTGTGCTGCCGGTTTTCATCCACTAGACACTGGTTAGAGATTTAATTCACTTAAGACCTTTACAGCTGGCTGGGAAGCTTAGAGGGAGGGCATTAATGCATTCAAAATTAGCAGCTCGATAATTAAAATAGCGCAGTCCAGCTGAATAGTGACAGAGATGCCCACTTGTCATATTTGATACATTGACTGAATATTACAGCAATATCCAGCTTTCCCAATTTGCTCAGTTTCTCTGAATTTCCAAAACTCATAATAAGAACTATTTTATTTGCTGCTGCAAGATTGGAACAAGAAGGTTTGATTCTCGATGGCTTGTAAATGATTGGATGATTGTCTGAACTGCTTGCTCTTTGGCTCAATGACTTTCAAATTCCTCAGTTGTGTTATAGCTTCGTAACACTGCGATCAATCTGTTCTGTACCTTGAGATGGGTTGTACTGTTATGAAGCTAATGGAGTCTTTTTGTCCTTGAAAGCCCAATATGGGCTTCTTGGTGCTACAATTTATTAAGTTGATCCAACAAAATATTATTGAGGATGAATCCCAAAGACTGAGTGATCATTTGGATCCCATCAGTCCAGGCTGGATTTGAGCTTAGTTTGCCTGGGTTTTAACTGCATAACGTCAGGACAGGAGATGATAACACAACTGTAAATGGGTAATACAATTTAGTGATCTCTTATCAAAATGAACAAATGGTCAGATTGAAAAATCGGTCCCAAAGTACATTGCAGAAGCAATAGGAAAGCAGCAACACAAAGTACTGAAACGCCAAGGCAATGTTTACAATATCAGGCTCAAACATGAACAACTGCCTTTTGGTCAAGGTACCAGAGGGCTGAAGAAATGACCACCTTCAAGAGAGAAGGTGTAAGGGGAGAAGTGAGATAGGACAGTTTATGAAGGTTAATTAATTAGACAAGTTTACATGGAAGATAATTGGAGAAGAGTCAAGACTTCAGACTTCTATTGATCAAATATTATACAACAATAAAATAAATTGTTCAGCTTCAAGTAACACTAAAGAGCGGAAGAAATATAAAGAATAATAATAACATGGAACAAGGGAGCATTGGGTGGTAGAGTAAGTTTGTCCTTTCATCTCTGAGAGCTGGGATCAAATTCTACTGAGACTGACAGGAAGATCCGATGTGAACTGAGTTTGACCTGTCTGAATTCCAATTCAGTATAATCCAGCCTTAAAGTGGCAGTCTCACTTCAGACACCAAAATGATGGATTGTGTAGGAGGTGGGAAAATGGCTACTGGTTGCAATGCGGTTAAAATTATAATTGGGGCAGAGAAGAAACAGCTTTTCTCTACACCCAGCTGTGCCACACCTGAACTGGATACGTTTGCTGACAACAGTAAGTGTTCCATTCCCAGCGCTACTCTCTCTCACTTTAACGAGCACAAAACTTCACCATAACAATTGCGGGGTGGAGGGGAGGGAAGGCCACTGTGAAACACAGTTTAATCCTACATCAAATAGTTCTTCTAGAATGGAGCTGGATGAATAGTTAGGAAGTTATGGAAAAGGTTGAAGGTTCTTTATAAAGTTATATATGATTTTGCTACCCTTGGTGCACAGAGGAAATCTTCCCCTGGATCATGATGGGACACCTTGGAACATGATGGCTAGCACACTTTTGGTAAACAGAAATGCCATCTGTGGAATGCAACTGGTCACGGCTGAATAATGAAGCCTGTAATATTAAGTTGCTATCTGGCTGTTTCTGCTCGATTACCTTTGGGATCGGTGAGAAATTTTTGCCACGTTTCAGTTTCCTGGATGTTTACTTGTGGTGTTTATCTTTCCTCAGGAAGGGTGTCCAAGACAAATCAAATTATTCGAGGTTTTTGGTCAGATGGAATGAGCTTTTAGATCAACAAACCTTTGTGCAATTATTTTCTTCTTTTATTTGGCAATAGCTACATTAAACAGTCCCAGTGCACATTTTGGACAGCTGTTGCACCAGATTGTACCTTGGACCACTTGTACCATTAAGGAACATAGATCTGAACTTTGGATAAACAGTTAAAAAATTAAGTTGCCCAACACGACCAAAGAACAACTTACATTTCCATCTCAACAAATTCCAAGCTCAACATGATGCTGAGCTCTTAATTCTGCTGCCTTCACCTCCCTGCCTACTTTTTTTGGGTAGGAGGCTTCCCCCATCCCCCCACTTACATCTGACCATTTCTCCTGTCTTCAGCCTCCCCGATCCACCTGGACCCCTCCCCTCCGGCCTCCTGCCATCTCGATCTTTTTATTGAGAACTAACGGAGTGATGTCAGCGCTCGCTCTAATTCATCTCCCTCTGAACTTGCAGTGCTCCGTTCGCTCAGGTCCAACCCTGACACCATCAAACCCGCTGACAAAGGGGACGTTGCTGTTTTATGGCAGAAGGACCGACACGTTGCCCAGGCTAAACACTAACTCTCCAGCCATTCCTCCTACCTCCCCTGAACTACAATCCCACGAAGGAACATCAGGTCACAGTCTCCCAGACTATCACTGACCTCATCTCCTCTGGAGATCTTCCCCCCAACAGCCTCCAACTACATAGTTCCCCGAATCTTTAATCACCCCTACCACCTACTCTCCTTCCCGTTGCAAGGGCAAGAAATGCAAGACATGCCCATTCACCTCTTCTCATATCACTGTCCAGGGCCCCATACACTCCTTCTGGGTGTGACTGCAATTGACGCATACTTCCTCCAACCTAGTATACAGTATTTGCTGCTCACAATGTGGTGTCCTCCACATCGAGGAGACCAAACTAGATAAGGTGACCAGTTTACTGAACACCTCTGTTCCAACCGCAAGTGCAACTCAAGCACCCTACTGCTGGCCACTTTGATTCTTGGTCCCACTCCCAGTCTGAGCTCTCTGTCTTTGATTTTCCAATGAAGCTCAAAATAAGCTCGAGAAACAGCACTTTATCTTTCTAATAGGCACTTTGCAGTCCCCCGCGGCCTTAGTATTAATTTTAATAACTTCAGACCTTAACTATAATTCCCATTTTCTCTCTCACAGGAAGTGCTGGCAATGTGGGATGGGTATGCCAGATTTTCCAACGAAGGTTGTAAGTAGCAGGTTGGTGTTTGGGGTGGGGTGAAGACCTCCCCCCCCCACCACCCGACCCCGGGCTGGAGAGTGGTCTCTACCTTTGGTGTCGACATTCCTTTTTCTTCCTTTTTCTCCTGGACCTCTAGAGCCTTTTCCACTTTGTCAGCTTTTCATGCTTCCCATTCTACCAGCCTATATCCCATCCCTTTGGCTATTTGTACACTCTCTATATCTTAAATATGTCTTGTGTTTCTTTGATTTCTCTCATTGTGCCTCCTAATGTCTCATGCTTTTATTACTTCTGCCATTTAACCATCTCCTGTTTTCCACTTAAGCACGTTACAGGTCTTTTTTTATTATTCATTCATGGGATGAGGGCGTCGCTGGCAAGGCCAGCATTTATTACCCATCCCTAATTGCCCTTGAGAAGGTGGTGGTGAGCCGCCTTCTTGAACCTCTGCAGTCCGTGTGGTGAAGGTTCTCCCACAGTGCTGTTAGGAAGGGAGTTCTAGGATTTTGACCCAGCGATGATGAAGGAACGGCGATATATTTCCAAGTCAGGATGGTGTGTGTCACTTGGAGGGGAATGTGCAGTTACTGGTGTTCTCATGTGCCTGTTGTCCTTGTCCTTCTAGGTGGTAGAGGTCGTGGGTTTGGGGGGGTGCTGCCGAATAAGCTTTAGCAAGTTGCTGCAGTGCATCTTGCAGATGGTATACACTACAGCCACGGTGCGTCAATGGTGGAGGGAGCGAATGTTTAGGGTGGTGGATGGGGTGCTAATCATGCGAGCTGCTTTGTCCTGGATGGTGTTCCATCACACTCCTGACTTGTGCCTTGTAGATGGTGGAAAGACTCTGGGGAGTCAAGAGGTGAGTCACATGCTGCCAAATATCCAGCCTCTGACCTGCTCTTGTAGCCACAGTATTTATGTGGCTGGTCCAGTTAAGTTTCTGGTCAATGGTGGACCCCCAGGATGTTGATGGTGGGGGAATTCGGCGATGGTAATGCTGTTGAATGTCAAGGGGAGGTGGTTAGAATCTCTCTTGATGAGGATGGTCATTGCCTGGCACTTGTGTGGCACAAATGTTGCTTGCTACTTATCAGCCCAAGCCTAAATGTTGTCCAGGTCTTGCTGCATGCGGGCACGGACTGCTTCATTATCTGAGGGGTTGCAAATGGAACTGAATCTACTTGTCGCAGATGCATCTGTCCATGACACATATATCACTCCTACCAATACTGGTGTGCAATCATCAGCGAACATCCCCACTTCTGACCTTATGATGGAGAGAAGGTCATTGATGAAGCAGCTGAAGATGGTTGGGCCTAGGTCACTGCCCTGAGGAACTCCTGCAGCAATTCCTGGGGCTGAGATGATTGGCCTCCAACAACCACTACCATCTTTCTTTATGCTAGGTATGACTCCAGCTAATGGAGAGTTTCCCCCTGATTCCCATTGACTTTAATTTTACTAGGGCTCCTTGATGCCACACTCGGTCAAATGCTGCCTTGTTGTCAAGGGCAGTCACTCTCACCTCACTTCTGGAATTCAGCTCTTTTATCCATGTTTGGACCAAGGCTGTAATGAGGCCTGGAGCCGTGTGGTCCTGGCGGAACCCAAACTGAGCATCAGTGAGCAGGTTATTGGTGAGTAAGTATGCTGATGGGGCAGTAATTGGTCGGATTGGATTTGTCCTGCTTTTTGTGGACAGGAAATACCTGGGCAATTTTTCACATTGTCGGGTAGATGCCAGTATTGTAGCTGTACTGGAACAGCTTGGCTAGAGTTACGGCTAGTTCTGGAGCACAAGTTTTCAACACTACAGGGATGTTGTTGGGGCCCATAGCCTTTGCTGTGTCCAGTGCACTCAACCATTTCTTGATATCACATGGAGTGAATCGAATTGGCTGAAGACTGGTATCTGTGATGGTGGGGATCTCGGGACGAGGCCGAAATGGATCATCCACTCGACACTTCTGGCTGAAGGTGGTTGCAAACGCTTCAGCCTTGTCTTTTCACTCACATGCTGGGCTCTGCCATCGTTGAGGATAGGGATGTTCACGGAGCCTCCTCCTCCCGTTAGTTGTTTAATTATCCACCACCATTCACAACTGGATGTGGCAGGACTGCAGAGCTTTGATCTGATCTGTTGGTTGTGGGATCGTTTAGCTCTGTCTGTGGCATGTTGCTTCCGCTGTTTAGCATGCATGTAGTCTAAGTTGTAGCTTCACCAGGTTGGCATCTCATTTTTCAGTACACCTGGTGCTGCTCTTGGCATGCTCTTCTATACTTCTCATTGAACCAGGGTTGATCCCCTGGTTTGTTGGTAATGGTAGAGTGAGGATTATGCCAGGCCATGAGGTTACAGATTGTGCTGGAATACAATTCTGCTGCTGCTGATGGCCCACAGCGCCTCATGGATGCCCAGTTTTGAGCTGCCAGATCTGTTCTGAATCTATCCCATTTAGCACACTGGTAGTACCGTACAACAAGATGGACGGTGTCCTCAGTGTGAAGACAATAGTCTCCACAAGGACTGTGCGGTAGTTACTCCTACCGATACTGTCATGGACAGATGCGTCTGCGACAAGTAGATTGGTGAGGATGAGGTCAAATAGGTTTTTCCCTCATGTTGGTTCTCTCACTACCTGCTGCAAACACAGTCTGGCAGCTATGTCCTTCAGGACTCGGCCAGCTCGGCCAGTAGTGGTGCTACCAAGCCACTCTTGGTGATGGACATTGAAGTCTCCCCACCCAGAGTACATTCTGTGCCCTTACTACCCTCTGTGCTTCCTCCAAGTGGTGCTCAACATGGAGGAGGACGGATTCATCAGCTGAGGGAGGGTGGTAGGTGGTAATCAGCAGGCGGTTTCCTTGCCCATGTTTGACCTGATGCCATGAGACGTCATGGGTTCCGGAGTCAATGTTGAGGACTCCCAGGGCTACTCCATCCTGACTGTATACCAATGTGCCTCCACCTATGGTGGGTCTGTCCTGCCGATGGGACAGGACATACCCAGGGATGGTGACGGTGTCGTCTGGGATGTTGGCTGATAAGTATGATTCCGTGAGTATGGCTATGTCAGGCTGTTCCTTGACTAGTCTGTGACACAGCTCTCACAATTTTGGCACAAGTCCCCAGATGTTGGTGAGGATGACTTTGCAGGGTTTTTGTTTTACATTTACATGTCGTCTTCTATGTGACAAAGTGCTCCAGCGGGAAGTAGTAACTAGTTATGGGAAGCATGGTCAAAGAAGTGTGTTTTTGAAGAGGCTTTTGAAGAGATTGTGAGGGGAAGCCAGGTGAAGAGGCTTAGGAAAAGGCTTCCATCGTGCACGGGTGAGGTGGCTGAAGGTTTTGACAGGGATGATAAAGAGGAGGGAAGACAGGCTGGAGTGAGACCAACAGGGTTTATGGATTTGAGAATTACATTGTCAAACGTGGACTTGTTTGTCTTTATAGTTGGGACAAGGTTTCTATAAGAGGAGATTTCACCAAGCGGTCAGATCAAATGACGAAGAGACCACAAATGCACAAGCTTTGCCATTGTTGTTTTTGAGTTGACTGCTTGACGGTAAGAGACTGAACCAGATGCCTTGACCTTTGACCTTCCGTCCCTGTGGAGGACTGTGGCTTCCATTCGGTGCCTCCCCGATAGCACAGCTTTTATTGCAAACTTGCAATATGGTGAGCCACAAATCCTGACATCCCATCGGTCTGTGACACCACACACTGGTGCCCTATATTTCAATTGGTCAATAATTAATTTAAGCCTGTCTACTATACTTCCTGTTGGATTTTCTCTTGGCAAAAATCACACTGTTTAAGGCTGGAGTCCCTCCAAAATGAAGTAAGGCATTAGCAATCCAGACCGGCAATTGTTTCAAATCCATTTTAATGATCATTTAGCTACCAGTAAGCCATACAATCCAGCGCTTGATTGACATTTAGCCATGGCTTAAGAACTGTGAGCATTTGTGGTCCCTTAGTCATTTTACCCAAAAGTAAAATTAGTGGGGAGCTTAAAAATTGCAACAACATTTTTTTTCCACTCGTGCAGACCTGAAAGGATTAGATTTTCTCAAAAAAAGGTCATTAAGCAACAAATGGATGTAATTCAGACTGTTTCAGTAGCTCGAGTTGACATTTTATCCACTTGCTGAGGCTCTCATATTATGTGACCACAATTGCAGGCTTTCGGTTCCCTTAGAATTCCCTCCCTAAACCTCTCTCTCCTCCTTTAAGACACGCCTTAAAACCTACCTCTTTGACCAAGCTTTTGGTCATCTGTACTAATATCTCATGTGGCTCGGAGGCAAATTTTTTTTGATAACGCTCCTGTGAAGAACCTTGGGACGTTTTACGTTAAAGTCAACTATAAATGCAAGTTGTTGTTGTTACCCAGGATTATCAACTTGACTATTACGATAGTCACATTAGCCCGTCAGAGTACCCTATGTTTGCATGTGCTTTGATATGTGCATATCTCACAGGACTGCATAGCACACTGTTTTCTCCAGTAGGACCTGGGGTGCAATCCAAAGCGATGACATGAAAGGCTCTCTCTGTCTCTCGGTTGCAGCTGTAGGGTTCCAACATGAATTGATCATGGGCAAGCTCTAAGCAGTTTCTAGTCAACTTGGGTTCACGGCACAAAAGTGGCGGCAGCAGCAGCAGCAACAACGTCTTGCTTTTATACCACACCTTTAATTTAGTAAATGTCCCAAGGTGCTTCACATGTGCGTTTGCAAACAAAATGTGACACCGAGCCACATTAGGAGATATTAGGACAGGTGACCAAAAGCTTGGTCAAAGAGGTAGGTCAAAAAAGCTGGCACAATCTCATTCTGACACCACAGGATAGCTAGTGAGTTAAGTGAAAATATTCACACAGGTGTACTGGACAGCGCTTGTCTGATGTGCAGATTCCATCACATTGTTGACAGTGCAGATCGAGCTTTGTCCTGTATCGGGCATACACCTGACCTGGGAATTCTCAATGCTGACACTGGGCATCAAAAGCAAAGGCGGCTCCAATTCTCACTGTTGCCGTGGCGTTCCCCCCACCCCCCCCCAACCTTAGGGCTGATTCCTTAATCAGGCGCCCCTGGTGAGGGGCGTTGAGGGGCTGGGTGGCACGAATCAAGAAACGGAGGATCAGCAGCCCTTGGTTTCCTCTCTATTCAAATCGACGGGTGGAAAAATTAAGGCTGCAGCCCACAGTGCTCCCTGAGAACACTGGTCCTCGCCAGAAGCTCCTAGTTGGGTAACCGGCCTCTTTGAGCACACACATCGGCCGAATCACAGCAATTTTTGAATACTCGTTTCCCATCATGTAATATTTGTAAATTATTGTGGTCACATAATATGAGAGCCTCAGCAAGTGGATAAAATATCAACTCAAGCTACTGAAACAATCTGAATTACATCCATTTGTTGCTTAATGACCTTTTTTTTGAGAAAATCTAATCCTTTCAGGTCCACACGAGTGGAAAAAAATGTTTAGTTGCTTTCAAGCCTTTATTCACAGAGTTTCCTCTTGCAACGCACCACACTCTAGCTAAGCTCTCCTATAAAAAGCATCCTAGAGAGGCCCCAATTGATACCCACCACCTGAATACAATTAACCCCAATTGATACAAATCAGACAATTAACAGGCGACATTCCCTCAAAACTTATTTTTTCCCTTTATACTTTCCAAATCTCCCTGTGCCCCATGCTATCTGTGGCTGAGATGACCTTTCTCGGGGCTTTGTCAATGTTATTATAAAACTAACCACTAGGGGATGGAATGAGAGTTGCCCAGGGATGACATCTCTCCATCCTTCTGCCTGGCCTCAGCTCATCATCTCCCCACAATGTAATAATGAGATCAGCAATTTGCTGTGCGAGAGGACTGAGGGTACAAAGGTCCTATGACTCTGGAACACAGATTTGCCACATGAAAGCTGGAAGTGGTTCAGTTTTCCAATTAAACTAAATTAAAATTGAAATGAAAGCTTAGATTGTTAAAGTTCCTCATTGCTAAGCTGTTTTTTGTATTTTTTTCTTAATCACCCTCATTGCTTGAACTTATGAACAGCTTGTGAGTGGTGTCATGAGGTGTTTTTACAGCCGGTGACAGCTGATGCGTCCAAACGTTAGGTCAGTAATGGCTGCCAAATGTGCGTGGGATGCATTCACTGTTCTAAAGTACAGCAACACATTTAAACTTGCACGGCCAATTTCTGTTTCAGCAGAGTACATAGAACCGACTACTTAACTGCTGACTGTATAACACTGGTCTGCTACAGGCTCTTGCTGAGGCTGATTCTTTGCCGTGCTACATGAGCAGGGCCGGGAATTCTGCTATTTGCCAGCCGCACGCCGAAGACGCATTTCATGTTTCCCAAGGAAACTGATTTTATATCAGTCGGAAAACACCTCTTAATTCCAGGAAAAGAGAACACTCGACATTTCCAGATGTTGGAGAGGGCACCGAAGGATTGGGTTGATGTATTAATACACCGAAGTGGGGAGCGGGGGTTTATACCCATCGCCCCCAACCTGTCAACTCTGCAACTTGCTGTTGAAGCGAGGCAGTATGGAACCAAGGCAGGTAAATGGAGTTAAGACACATTGAGTTCCATAGAGTCTACAGTACAGAAACAGGCCATTTGGCCCAATTGATCTATGCCAGTGTTTATGCTACACACGAGCCTCCTCCTACCCTACTTCATTGAACCCCATCATTATAACCTTCTATTCCTTTCTCCCTCATTTAGCAACCCCTTAAATGCATCTATGCCATTTGCCTCAACTACTCCACAGGGTAGCAAGTTCCACATTCTAACCACTCTCTGGGTAAAGAAGTTATTGAAAGAGCTGGGCAAATATCTAGTTGGGAACAGGTTTGATAGTTATAAAGGTCAAGTGCAGATGGGGATAATTGAATGTTGAAATACAATGTTTTCAAGCTCCTGGAACCATAGAAATGTCATGGCTGGGGACACAACCCTGCACATATAGAGTTTGTTTGATTCACCTCCTGGGGTGAAATTCTGCATAACTAGAAGACTTTAAAAAAAAATGTTCTTGGGATGTGGGCAATGCTACATTGATTGCCCATCCCTTTTGTCCAGAATACCCCTGAATGGCTTGCTAGGTCACTTCAGAAGTTATTAAAAGTCAATATGTGAAGGCTATATTTGGTAAAGACAGCAGGTTCTCTTCCCTGAAGGACATTAGTGAACCAGTTGGGGTTTTCCAGCAATCCAGCAACTTTCTGGTGCTAGCTCACTAATGACTAGTTGTACTGAATTCAATTTCACAACTTGCCACAATGGAATGTGAACTTTCAACCTCTTGGTTGCTAGTCCAGTAGCATAACCGCTACATGGCCCGTACAAGATTAAACGTGTCATACAGAGTCAACAATACAGTGGAGTCTACAAGTCTGCGGAAGAATACTCTTGATGGGCCAAATGGCCTTCTCTCATTCCAGGCTTCCTTCTAAGCTCTTGCTGTTTGTCTGACACAAATTACCTTTAAAGTCTCCACTGTTAACAATTGTTGCGTAACACATATTCCAATAATGATTGATCAAAGCACACTCAACTCCATGCTCTCTGTCAATCAGTCTGCTATCGTTACCAGGGCCACTTTGACTTAAAACAACTTAAACCGGAAGCAGTAAGATGGCCCATTTCTCTTATGTTAATGTGCAGAGCGGCAAGTCTGGAGGGTGGAAGGTACAAATGCATTTGATTCAGATACTGATGACAGGCTGGAGTGACCCCTCTGTATTGGTAGGGATGCAAAATAAAGGAAATTCTTCATAAAGATTTGTTAATTTTTGTGTTTAAAAAGTGCTTCTTGCAGCCAGTTACAAAGGTCTTTAAGCAGACTGCAGTATAAAGGTCAGTCATTTTCATAGTATTAGGGTCATACAGCATGAAACAGCACAGGAGGAGGCCATTCGGCCCATCATGCCTGTGCCGGCTCTTTGATAGAGCTATCCAATTAGTCCCACTCCCCTGCTCTTTCCCCATAGCCCTGTAAATTTTTTACCTTCAAGTATTTATCTAATTCCCTTTCGAAAGTTACTATTGAATCTGCTTCCACCACCCTTTCAGGCAGTGCATTCCAGATCATTACAACTGGCTGCGTAAAAAAATGTTTCCTCATGTCGCCTCTGGTTCTTTTGCCAAATACCTTAAATCTGTGTCCTCTGGTTACCGACCCTTCTGCCCTGGAAACAGTTTCTCCTTATTTACTCTATCAAAACCCTTCATGATTTTGAACACCTCTATCAAATCTCCCCATAACCTTCTCTGCTCTAAGGAGAACAACCCCAGCTTCTCCAGTCTCTCCGCGTAACTGAAGTCCCTCATCCCTGGCACCTTTCTAGTAAATCTCTTCTCATTCGCACATGTCTTCGGGCTGACACATTATAGTTACGAGAATCTTAACCCTTTCAGATGCCTGATTCTGGTTGTACAGATACCTCTTTGGTCAGCACAGAGTCATCTTTCACTGTTGCTTTTTATGAATTGTGTTTTTCTTTTCATTGATTAGTCTTGTTGGGCTCACAGAGTACCAGACAGCTTCAAAATGTTATTCTTGAAACACGAAAAAAAAGCTTTGCAAATGGGAATTTTGCTTAATGCTGCCTGAAACCCAGCCCGTTTAAACAAAATACCAATGAAAAGATTAGAAGAACGAGTATAAAACAATATTGTCCGATTGTCATCTGGTTAACTGGCTCCTCCATGTTTAATTCTGAAGTGCCATTGCATTCTGTATGAACCAGCATCATGTTCTTAATGAACGTGACGACAGTGAGGCTGCACTGCAGTTGAATAGAATAAAGGTCGTATAGAGCTTGTGGAGTCTTGTATTCCAGTAAAATTATGCTCGCAATACACATATTGGAGTCTTTTCTCTTGTCCCGGCATCGAGGCGGAAGATCAGAATAGTGCAAGCTTTTCACTCCCTTGAATTAGGAAGGGCTGACCTTTACTGGGCCTTCCACTTTGGCCCTCGTTAACTAGCACTGCTAGTAGTGCTGAACAAGATAGCACTAAGCGGCACCCTGCATCTGTCTTACCAATGTTTGCAAAGCACCAGCACAGCTACACGTATTCCAGAGGCTGCAGATAGTGAGCTGGAGGAGGTAGCACTAGATCAGTCACAGTTCACAGGTGAAGAGGAGCAGGTGGCAGTGGCAGAGGCAATAGCAGGAACTTGATGCACATGTTTGCCATCCATCACTCACTATACTTTGGGGAAATTCAGTCTTGCCATGCTCCTGTTGCTATTCAGTGGAAAAAATGGTAGTGCTGGCCTTGCTGACCGATACACCAGCCCGCTGTTTGATACATGTGTGAGCGGTACATTGACGGATACTGCAGAGGATCCCCGGAAGGAGGCAGAGGTGGAAAAGTTGATGGCAGTGGGGAACTTGGCTGCCACTGGCAGTGCTGCCCTAATGGTCCAAGATTACTAGAGGCGACGGTGCAGTAATTGCAATATCTCGACAACTGAGTCTTTGCTGACCCAGAGGCTACCAGTTGTCCACGGTCATCATCTAGTACATGAGTCAGGGTCTGCGGAAATGGTTGATGGAATAATGATGGGTGTGAATCAGAGAATCATAGAGTGCAGAAGGAGGCCATTCAGCCCATCGTGTCTGCCACCACTACGCACTCTGGTGCCTGCTGATTTCCTTGGCACACCTTCTTTCATCTTGTACCATTTAAATGATTAAATACTCTTGGAATGCTTTCAGACCAAACCCTTCATTCATTATAATTGACTTGGTGACCAGAACTGGACTCTGTAGTTTTCTCTTAGATGCCCTGTTATTCCCAGATCTCTCATGAAAGTTCACATTCTAAGAATCCCTTCATAGGTCTCCTCTTTTTTCAAGCTGTTCCTCTGCCGTGGAAGCCTTGTAAAGGCTTCAATTAAAGGAGACTTTCCTGCAATTTTGCAGATATTCCACTCTTTCGAATATAAACATTACATACAAAACAAAATCTAAAAAAAATAAAAAAATAATACAAAGAACAAAATGGAGAATGAAAACAGGGGGAGGTCTAAAAAACTCAGTGTACCTTTCTTGTGGCGAGATTAGTTAGTTTCCAGCTGGGCAGGAGAGCAAGTTCGCGCTGGTCCATTGATTCTATTGATTGCAGCTGGCAAGTTCCCTTCAACATGAAGCTTTCACATCACCGGTGAATCAGGAAGGGCTCGTTCCAGATTTCCACGTTTGATTTCGCGTGTGCGGTCGCCAGAACTTGCTCTTTGATTTGCCCATTAATAACGGTGAGCGCTGTTAGGCTCACCGTTATTTTACGAGCAATTTCCAGCCTATTGACTTAAATATTTAAATTATGCTCTGGTGTATTTGTCCAAGAGCAACTCTGCGCCAGCCTCAAAGACCGGTCTGAAGAACACTTAATGCAGGAATCCCGGAAAAGACATTTCCTGGCCGATTTCCTGGCCACATGTTATGCACTGGTGTGACCAGGCCTCTGGCCAGAAAATATGCCCTAATGCTAACGCTCCTGTGAAGCGCCTTGGGACGTTTTACTATATCAAAGGTGTTATATAAACGTAAGCTATTGCTGTAATGATTCTGCCTGCTGACCAAGTGTATTAGGTTCTGTCCAGTTCTCAGTCTATTGGTCAAAGCTTCACTCCCAATATACAGAAGTTTATCCATTACTTAGAATCAGCGACATGGAATATTCTGGTGCCTTGTCAATAAGACTTCTTGTGTTCACATGAGGGGAACCAAGATAAAGATTTGATTGTTTGCTTGCTGGTTTCTACAGTGGAGTCTTTGTCACATTTCACACAGTGATTCCTGATCCTGGTGATGGTGGCCTCAGAATTCTTTCCGTTTTCCAGTTTACTGAATGAGCCAGAACTTTCTCCCGTGAAACATCGGCAAGAGTGAAGCCACGCTGTTCAGCTCCTGCCGATCCTCAGGTGACGATTCCTTCCCCCTGCCTACTCACTCAGGGTGAACCTGATGATGCACAACCTGAGTATTCTGCTCGACCTTGAGCTGAGCTTCAAACTCCACAACCAGACCATCACCAAGACCACTTACTTCCACCGTCACATCATCACTGACCCACCCGTCTGCTCAGATGCTCCTCCATGCTTTTGTTACCCCATTGCTCTTCTCATTAACCTTCTGAGCTCCATCTTGCGTAAACTCCAACTCACCCAGAGCTCTGTCATTGTATTCTAATATGGCCTGCACTTCTGTCCTTGCAAACCTGCTTTGGCTCTCCATCCCGCAACATGACTTTAAACTCCTCTTCCTCATTTCAAATCACTTTGTGGCTTCCCGCGTTCCTATCTCTCCAATTCTGTAACCCTATGTCCCAACATGTACCCTCCATTCCTCTATTGTGCATTTCTTCATCCATCTCTCCACTCCCCCATTGTTGTCAGAACCACCAGCCATCATTCACCCCATTCTCTGGAATTCTCTTAGTAAAACCCTCAGCCTTGTTCCATCTCTCCCCACCTTCAAAAACCTCAATGCCTACTGTTCCGACAATGCCTTCATTTACCTTCCCTAACTCCCCCTCCCGCTCCCAGCCCCTCATCTTCCTGCTCTAGTCCTCTGAGTCTCCCTGTAAAGTGTGTTTGGGACTTCTTGTTACGTGAAAAGACACTATGAAAGTGCACACTGCTGATGGCTGTGTTATTGGTTTTGTTGTTTCATTGTGAAAGCAGCTAACAAGAGCACATGAATTATCCTCGGCTGGTTTTATGAATATTTGCACTGAACTGTTGCGATTTGGAACCTTTACATGTAATCTTGGCACAAAATATCTTTTGTATTTTTACAGTTATAATGTAGGAATCATCTGCCCCATATATAATTTCACCTTATGCTCCCACATGTACAGGATCTGATCTCATTCTTCAAAGCAGTTTCCATACTATACCAAGGTGTGAGCAAGTCCAAATGATGATCACAGTTATCCATGCCCCTTACCGTAGGTAAAACCAGGCCACAAGTTCTGTAGAGCAGGCGCCCCTGACTATCTTGAGCTAAAAATTCCGCAGTGCTGCTCCTCCAGGAGTGTCGATAACGCACACCGCAATATTGCGCATTCCCAGATCGCGATTTTCCATCCCTCAACTTTAATGAACAGAAAATCATGGGCTGGGACTGTGCGATTTTGCAGTATGGGCTCCTGGTGTATGCCAAAGAGTTGGGGGGGGGGAACTTTCCCCTTTACATGTGGCAGCTTTGGACAATTGACATCTTCGAAGGGATCCTGAGTTCATCAGATTTCTCTCGTCACCTTGTGTTGCTGTTTACGTATAAAACACGTCTTCTGCACTAGCAACACTGTTTTCCTTTGGGTAGTGGACCCTCTCATTCAAGTTATGCCAGGGGCCCCCAGTTAGGGTTGCCAACCCTCCAGGAATGTCCTGGAGTCTCCAGGAATTAAAGATTAACCCCCAGGACACTGCTGCGAGTAACACCCGGGAGAAAAATCATAGAGGCATTAAAATATTTTTTTTCCATTTTCTTAGAACACTTTTGTTCATCAGTTATAAAAATATTGGAGATGGGGAGAGGGGATGGTAGGGAAGGAAAATGGCCGTTTGACCGGGCAAGGCTGTTGGAGGCGGGAGGTCATGGGATGAAACCTCCAGGATTGCGTCCAACCCTAACCCCCAGGAATGTGTCAGTGTTTGCGGGATGCCCCCCAAAAATTTGAAAACGTTGACTAAATAATTGAAAGTGTTCACCACCTGCAAGAGTCTTCGAGAGGGATAAAACAGCCCAGATACGAAATAACACTCGTCTTTCGGGAAATAAGACTCAATTATTCTGAACGGCTATTGAGTTAGTCGAACCCTGCTGACATAGCTTGCGTTCTTCCAGGCTCATTAAACTGTCAAGTACCTTTGTTTAAAATATTTCTCTGTTACACTCAATTCCATTAAAGTACAACCAAGAGCTTTCTAGCAAGGAAATGGGCTCTTACAGGTCTCTGGTTACCCTGTGAAGTTGCTGTGCTATGTTTTCCCCACTATTTATAAGTGCATTGATACAACAGGGTCACTTATATTGCTATGTTGTCAATTTAACAAAAATAGTGCATGTTTTATCTAGGCCTTTTTCCCCTCACCGAAACAACAATGATTCTCATTCATAGTAAATTGCCTTTCCCTGTATATCTTTTTGTTGTTACTAATTGATCCCGAATTTGTGCATTTGGTACCTTGTTATAGCACTTGCTTTTCTCATTGTTGCTGATTCTTCATCTACCCTACTTTCCCCCCCATGCCACACCCTGAGGCCCCGCTGAGGTCAAAGGGCAGATGATCTGTATCTGGGCCTCTGTCAATGGCAGTCTGTAACAGGATGCTTAGCATGTGCTAATGTCAACTTCCCTTCCCATTTCCCTCTATTATACCAGGAAAATACTTGGCCTCCTTTCACAGGTTCCCCCTTCCTCCCAAATGACAGCTGAAATCAAGAAAATGCTGGTTTGGGGAACCACAGGCATGTATTCATAATCCTACCCGAAAAATGGCACAGTGCATGGGAGCTCCAGCAAGCTGTGCCATTCCAGTGTGATTGCAAGAACACTAGGACTGGAGAAACCCATAAAACACAGGACTATAAATCTGTAAATAGCAATGGAAATTACACAGACTTTGAAGAGTATGTCCTCTCCCCTACCCAATGCATTATTTCTTGAATGAAAATGTGAGCAAGTCAGCTCTTCCCAGTCTTCTGTTTGTGTGGAGCCCACCTCTTAAGGTGACTGGCCCTATCATTTTCCCTCTCTCACATTCACCCAGCATCACCGCCCCTTCCCATTCACCGTGTTATACTAGAGGCCGATTGTGTAGGGACAGCACAGAAAACTCTGGGGCAGAACATGTCAATGCAGCATAGGGCGCTCTACCAAAGTGTTTTGGCTATTTGATTGTTAAACATTTTATTGAGAGAAGCCAATGAGTCATCTGTCCACATTACTGAAGTAAGATATTAAATAAGGTTTGATCCCCTTTTACAAAGAAGCTGAAAACCCATTTGGAGACATCGATTATGTGAATGAGTGAGCAATGGAAGGTTGTAGGACAAAATGATACAAAATCACCCTAAACACAGGGGTGAAGTGCAACTGAATCCATGTTCCATCCAGCAGTTAGTTTTGTCCATCACAGTGGGACATCACATTTGCAAATTTCTGTGCCACACATGTCTGATGGGCTTAATTTCATACAATTGAAAACAGATTATCTGGTCATTTTATTTAATTGCTGCTTGTGTGCACAAATTGGCTGTTATATTTCCACATTATATCAGTGCCCATACTTCAAAAGTACTTTTCATTGGCTGTGAAGCACTTTGGGATGTTCTGAGGTTGTGAAAGGCGATATATAAATGCACATTCTTTCTTTCGTATCATTGCAGGTGTGTTTGGTTAAGAACTAAAGATGAAAACGCGCTTAATCTTTTCGAAGTTTTAGAATTTGGACAATTGGCATCTTCAAAGGGATCCTGAGTTCATCAGATTTCTCTCATTGCCTTACTTGATACTTGTGTTGCTGTTTACGTATAAAACACGTCTTCTGCACTGGCAACACTGTTTTCCTTTTTGGTCGTGGACACTCTCATTCAAGTTATGCCAGGGGTCCCCAGTTAGGGTTGCCAACCCTCCAGGATTGTCCTGGAGTCTCCAGGAATGAAAGACACCTCTTGCCTTTCACTATGAAAACCCATACCCTAAAAGGTGAAGGGCTGTTCATCCATATTAAAGAAAGAACTAAGAAAGACTTGCATTTATACACTGCTTTTCACGACCTCAAGACCTCCCAAAGCGCTTTACAGCCAATGAAGTACTTTTGAAGTGTAGTCACTGTTGTAATGTAGGAGACGCGGCAGCCGATTTACGCACAGCAAGGTTCCACAAGCAGCAATGAGGTAATGGCCAGATAACCTGTTTTAGCGATGAGGGTTGAGGGTTAAATATTGGCCAGGACACCAGGGCAAACTCCCCTGCTCTTCTTCGAAATAGTGCCATGGGATCTTCTACATCCACCTGGGAGGGCAGACGGGGCCTCGGTTTAACATCTCATTGATTTATTTATGTATGCAAGTGTGGGATGCAAGGGGAACAAATTTATTTATTTATTCACAGTTAGTAAAGAAAATACTAATGATTTATTTTCCAAGGAAGCAATCAAAAGACATTTACTTCACCGTCTCTGTAAAATCTGTGTATTTTTGAGATCCTTTCAGTGGAGATAGGCACCATTCCCTCATCTCCACACCCCAGCTCACTCCCACCTCGTCAACTCTGATGTTCCCTGGGACGTCTGTAAATAACTACTCATTCAATCAGAAAAACTGCTGATTCTTAACATGAAGCCACAGGGAATAAATGAAAGAAAATTCTGGACATAACTCCAACTTCCTCTAAAACAGAGTTTTATTTGTTTTAAAAGTGAGCAGGCCAGATATTTTCAGACTGGTCATTTGGACTGAGTCGATGGAGTGTTTACCCAAGTCTTTCTTCAGTTAACGAGCTGAGCCTAAACCCCAATCAGTGTTCTGGTTTGGCTCTCTCCAGCTGAGCCAAAATTGAAAATCTTGAAGTTCCCATGTTGGGGTAGATATTCGGAGTCCTACGAGGCACCTCGCTCGCCGTGAGTGCTTAATGGAAAATTTTCTGCCCATTGCAATCAGTGAACAAAAAATTGTGGCCAGTGCGCCCACTGTTTCCAACATACTCTGGCAGTGGGTGAGGTGTCAAATCATAAGCGAGGACACAGAAAATCCACCCTTCTATCGCTAAATGTAAACAGTGCGATGAAGATTCAATACTGACAAAACATCCAGTTCTTCAACACTTCCACTTACCTGAACATTAGAAAAGGTTGCTAATGTTCAGCCCTAAGGTCTCCCTAAACCTCTCTACCTTGCTCTCCTCCTTTAAATCACTCTTTAAAATCTATTTCTTTGACCAAGCTTCTGGTCACCTGTCCTAACATCTCTTTAGGTGTCAAATTTTGTCTGATAATGCTCCTGTGAAGCACCTTGGGACATTTTACTACGTTAAAGGCGCTATATAAATGCAAATTGTTGCTTTTAAGGATAGATTGTTCCGCAGTCAAGATCCCCAATTGTACAGGAGGGCAACCTCATTATAAGACTCTGAATATAGCAACATTTTTGTTATAAGGCTCCTGGAACTTGTCTCCAGAATCACAATTTCTTTCCATGTAGTACAGTATTTTGCACTGTACTATAGGATATTTAACAAAACTTTCCTTATCGATATGTTCGAAGTATGTGGAGCGCAATTAGATTAAAAAATTGCCATATATTTCTGTACCACCAGATGTCTCTCACACTTATTAAATATGTCGCCTCCAGTATCCGACGATTGAAAACCTGTCCTGAAACTATTGCATCATGGATTCAGCGTGTGACTGGTTGATTGGCCTTTGCTTTTGATATCAAAACATTGTCAGAATCAGACATCGAGCCTGACTGTTGCTTTGGTTTGACTGGATTTACTATTTTTCCTAAAGGCAGCTCTTCCCTCTGCCTTGCTTTGGTCTCAATTTGCCTTGCAGCATCTGCCACCGAGAGGGCAGGGCACCAGGTCCCAGATCTCTGCCAATGCTAAAATGCATCCTAGAAAGTGGGTAACTCTCTCCCTTCCATGTTCACTTATCCCTCCTCCCTGTGGGGAAAACACTTGATTCGCTGAGGTCAAAAACTCAGCATTTTGAAGATCGTGGGGCAGATATAGGAACATCGGAAAGTTCAGGACCAGAAAAGACTCACTGGTCCATCTGGCTGGTGCCAATAGCAAAATCCTCAATTGCCCATTCCCTGAAAAATCTATTCAATTCCCCCTTTAAATTTGTCCACACTATCTGTACCCCTTCTAGTTGTCAGGTCCAGGGGATTTATCGGCTTTTAGTCCCATTAGTTTCTCCAGTACTTTTTCTCTACTGACATTAATTACTTTAAGTTCCTCACTGTCATTAGCCCCTTGGTTCCCCACTATTTCTGATATGCTACTGTGAAGACAGGTACAAAATATTTGTTTAACATCTCTGCCATTTCCTTATTCCCCATTATAATTTCTCCTGTCTCAGCCTCTAAGGGACCAACGTTTACTTTTGCCACTCTCTTCCTTTTTACATACTTGTAGAAGCTCTTACAATCCGTTTTTATATTTCTTGCTGGTTTACTTTCATATTCTATTTTCCCCCTTATCAATTTTCTCCCTTTTTATCAATTATAAGCTATTGACAATCTATATTAACGACTTCGATGAAGGAACAGAGTGTAATGTATCCAAGTTTGCTGACAATACAAAGCTAGGTGCGAAAGTAAGCTGTGAAGAGGACACAGAGTCTGCAAAGGGATATAGACAGGTTAAGTGAGTGGGCAAGAAGGTGGCAGATAGAGTATAATGTGGGGAAATGTGAGATTATTCACTTTGGTAAGAAGAATAGAAAAACAGAATATTTTTTAGATGGTGGGAAACTATTAAACGTTAGTGTTGAGAGATTTGGGTGTCCTCGTACAAGAAACACAACAAGTTAGCATGCAGGTACAGCAAGCAATTAGGAAAGCAAATGGCATGTTGGCCTTTATTGCAAGGGGGTTGGAGTATAAGAGTAAGGAAGTCTTATTACAATTGTACAGGACTTTGATGAGACCTCACCTGGAGTACTGTGTACAATTTTGGTCTCCTTATCTAAGAAAGGATATGCTTGCCTTAGAGGCGGTGCAACGAAGGTTCACTAGTTTAATTCCTGGGATGAGAGGGTTGTCCTATGAGGAGAGATCGAGTAGAATGGGCCTATACTCTCTGGAGTTTAGAAAAATGAGAGGCGATCTCATTGAAACATATAAGATTCTGAAGGGGCCCGACAAGGGTAGATGCTGAGAGGTTGCTTCCCCTGGCTGGAGAGTCTAGAACTAGGGGACGTAGTCTCAGGATAAGGGGTCGGCCATTTAATACTGAGATGAGGAGGAATTTCTTCACTCAGAAAGTTGTGAATCTTCGAAATTCTCTACCCCAGAGGGCTGTGGATGCTGAGCCATTGAGTATATGCAAGGCTGAGATAGATAGATTTGTGGACTCTAAGGGAATCAAGGGTGGAGTTGAGGTCAAAAATCAGCCACGATCTTACTGAATGGCGGAGCCGGCTCGAGGGGTTGTACGATCTACTCCTGCTCCTATTTCTTATGTCAGCCATGGCTCAGTGGGTAGCACCCTCGCCAGAAGGTTGTGGGTTCAAGTCCCACTACAGAGACTTGAGCACATAATCTAAGCTAATACTCCAGTGCAGTACTGAGGAGTGCTGTACTTTTGGAGGTACTGTCTTTCAGATGAAACATTAAACTGAAACCACGTCTGCCCTCTCAGGTGGATGTAAAAGATCCCACGGCACTATTTGAAGAAAAGCAGGGGAGCTCTCCCTGATGTCCTGGCCAATATTTATCCCTCAACCATCAGTACTAAAACAGATTATCTGGTCATTTATCTCCTTGCTGTTTATGGGAGCTTGCTGTGCGCAAATTGGCTGCCGGGTTTCCTACATTACAACAGTGACTACAGTTCAAAAATGTACTTCATTGGCTGTGAAGCATTTTGGGACATCCCGAGGTCATGAAAGGTGCTATATAAATGCAAGTCTTTCTTTGTTTTGTACCACTGCATGCTGGGGCTGCAACAATTTGCCGATTTTTAATTTTTCTCAAACCTACTCTTCTATGAAGTGGCCTACTGCAGCAAAGCAAGTCAATTGTGTAAAATATGTGCAAGCAGGGGGAAGGAATTTCAAAAACCAACTCGTGTGGGCGCTCTGTAAGGGAGCGTGGTCGCCAGTGAATCTGGCGGTTGTTTCGTGCTGTCAAGTGGCTGTGAACAGCTGGATGTGGTGATGCGCAGTACCTGTTTGTGGGGGTAAACATTGATGTGGCACTTGATGCATTCTTGGCCCATGTTGGCCCAGGAGTTGCCGCTCATCCATTTCCTTTTACACTTGGGGCATTTGTATTCACCGAAGCAGCGTTTCTTTCCCTGGTAGGGAGTCAGGCCTTCTCCTTTGGGACGGGCCTAGCAAATAAACAGACAAAAATGTATATGTTAAAAGGACAATGTCTGACAGGCAAGGACTCTCCAACTTAGAAAGCTAATGTGTTTTAAAAATATTTTCACCATTTAGATCGCCAGGTCTGCATGATGAGATTGAAGATCTGCACGATGAGATTTAAAAAAAAACATTTCTTCACAAGATGCCACATGATGAAAATATATCGAACTAACTATCTAGATAAAAGTTTTATAACTAATATGTTTGTCACACTTGAAAGTGTCACATATTTAAAGTCTGCATCAAACTTGGTCAAATAACATTAACCAGCATATATCACCACTGCACAGATAGTTAACCTATCAATAGGATTTTAATTAAAAAGTATTTAAAAGAAAAAAAGCTGGTCGGTCCCTTTTGATTTCCTCTGAGCTCGAAGGGTACGGGAGTCCGGGATTTATAAGCAACTGCCAATCTACAGCCCAACTTTCCTCAGTAACAGCAATTAGCATTGAGTCAATCGCAGGTTGTCCCTCCTTACATCAATTAAATTTTGTGTGGCCTTAAAGGCACAGATCAGGGTAAATGTTACTTCACCTCAGCAGCAGAATTGTGTGTTACATGTTATGCTTCTGTTATCATAAGGTACCGAACACCTACAATTTACTGTGAGCAATGTTATGGGAGATCTTCTAGTAAAACTTAAAAAGATTCTACGTACACAGAAAATGTTTGTAAATCTGCATAAATCGTAAGAAAATGCTCATTTAAGAGAAGAGTCAGATCTGATCTCTAGGTTCATTGTTACAAAGGTTCCATTTACAGTGTATGAGAGAAGATACACAGTTTGAGCAAAGCAATCTCTCTGGCTAATATTTCATCTCAGCAGTGGTATTGAAGAGTGCAGCTGATTAATGCAAGCATTGAAATATGAAAATTATTATAAGCAGTTGTGGTGACAAAATGCATCTCAATATTTTCTTGGAGGTCAGACACTTCAGACTGCATTCAGTGTCTATGAATTGAGATTCTTTTGAAATCCAGTCTGTATTTAAAGATCTAAATTTGGGTCCCAATACAATTATTGCAATCCCTGCTAATACTGGAGGAATAGGAGGTCCTTTACGCCAAGAGAACATTTTAAATTAACTTCTACAGGTACAATGGTCAGCTGTCAACACTGGATAGTGATGGGGGTGTGTTGAAAGCACATCAGAAAACCATAGGCCCCCTTTAGAGAGAGAAATCTATAAGTGGTGCTAAATGGATAAATTAAAAAATAGCGGAAAATACAAAAACATTTAAACCATAAAATTTAAGGGGATGCAATTGCCCTGAGAGAAATTTGTAGCCAATCTGTCACTGCGTTCCTATGAAGTTCACCTGTGTGCCATTTCAAGGCATCGGTAAACCTATATATTTTAAATGGTTTAACGACTGCATTAAGATAGCAGAGGAATTTTATATATAATTTTTTGTTACAAATATTGTTGAGATCAATTTCCGCCCCAGAAATATTTGGGGTATTTCAGGTGGAGCAGAAACAGGGGGGGGGGGAATGTTCTGTTCATGTTTCCAGCTGCTGTGCTGTCAATCACAGTGAGTCACCCCTTTGGCCTGAATTTCCTCCATTTCTTGTACCATCCTGGAGTTGAGAGCAAGGATCAAAAGACTAATATCACGGTGATGGACATTCTGTCTCTCTGCTTTGAAACAAAAGGTTCTACCTGAATCCATGATTTAAAAAAATTGCAGAATCTTAAAAACAAAGTACTCGAGGACATTAAATCAGTATCAAGCCCCACTCCAGCACTTGTGCACGTAAGCTCGGTAGACTTTTCAGTGGAATATTGAGGGAGTGCTTTG
This sequence comes from Heptranchias perlo, assembly GCF_035084215.1. NCBI lineage: Eukaryota > Metazoa > Chordata > Chondrichthyes > Hexanchiformes > Hexanchidae > Heptranchias > Heptranchias perlo. The sequence goes on from NC_090360.1 coordinate 8,506,182, forward strand.
TTGTCGGAGGTACCGGGTTCACATGAGATATTAAACTGAGGCCCCGCCGTACCTGTTCAGGTATATGTAAAAGATCAATTAATGCTAGTCGAAGAAGAGCAGGGAGTTCTCCCAGTGTTCTGGCCAATCTTTCTGTCTCAACCAACGCAACCAAAAACCAATTAACTGGACAATTAGCTCATCTTTGGTTGTGGGACAAAGCAGCAGTGACGACACTTCAAAAGTAATTCATTGGTTGTGAAGTGCTTTGGGATGCCCTGAGGATGTGAAAGGTGCTTTACAAATGGAAATTCTTCTTCTTCTAAAAGTCTATTCAAAAAGCCATTTCCAAATGAAAATGGAGTCTACTATAGGCGATAATATTGACTATTCATTATATTTAGGGTTTTCAGGATAGGGGAGTAACTGAACTGAAGTAAAATTCATACTGCCGCCAAACACTCCTCCAAATGCCATCTCTATGGGACAGTTATTCATGGCTGCAAGACTTGATGTTGACATGTACTTTACAACCCTTCCCTTGCTGGCATTTCATGACACTGATAATAGCCAATGCCTATCACATCACAGCTAATTTTAAACAATTATTTTAAGAGGACTAGAGGCTGTTTGCATATGACAACTCAGCTTTGTATACCGTCCAATATTATTTTCTTTCTCGATAAATTATATCATTACAATTATTATTCCAATCAAAAAATGAGCCATGTCCCTCCCACCCTCCCCTCATAGGTTTGATAATACAAACAACGACAGACAAGAAAAGACCCTACAGTTCATCCGGCCTGTCCCACACAATTGAGATTACCTAGGTTTGTCTTGGTAACATTTGTAAGAAGGCTTTATTTGCAGAGTTGTGCTCTTGTTCCTTGTCCACCTTAAAAGATATACATATGGTTCCTATTTGACTTTTTTGATTTGCCTTTTTATTTATTAACAGCACCATGAAATCTTGGACAAGAAGACGAGCTCAGCTCCTTTCATAACCACCATGATTGGAACTGTGACCAAGTATGGTCTTCAGATGAAGCCTTGGTTACACAAACTGGGGTTGTATTCCCTGGAATTTAGAAGATTAATGGGTGATTTGATCGAAGTTTTCAAGATATTAAGGGGAACTGATAGGGTAGATAGAGAGAAACCATTGTCGCTGGTTGGGGAGTCTAGGACGAGGGGACATAGCCTAAAAATTAGAGCCAAGACTTTCAAGAGTGAAGTTAGGAAACACTTCTACACGCAAAGGGTGGTAGAAGTTTGGAGCTCTCTTCTGCAAACGGCAGTTGATGCTAGCTCAACTGTTAATTTTAAATCTGAGATTGATAGATTTGTGTTAACCAAAGCTATTAAGGGATATGGGGCTAAGGCGGGTAAATGGAGTTAGGTCACAGATCAGCCATGATCTCATTGAATGGTGGAACAGGCTCAAGGGGCTAAATAGCCTCCTCCTATTCCAATCTTCCTATAAGTGAGGGATGCTGGACGGGGGCACACAGATGTTATTCAATCCTCATTTTCAAGTCATACATTCTGTTATTATTTTTATATAATACTTGGATTTTAGATGATTATTTATGGTTACATAGCAAAACCTACAGCAATTTGGGAAGCAAAAAAGTAGTGTTGATCAGGGCATAGGAGTTTCTCTGCAATACAGGCTGAGGAGCTGGAAAACACAAGACTAAGGCACTACACCATCATCACTGGCAGGAGGGTGTAACTGCAGAACAAGTTTACATAGAAAGAAAGACTTGCATTTATGTAGCGCCTTTCACGACCTCAGGACGTCCCAAAGCACTTTATAAACAACTAAGTACTTTTGAAGTGTTGTCGCTATTGTACTGTAGGGAACGTGGCAGCCAGTTTGTGCACAGCAAGATCCCACAAACAGCAATGTGATAATGACCAGATAATTTATGTTTAGGTGTTGGTTGAGGGATAAATACTGGTCCAGGACACTGAGGAGAACACCCTTGCTCTTCTTCGAAATAGGGCCATGGGATCCTTTACGTCCACCTGAGAGTAGCTGTTTAATGTCTCATCCGAAAGATGACACCTCTGACAGTGCAGCACTCCCTCAGTACTGAACCGACAGGCAGTTTCCATTATTAATGTGGACATAGGTATTTATAATGGAAAAAGTGCTGATAAAAAAACATAACAGCGGGAAATAAGGTTTTGTAGGCAGGACGTGTGTGCAGATATAAGATATTTTAACATATTGCAGATACATACACACTATCGGATGCAGAATTCATATGAATCGGAGTGTTATACCATGTATCATTCTGCTTTTGTTTGATAACGGTCCTGTGAAATGCCTTGGGACGTTTTACTATGTTAAAGGTGCTATATAAATGCAAGTAGTCGTTGTTGTTTTTGACTGCATCCACAGACCTTTTTAATACTTTATAAAATCCAGATATCTGTATATGTTTTGAAGACATATTCCCCTCCTTTTCTGCCAATTTTCACCCCATCCCTCCTGAAAGAGTTAACTGTTTGCAGGGCTACAGTTTCACAGAAGCCACTCACTCAGGTGGTGATTCTTCATCCTGTGTGGGTCTTAACAGTGAGTGACGGTCGGCTATGCAACACTGTGGAGCTCATGTCCAACATTTACAACCAGCAAGTATTCCTGTGTAGCAATCAGGGGTGGGAACTTGGGCCAATGGATTTTTTTCCCAGTCTAACTTCGGTTTGCGGAGGCCAAATATAGCCCTCACAGCCTTCCTGACTGAGATGAAACTAGTTCAGCACAGGCCAGGGATTGAAGTTGGGAGTTTCGTGATCTGTCTGGAGTCAGCTACTCATTAATCTAGGAAGATAGGAACAGGAGTAGGCCATTCAGCTCCTCGAGCCTGTTCCGCCATTCAATTAGGTTATTTTCAATTGACTCTTAGCCTCAACAGCTTTTTGGGGGGTCTCGTGGACCTTAACCAGCTGAGCCATGAGGAGGGTTCGTGAATTTTTCATAAGAAGCCTACCATGCTCTTGTTGACATTTTCTGACATAATGTATGTACGTGGCCTTGGCAGTGCCCTCTTTCTGCAGACACTTGGTATGCCTGTGGAGACTTGCATCAGCTCCAGGACTCTGTGGCAATGAATCTGTCCGCTTTGTGTTCACGAAGCCCATTTGAAGAATGCAGCAAGTTCATTCTGGTAACACACTGTTCTTGTATTGTCAGTTTACATGATCTAGGCTTCCCTCTCAATAATAAAAGGCCGGATTAGCTATCGCTTTGTCCAATGCAGTTTCTGACAAAGTCCAACAATCATATTTCCCCAGCTCATTAGGTATCACGCCTGGCCAATTATTTAAATCCCCTATTTTAACACTCTAGTTGTCATAGTAATAGCTACAGTAGTAATAGGATTGCCCAATTACAGTAGCTGAACCACTATGTGCCAAATGCAGTCTTACAGACCCTCTGCATAATACTTTAAGGGCGTGTTTACTCTACAACAACTTGCATTTATACAGCGCCTTTAACGTAGTAAAATGTCCCAAGGCGCTTCCCAGGAGTGTTATCAAATAAAATTTGACACCGAGCCACATAAGGAGATATTAGGACAGGTGACCAAAAGCTTGGTCAAAGAGGTAGATTTCAAGGAGCGTCTTAAAAGGAGGAGAGAGAGAGGTAGAGCGGTTTAGGGAGGGAATTCCAGAGCTTAGGGCCTAGGCTGCTGAAGGCACGGCCGCCAAAGGCCCGGCGATGCAAATCGGGGATGTTCAAGAGGCCAAAATTGGCGGAGTGCAGAGATCTCGAGGAGGTTATAGGGCTGGAGGAGATAGATAGGGGCGAGGGCCACGAAGGGATTTGAAAACAAGGATGAGAATTTTAAAATCGAATTTGATTCCAAGGGTGACTTCTACGAATGTGCAGTCATGGTGTGGAACCTTGCCCACTGTGAGTGCATATTGGACAATTGCGTGCGTGGCCTCCCGATTTCTCGTCCATCCGGACCAGAGCGAATTGAGACTTCTTGGAAGAGGGAATGTTACTCTGCTTCGGTATGGCACTGCTGGGGTGTAACTGCAATGCAGCGTCAAACCGAGTGTAAAAAGTACCCAGGGAGTTTCTTTGAAACTCTGGGACACTTTTTAAACTACCTTCACTTAAATGTAAATGTTTAGACAACACATACACTGCCACCCACACTGTTAATATTTAACTGCTGGGGAAATGAGCTGTGTGTTTGTCTGTAACCAGTGTATACACAGAATTCTCTCTGGGCAGCAAGAATTGAAGTTTTCACGCCTGGTAATGTAAAATGAACACTGCCTGACCTGAAACCCAAACTACAGCTCCTGGTCTGTGGACAGTATCTGCAGACTAAATGCACCCTAACGTCACCTCTGTGACATGAATGCAGTGAAGCAATTATCTCCGTTAACATTTCAATCGCCCTTTTGCCGACATGCACAGGCATTTAAGTCAGTACTAAATGCTCTGTAGGCATATTTGAGATTTCTATTCCTAGCTTCATTTCTGGTTTCATTAAAGTCTTCAGCAAACAATTTTTTGGGGGACCAGAGGAAAATTATGCATCACTGTGTGCATCATTGTGCTGAGTCTGGGCATTCTTCTACAAATGCAATATATACAAATTAAAAAACTTTACCGAACACTTGTTGATAAAGACGGTGCCCCTTTAACTTATCAGTCTAGTTAACCATGAGGCATTTTGTGAATACTATGGGTGCCAATCAGAATTTTAGCAAAATTAACAGACAAAAGCAATGTTTGTAGGTGAACTGACGAGGCCTGTTATATCTGCTTAACCAAAACCACCAGGAGAGAGGGTTAAAACATAGCAGAGCTGAGCCAGATGACATAAAACATTTCTTGCCAGAGAATATTTAACAATAATGGAGAGAGATAGAGAGAGATAAATAAACACTGCAGAAGTAGTGTTGTTAAAAAATCTTGTACTAAGCCTGCTGTGGGAGCCACAGCTTAACTGGCACATTGGACTCTTGTGTAGATGTTAGGTTTGGCATTCCCACCGTGGCGATTCCACCCCTCCCCCCACCCAATGAAGGAGTCCCGCTGATTCCCAGCAGGAATGCTTGATGGAGCAACCTGAGGTTGGCAGGGAAAGATTGCAGGAGGAAAACCTAACCAACGAACAAGGGGCGCCATGGAACACATCCGTGAAGTCACTTAATGACCTCTGCTGTGAAGAATATGTGGCCTATACCAGGCCCCCTTTCAGGCTGAAGGAAAAAGCAGCAAAGATGGAAATTTAGAAATTTAGGGGGGAAATGGCTTCCACTACATGATAATTTAGACAAAATTTGTCAAAAGACTTGCATTTATATAGTGTTTTTCAGATCCTCAGGTCATCCCATAGCACATTGCAGCTAATGAATTACTTTTAAAGTATAGTCACTGTTGTTTTCTTGGCTGCTAATTCACACACAGCACGGTCCCACAAACAGTAATGAAATGAATGAGTGTTAATTTGCTCGAGATTGTGTTGGTTGAGGGATGATTGTTGGGAAGGACAACAGGAGAACTCGATGCTCTTCTTCAAATAGGGCCAAGTGATCTTTTACACCCACCTGAACAAGCAGACAGGGCCTCGGTTTAACATCTCATCTAAAACACAGCACCTCCAACAGTGCAGCACTCCCTCGGTACTGCGCTGGAGTATCAGCCTGGGTTACATGCTCAGGTCCTGGAGTGGGACTTGACCTCCTAAGCTCAGAGATAAAAGTGGTATCAACTGCCAACTTGTAATTGAATGTCCATTAAAAAAAAGATAAGGAAGAAAAATGCAGGGAGCCAAGATTACTTAAGCAATCCTTCACTGTCATGAAGGATAGGAGAAAAGTGGAAAAATATTTGGCTTAAGGCTAGGGTCGCCAACCCTCCAGGATTGTCCTGGATTCTCGAGGAATTGAAGATTAATCTTCTGGAAGCAACCCGGGAGAAAAATCATAGCGGCATTAATTTAAAAAAATTTCTTTGAACACTTTGGTTTATTAGTTATAAAAATGTTGGTGGGAAAGAAAAGGCTGTTTGATTGACAGTCAATTGGGTAATGAAGAGTCTGTTCGCTTTCCCATTGGCGAGGGAAGGCGGGGCACCATGAGGATGGACATGTTGGGCGACCAATGGGGGAGCATGGGGGTGGGGCAGTTGGAGGGAGATGGTCATGTGATGAAACCTCCAGGAATACATCCAGCCAGAGTTGGCAACCTTACTTAAGGCAGAGCTTTAAAAAATATATATGATTGGACAGCACAGCCTCTGCTTGCTTAATTACTGCTTTTCAAGAGCGTGACATTGCTGTCAGCACGGATATTATGTTTGAAAATCTCCTGGAGTGCTGAGACTCCCACAGGCTCAGCGGGAAACGGGGCCTTTAATGGAGACGGAGGTCACAAATTTTTAGCTGTGGGAGTTGGTGGAATTCTTAAACCTCAGCAGTTTTCCAAGCAGAGAAGAGACTCCAGTGCCACTGCATGCTGGGATTAAATGCTTGGAGCCCTAATTTCAAAATGGCAGTCCTGGTGACTTCAGGGAGCGAACGGCCAAATTAAATTGCTTTAAGAAAAAATAATGTTTGTTTTCACGCAGATTGTTCAGGCAGGGTCTGGTTCTAATTATGGCTCGGTCTTTGAAATTATACAATTCTGCTATTTTAGGAAACGAGAAGCCTACCCGTGAAAATACCAACAATGTACTGAATGAATAGCAGAACCATAAGTAGGAAATGCATTAATTTTAAGCTTTTATTTTAATGTGCTTTCCTTCTACCTTCCCACCCACACATCTGGACTCCCGCTGAGTTCATGTCTCCGCAGCCTCTTCCTTGTGATCAACAAGTTGCATTTATATAGCGCCTTTAACGTAGTAAAACTTCCCAAGGCGCTTCACAGGAGCGATTATCAAACAAAATTTGACACCGAGCCACATAAGGAGATATTAGGACAGGTGACCAAAAGCTTGGTCAAACAGATAGGTTTTAAGGAGCTATCTTAAAAAGGAGGATAGAGAGGCACAGAGGTTTAGGGAGGGAATTCCAGAGCTCAGGGCCTAGGTAGCTGAAAGCACGGCCGCCAATGGTGGAGCGATTAAAATCGACGACGCGCAGGAGGCCAGAATTGGAGGAGCGCAGAGATCTCGGAGGGCTGGAGGAGGTTACAGAGATAGGGAGGGGCGAGGCCATGGAGGGATTTGAAGACAAGGATGAGAATTTTAAAGTTAGAATTTTGAGATCAGCCAGTAGATGGCATTAAAATGCGACTCACTGACAAAACCCTGACATCTTCACTCACTAATCTTAGAGGGAATCGGTCAGGATTTTCACATCAGGACATATTTTAATTCTATCTACTGGCAGAGGCCATGGAGACATCTTTTCGTCACTTCTGGATATTGGCCCGATAAGCTTGCAAAGACTGGCAACTTACTGGTGAGGGGAAGTCCAAGGCCAAAAAGCCGGGGGCATGGAAATAAAACGTAATTTGAAAATAGCTGAATGAAAGGATACATTTATGGTAAATAAGGAGAGAAGAAATTAATTTTCAATTGTGAGGCCTTAGAGTCCCTACTACAATGGCATTGTCCATCTCATCTACGAATGCTGCATGCTTAAGGCATTAATTCATACTTAATTTGCTTTAAGAGTTGTCTTTGGCAAGGGGCAGAGGTGACTCAGTAAACACCAATGCCATCAGAGGCACTAAGACTCCCGTTACAAGGGGGTTCTGTTGGGGCCGTCAACCATTATGTGCTGCAGTGGCAAATATGAACAGCAGCTGTCTGTGGTACCAAGCACAGGTCTGCCATTTTAGATCCAGCTGTGGATGACTGAGGTTAGACTACCCATACAGGCCAGCAATGTGCTTTCATTTTTGATATTTCCTGGTCATTTCTACCCACCCTCCAAAACTAAGATACAAGTGTAGTGGGGAGGGGCAAAATAGAGAATCTGAACATCGATTACTTTTTTGAAGTTTATTAATGTCTTATCTGTGGTGTAATTGGCTCAATTAATAGCCCATAAGAAAATCATCTGTATATTGGGCCTGTGTTCAAAAGGGAATTGGATAAATGAAGAGGGCACGATTAAGAAATTTGCAGGTGATACAAAAATTGGCCGTGTAGTTGATATTGAGGAAGAAAGCTGTAGCCTGCAGGAAGATATCAATGGACTGGTCAGGTGGGCAGAAAGGTGGCAAATGGAATTCAATCCAGAGAAGTGTGAGGTAATGCATTTGGGGAAGGCAAACAAGGCAAGGGAATATACAATAAATGGTCGGATACTGAGAAGTGTAGAGGAACAGAGGGACCTTGGAGTGCATGTCCACAGATCCCTGAAGGTAGCAGGACAGGTAGATAGGGTGGTTAAGAAGGCATATGGGATACTTTCCTTTATTAGCCGACGCATTGAATGTAACAGCAGGGAGGTTATGCTAGAACTGTATAAAACACTAATTAGGCCACAGCTTGAGTACTGTGTACAGTTCTGGACACCACATTACAGGAGGGATGTGATTGAACCAGAGATGGTACAGAGGAGATTTACGGGGATGTTGCCAGGACTGAAAAATTTTAGCTATGAGGAAAGATTGGATAGGCTGGGGTTGTTTTCTCTTTTTTTTTGAACAGAGAAGGCTGAGGGAAGATTTAATTGAGGTATATAAAATTATGAGGGGCCTAGATGGAGTGGATAGGAAGGACCTATTTCCCTTAGCAGAGAGGTCAATAACCAGGGGATATAGATTTAAAATAATTGGTGGAAAGATTAGAGGGGAGTTGAGGAGAAATGTTTGCATCCAGAGGGGGGTGGGGGTCTGGATCTCACTGTCTGAAAGGGTGGTAGAGGCAGAAACCCTCATCGCTTTTAAAACATACTTGAATATGCACTTGAAGTGCCATAACCTACAAGGCAACAGACCAAGAACTGGGAAGTGGGATTAGGCTGGGTAGCTCTTTTTTGGCTGGTACAGACATGATGGGCCGAATGGCCTCCTTCTGAGCCATAAATTTCTATGATTCTATGAAATATTTGAATGGGAAAAATTTGCAGGGCTATGCGGAGAGAGCACGGGAGTGGGACTAATTGGGATAGTTCTTTCAAAGAGGCACAATTGGTGAATGGCCTCCTCCTGTGCTGTTGGATTCTAGGATTCTACATCACGTGAACTGGGTATTTAATCTGGGTTTCTAAAAGACCCAATGGGTGGGCTGCTGAAGTTTTTTTAAAAAATAACTTCTTTAAAAATGTATTCATTATGCTCTTTTCCTGATGGAGATGGTCTCTGGATCCTAATTACCAGTTCAAGGCTAAAGAGTGGAGATCTACTGCTCGGACTCTGCCATCTCCCTTCAGTGGGATGTGTCTGGCCTTTGCCTGGTACCTTTGCACAGTGGCACAACTGCGGTTAGAAATTCGGCACAAACATGAATCCTACCACTTTGTGGCACAATGTGTCTAGTTTGTGTCAGTGCATGGTTCCATCTCTGAGGTTTCCCCTTTGGAATGCAACAGTGCTATTCTAGAACAGGAGCTTGGCTGTGGCTTCGTGAAAGCATTCCCACCTCTGAGTCAGAAAGTGAAAAGTTCGAGCCCCGGAGAGTGCAGACTAGAAAATGGTCTCTAAATTCAGTGGGGTCTCGCGCCTGGATGGAACGGGCACTGGGTCAGCGATGGTATTATCTCCCTGTCCGCACTTTGCTGAGTGAGGTTGCGTTCGGGCCCCACTCCAGACAGTCCCGGCAAATGGAGACTGGAGCGTCGGCTCTGAATCCTGGGTTGACATCCAGTATCTGCGTCTGGTGGGTGTGTCCCCCCCCTCTCCCGGTCCCCCCATTATGAAGGGTAGCTGGGACTCTTTAGCCTTGGTTGCAGTCCACCTGTGAGAACAACATCATCTTAACATTTATTATAGTGCCTTTAACGGAGTAAAATGTTAAGATAAAAACCGTGAGGAAGGTAACAGGGAACCACTTCAACGACTCTCCCCTCGTGAGAGGCTCAAGGTTCACACGTGAGAGGCTAGGGCAGAACACAACGGACAGTCAGACTCTGGAACATTCTCTACTATAACTTCTTGCTTCAATACTTTCTCAACAGCTCTCAAGAGCCTAAGAAACACCTTTTTCAATTTTCCCTCAGCCTGTGTTCTGTACAATGTGAAGGAAATTCAGCTGTGACACTGATTGTAAATTAGAATGGTTATCCCTGGTAATGAGCCCCTCCACACTATAACATTTTATCCATGATTTCAGACAGCTGTCTAATTATGGCCAAGCAGAACCGAATAGCGCGCATGAATATACAAGAAGGAAAAAGAAAGGTTTACATTTATAACGTGCTGACTCATGTCTCAAAGCACTTCACACATAGAACACAGGAACTGGAGGAGGCCATTCAGCCTCTCGAGCCTGGTCCACCACTCAATCAGATCATGGCTGATCTGTAACTCAACTCCATTTACCCACCTCTGATCCATATCCCTTATCTAACAAAAAGCCATCGATCTCAGTCTTGAAAATGTCAATTGACTCAGCATCAACCGCCTTTAGCGAGAGTGTGTTCCAGATTTCCTCGTGTGAAAAAGTGTTTTCTGGTTTCACTCCTGAATGGCCTGGCTCTAATTTTAAAATTGTGCCCCATTGTTCTGGATTTCTCCCACACTTGAGGAAATAGTTTCTCTCTATCTATTCTACTGAATCCTTTATCATTTTAAACGCCTCAATTGGATCACCCCATAAACTTTTAAATTCATGGAAATACAAGCCACATTTGTTCAACCTGTCCTCGTAATTTAACCCTTTGTGCCCCGGTCTCGTTCTGTGCTGTACCCCCACACACAATTAATAAGTTGGAGCTGCAGTGACGATCATGTAGGCAAACGTAGCAGCCATTTTACATAAAGCAAGCTCTCATTAACTATGAATCATCAACTGATATGTTTTTTGGTGGTGTTGGTCGAGGGAGATATGTTGGCCAGGACACTAAATAGCACCATGGGACCGTTAACATTCACTTCAACCTCCAGAACAGGCTGACCAGTCTAAAAATCTTAACGTCTCGTCCAAAGGAAAGCAAGCCGCACAATGCAGCCCTTCCTCAGTACTAACAGACTGGGTCTCTTTTCTCTAGAAAAGAGAAGGCTGAGGGGGTGACCTAATGGACGTCTTTCACATTATGAAAGGGGTTCGATAGGGTAGACGTAGAGACGATGTTTCCATTTGTGGGGGAATCCAAAACTAGGGGTCATAAATATAAGATCGTCACTAATAAATCCAATAAGGAATTCAGGAGAAACTTCTTAACCAGAGAGTGGAAGAATGTGGAATGTGCCACCACAAGGAGCAGTTGAGGCAAATAGCATAGATGCATTTAAAGGTGATCTAGATAAGTACATGAGGGAGAAAGAAATAGAAGGATAGCTGATACGGTTTGATGAGGTAGGGTGGGAGGAGGCTCGTGTGGAGCATAAACAACGGTATAGACCAGATGGGCCAAATGGCCTGTTTTTGTGCTGTAAATTCAATGTAATTTAATGTAAATACACTGCAGTGTCAATCTAGATTTTGTGTTCAAGTCGTGGAGTGGGACTTGAACTCACAACCGCCTGACTTCAGAATGCTGACTCTCAGTGGAAGAACGATGGCGACTGTCCCCCAAATGGAAAGTAAAAAAGATGCAATCTCCTCCACTGCAACAGTTCTTAAAAGGGGTGATGGGAAAAATGACATCAGAAGGGGTCGTAGGCTGAAGAATCTGATACTTGACAAAAGTTACATTGTTGGTGCCGGCAGGACAGAAGGCAAAACTGTACGCAGCTGAATAAAGCCACACTGTACTGCACAGAGCTGCCCTGCAGAGGAAACTCTTTACAATCATTGTTGCTGCGTTACCATAAATGATGCTGTCCGCTGTTACCAGGGTAACAAAGGTAACTGCCAGCCTTATTCATGTCAGTAAAGTCCAAGTATATATAATGGATTCTACTTTATCTCATCTCTCTTATTCATGTCTTTTTTTCACCCTGAAATCCTATTCTTCTCAAAAGATCCCAGTTCCTTCCCTCCCCCGCGACCCGTCTCCTAATGCTCCTTTTCCGTTTATTGCCCTTTTCGTAAGTGGCTTAAATTTTCACTCTCCCTTCAGGTGTCCCTGGGCCACGCATCATCTGGACTCTGCCAGCGTTCCTTTTCAGCCAGTCGCTAGGAGGGGCTTTCTTACCATTTGAAAGATAAAAAAGCACATTTCTTTAATGAGTGAATGTGTTTTACTTTCTAAAGCAACCCTGCCTGTCTTAAGACAAGTGTACAAAGATTGGCGAAAATCAAGAGGGCATTGTACCAACAAGAGCTTTCAAAGGGGCCTGATCCGCTCCTTACTAAACCCTCAGCACTGATTTTTGCTGCCCAGCCAAAAAGCTTTACCTGGCACATGATACGTTTCTTGCAGCACGTAATTGTAACCCGCGCTGTCAGCCTGTTCGTTCAACTAACTGCGACCCCGCTTCCCCTCCTCCCCGTGTGCAGCCTCCCATCACAAATAGCAAGAGAAAAGCTGCTCGCTCAAAGTGGATAAATGTGACTGGCAAGTCATTTTGACAATTTTCCAGCGAAGCTAAAAAGGAAAGATTTTACTTTAAATTCAAATCATTTTAATCCAAAAGATAAATTCCCTTTAGCAGCAATAATGATGAACTAAGGCACTAGTCAATGCCAGAGTAAATTTTGGGCAGTGTCTCCAGCATCAGTGTGTTCTGGGATTTATTAGCTAACTTCTTTCCACTGAGGGTGTAGCTGTTAAGCAATTCTCTTGGTAACTTTCCAAATTCAGTTCAAGTTAAAGGTGAATGGAAAAATAGCACTGGTGCCCCTGTAACCTAATGAGTAGATGAAATGGGCATTGTAGAACTGAGCCAGATGGACCAGGAGGTGCCTGGGGTGCCTACATTTAGCCTCATTCATAGAATCATAGAAGTTACAACATGGAAACAGGCCCTTCGGCCCAACATGTCCATGTCGTCCAGTTTATACCACTAAGCTAGTCCCAATTGCCTGCACTTGGCCCATATCCCTCGATACCCATCTTACCCATGTAACTGTCCAAATGCTTTTTAAAAGACAAAATTGTACCCGCCTCTACTACTGCCTCTGGCAGCTCGTTCCAGACACTCACCACCCTTTGAGTGAAAAAATTGCCCCTCTGGACCCTTTTGTATCTCTCCCCTCTCACCTTAAATCTATGTCCCCTCGTTATAGACTCCCCTACCTTTGGGAAAAGATTTTGACTATCTACCTTATCTATGCCCCTCATTATTTTATAGACTTCTATAAGATCACCCCTTAACCTCCTACTCTCCAGGGAAAAAAGTCCCAGTCTATCTAACCTCTCCCTATAAGAGAAAAGTCGGCCAGAGTTCCCACTGATTGTTATCCAGTGATGCTACCTGGGCCCTAAGCTCTGAAATGCCCTCCCTAAACCTCTCCTCCTTTAAGATGTTCCTTAAAACCTACATCTTAGACCAAGCTTGTGGTCACCTGTCCCAAATTCTCCTTCTTTGGCTCGGTGTCAAATTTGTTTTTTCCGATTACGCTCCTGTGAAGTGCCTTGGGATGTTTTGCTTCTGCGTTAAAGGTGCAATATAAGTGCAAGTTGTTGTTGTTGATCTAGGAAGTGTTAATCCGTTCTACTAAGCATTTGACTGTTTCTGCAGCTAACTTTGGAATCTTCACAGTTTCAGATCAGACTGGATTTTCCAGCTACCAAGCCATAAATTCATAGAGACATGGTGGTGGACATGTGGGGCCATCTCAGAGTATTTGAACCGTCTCTAAGTTGCGGGGGGTAGAAATCCGTAGCACAAAACCAGCGTTATCGCATCGGCCATCCATTATATGCCCCGCTAGATATTCAATTCTATTGTAGTCTGTGGAAGTGAGTAACGGGCGGCCGATACCAAAATGCTCGTTTTGCGCTTCCACCGGGACTAATTTCTACCTCACGGTGTTTGGCTTTGCCTGTTTAACAGCTAAGACAACTGGAATTGTATAAAACAAAGTTCCCATCGTCAACTGATATTTAGGCAGCACTGACTCAATCTGCAGTGCAAACCGGTGCATATGACAGTGAGGCAGCACAGTTAATACCAGCATAGTGCACAATAAATGATAGTTTGTTTTTACTGTGAAGGCTGTCAGATGCAATAACCCCTTGCTATGACTTTGGTCGTCTCACACTACATGCCGTACAGGGATGTTCACTGCAGCACGTCCTTGTAACACAAGAAGCATCTGGAGCCCAAGGACTGATGGAGGGAAAACTCAGATCAGTGGCAGACTTCAAATATATGAGTTCACATGAACCAAATGGAGATATTCTTTAAAAGGTCCAGTGGGCCAGTTACGGGGCAATGATGCTATTTTAACATTTAAGTATGTAATAACTGCCTCAAGGACATTAGAATACTGTTAAGAGTTAGCCAAGACCATATGACTGGCCTATTACCAGTTACTGTAAAACTTCTGGAAACTATGTGGGAGTTTTGAAAATGCTGGCGTGTTCAATGACATCTAATAGATTTTAATTTAAATACAACCCCGTGTGGGCAAAAGAAGAATGGTTGCTTAGTTTGAACACAAGCTCGAGTTTAACCTTATAAGCACTACTAGGGAATCAAATGGATCCCAACTGGAGTCTCTGAACTGGGATCAAATGCACCTGGAACGCATTAGGACCAAACAAAAATATATAAAAATGCACAGAGCCTTGAAGTGTGTACGATTAGTCTCGAACAGTCCGTTTTGCTTTTTGTACACAACAGTGGGTGTGACTGCCCAACCCTTGCTGAAGTGAAAGGTCTCAATTGTTCCAATGTTAGATGAACTAGAAAGAAAGAAAGATAAAAAGACTTGCATTTATATCATGCCTTTCTCGACCTCAGAACCTCCCAAAGGGCTTTACAGACAATCAAATACTTCTGAAGTGTAGTCACTGTGGTAATGTAGGAAACACGGCAGCCAATTTACGCACAGCAAGCTCCCACAAACAGCAATGTGATAATGACCAGATAATCTGTTCTGGTGAAATTGGTTGAGGGATAAATATTGGCCAGGACACCAGGAGAAAGGAGCATTCGATGTGATGCATAACCTTGGTGAGAGTCTTCGATTTTCTGCCAGAGGCTTGCAATCTCCTGAGTGTTGGGACTGTGTTAGTACGTCCTGTCATTTCCCTTGCCTCCTCTCATTAGACATAGCTATAGCCATACAGGCAAGCAATGTGCTTCATATGTTGCTTGACTTTGTGGCAGTACAAATGGGACGAATTCATTACAATGGGAACCAGGTTACATTACAGAAGTTCGTCTATTTGAAATAGCTCTGTAATATAAATGGAATATTATAAAATGCTGGATGACCATCACTCAGGAAGAGTATATTTCTTCACTTTCAACAAATGTGGATTAGTCGCATACATTAATTCATGGCAACGGGAATTTTAACATTTGCCTGTAAGCAAATTGCACAGTACCGCTCTGCATGAAGCAAACTTTTAAAAAGTTCATTTTTATTTTTTTGTACAACCGACTGCCCCCATGGCTCCAAGGTCAAAAATGTAACCAGTGTTCAGACACTGCTGAGCACACAAGCAGAGCTCCATTTGCATGTCCAGACAGCAATGCAGAACTGACAGCACAACACACAATTGTTAGCTACGTATCGCTCAAAGCAGGAAATAATATAACAACTTTCAGTTATGCAGTGCTCTATCACATTGAAATTCTCGAAGCACTTTGCACAATAAATTAACTTTCACAATGTTCACGAACAATGAAGAGGTTTAGATGTAGTAGCCTAGGGGTTATGGTACTGGACTTGCAACCCAAAGTTGTGAGTTCAAATCCAACCTTGGTAAGCTGTAAAACTGGAATTCAATAAATCTGGTCATTTATGAGCTGGCATCTGAAAATGACCGTGAAATCTGCCAGATTGTCGTAAAAACCCAATTGGTTCATTAATGTCTTTCAGGGAAGGGAACCTGCCACCCATACCCAGTCTGGCCTACATGCGACAACAGTCCGACACTACGTGATTGACTCCTAGTGAGCTCAGGGCAACCAGGGATGGGCAATGAATGCTGCCTCGCCACAAGAAAAAAAAGCTTAAAAGCCACTTAGCTCATCCAGCTAGTCCTTTCTAGGAACCTACATTCCCACCATGACAGTGTATAAATACCTCCTGATATGATTCCAGAATTGTTGCCTTCACTACCCTATTGAGATGACCATTCCAGATATTTGTCACTCTTTACATGAAAAAGGACTTTTTGGTTTCAGTCCTGAACTTGTGTTTTATCAGTTTGTATTGGTCTCTGCTTGTCCCACAGTTGTGGTTTAACTGGAAATAGTGCTCTGGATTAATCTTTTCTATTCCACTCAGTATCTTCCAGAAAGTCCCCTCTCATTTGTTTCCTTTCAAGTTCGAAGAATCTGAATATTTCTATCATTTGCTCATAACTCAGTCCTTGAACACTAGGTTGGTTTTCTCATAGCCCTTCTCCGCATTGCTTCCAGGACTTAAATGTTTGCCTTGTGCTTTAGTGACCAGAATTGAAAGCATTACTCAAGATGCAGGTCACCAGGTCACTGCGTAGGGTGTGACGTGTACTGACTGTTGATATGTAAGCAAACTAGCATCAAACTGGTACTTACAGTAAACAGTGTCATAAAACTATAAAAAATAGAAATGACTACATTAGAAGAGAATTTCTCAGTTGGAAGTTCTGTCATGACCAAGGGAAAATAAACATTTTTCTGTTTCAGCCCACAGAAAGTAGGCCTGCACTGATGCTTAATGACATTCCTTGGAGGTATTAATCTCCTTGGTGACACTGTATTTTTGAGACTTCTATCTGGCTTCTCCCCTCCCTATCTCTGTAACCTTCAGCAATCTCTGCGCTGCTCCAATTCTGGCCTCCCGTGCATTTCTGATTTTCATCGCTCCACCATTGGCGGCCATGCCTTCAGCTCCTAGGCCCCTGGAATTCCCTCTCTAAACCTCTCTGCCTCTCCCTCCTTTACGACGCTCCTTAAAACCTACCTAACCTGTTCTAATATCTCCTTATATGGCTCAGTGTCAAAGTTTGTACAATAATGCTCCTGTGAAGTGCCTTGGGACCTTTTACTACATTAAAGGTGCTATATAAATGCAAGTTGTTGTTGTTGTTTGATCTAGGAAGTGACAGGCAAGTGTTTGTATTTACTGGGAGGAAATCAAGAGAATAATCTCCATATATTATTTTTTATCCATCACTTCCAAACCACTTCACAGCTATATTCGAAGGGCGGTCACTGCTGTTTTGTTGGCAAATGCGGCAGCTAATTTGCACACAGCAAGGTCCCACAAACAGCAAATAATCTGATTTGGTGGGGGTTCAGGGATAAATGATGGTCAGGACACCCTCGTCTTCTTTGACTAGTGCCATGTCTTTTAAGTCCACCCAAGGAGGCAGTTGGGGGTCTCAATTCAGTGTCTCAGCCCAAAGACATCACCTCCGATAAGGCAGCGCTCCCTCAGTACTGCACTGAAGTGTCAGATTAGATTATGTGCTCAATTTCTACAGTGGGGTTTGAAACCTTGACTTTCTGACTCAGATGTGAAAGTGCTTCCACTAAGCCAAGTGGATACTTAGCAGCATCTTGACATCTATATCTATCATATCTATGTATGCATCTTGCATCTAGCTTGCTTCAGTCATATTCCAAGCCCCACACTTCATTGACCTGGAGCCTGAAATTTACAAGCAATTACAATTGATCTCAATAGTCTATATAGCCAGTTACAATTTCCTCAATTTGCCCATTTAGAGCAGTGGTCTTAAAGCAACAGGTCAAATTATCGGCTAAACATCACAACATTGCTGCAGACCCTAGATTTCCCAACAATATCATGAGAGATCTGTTTGTATTTTTAAAAATATAAACCATTCTTTCAGCAAACTGCTCTTTCAGCAAACAGAGTGTGTTCCCTCCATAATCAAGATCTGTGTGCTCTGTTTGTGAGTTGTTCTGTTCGCTGATCTCCCCAATGGTTTGACATGTACATCTTACTGCTCTCTAGATTGTTAGAGCGTGACATAAGTATTCAGTTATGAAGTTGAGTAGCTATAAGGAGGGGGATTGGGGGTGTGTGATCTAAAAATAATTCCTGCACAAACTGAGTAAAAATGTAGTGCTATAGGATTTTTTGAGCCACTCAAGTGCAACCAATTAAATTAGTACACAACTGCACAGCACAAAGTCTGACAAAATACATTAAGAAGCAATTTAAAAATAAAATTTAAAGTAATTGCTTTAAAGTAATTATCTACAGGCTTTAGTCTAGTCAAAATTCTTTTCAATCTACCTTTCAATCCTGTACAGTGGTTGGTTTTCAAAACTTAATTTAACTTTCCATCATTTCCCCATCTTCCCTGAAGATGCTAATTATGTCTCCACCAGTGTATCTTCTGTGGTTATGTTTTAATAAACAAACTACACAGAGGCTGCAAGTTGGAACTTTTACTCTTTACTTTCTTGCATTCTGGTTTTAATACAACTGATTTTAACCTGTTCCCTCCGGTTATGTATTTAAGCAAAGCATGTAGATTACCAATCTATCAATAGGATAGAATGCCACAATTCCAATACATTCTTGAAACAACATTACCACCAGTGCTGACCATTACAGTACTGATTCATGTGGGGTACCATTCAGCATTGGCCGGTAACCCTAAGTACCTCATCCAATTGGGTATTCTTCACGACAAGGAAGTGAGTCTAATTGAATCAAGGAAGTGAGTTTATTTGACCATTTGGTGCATCGCAGCTCAGTCAATTATGTTCTCAGTTCATATCTAGCAGGAGTCCCTGGATAGCAATCAGGAGCAGTTCTCTCTGTGTTCTGGCCAACATTTGTCCCTCAACCAACATCAGTAAAACAGATTATCCGGTCATTTTTCTCATTGCTGTTTGTGAGACTTTGCTGTGCGCAAATTGGCTGCTGCATTTCCTACAACAGTGACTACACTTCAAAAACTCTTCATTGGTTGTGAAGAGCTTTGGGAAATCCTGAAGTTGTGAAAAGCACTATATAAATGCAACTTCTTTCTTTCTTTGTACATCTGTGCTCTGTAGCATATAGTGGCTGCATTGGAAAAACTACTTTACACACTTTAGACCAAACAGTTTCAAACATTTATGTTCAGAAGGACCAAATCTGCATCCTCCCTGAATGGAAATGGACCTCTTCTGCCATTTTATTTTCAATATAAAATAGAAATCCTGTATTTCCATCTCACATTGACCTTAATATTTCTGCAGATCAGTTTTCAATTTATCCCTTTTCAAGAGCAGGCTGTGTTCTCTGGTTCTACTATTCTGGACGAGGTGAAACATCTGGTCACGGTCTTCATTATCTAGTCCCTTCAGAATCCTAAAAACAGCAATCATATCACCTCTCAACCTTCTCTTTTCCAGTGAGAACATGCCCAGTTTACATAATTGCTCCTCATAATCCAACTCCTCCATCCCCTCGATCGTTCTGGTCA